>NW_027464712.1:0-300000 GCF_043290135.1 Rhipicephalus microplus
GCCACCTACGACTTTTAGATCTATTGGCCGGTTCGATAATGCTATCGATACCGAACTTGGTATGGCATAATATGACTGTATGAAGATCATATTTCGTTTGTCATAACATCAAAATCATGACATTTATGTCATGAATGTCATGATTTACATTTCATGGTCCCACTGCTATTGCGTCGGTTTTGTTCACACGGCATGTTGCAAAACTGATATGATATGACATGACTGCATGGCAAATACAAGCGACAGTCCCTAACATGAAAATCATAACACGCGTGTCATGTAACAACATGACTACATGCCACGCTCATGATGCGCTCGCGGCTGTTTCGCTAGCGTTACATATACCAAATTTGCTATTACGGTACTTGAATGCATGACGAAGGTATCATACTAGTGCAAACATGATAAACATTAGAAGCGTGTCATGTAACAACATGACTACATGCGACACTGATCATGCGCTCGCAGCCGCTTCGCTAGCTTCACATGTACTAAACTCAGTATTACGCGACCCGAACGGACGACATAAGTAAATTACACATCCAAACATGATATTCGTGTCATGTAACAATATGACTACATGCGACACTGATCATGCGCTCGCAGCCGCTTCGCTAGCTTCACATGTACTAAACTCAGTATTACGCGACCCGAACGGACGGCATAAGTAAATTACACATCCAAACATGATATGCGTGTCATGTAACAATATGACTACATGCCACACTCATGGTGCGCTCGAGGCCGTTTCGCAAGCTTCAAACATGCCAAATTTGTATTAGGTGACGCCAATGAATGACGAAGATATGTGACTAGTGCAAACATGATAACCATGAGGTGCGTGTCATGTGAGAACATGACTACATGCCATGGGCAAGGCACCAATACGTTTCCACGGGACGTGGTGTGCGTGCTCGCCGGCGTTCATTTTATCACGTCCCGCCGGCGTTGCCACGTCAGGCGCCGGTCCTGCCATCTACTCGTAGGAGCGCGCAGCGCTGCGTTGATTTGACGCATGAGCGTTTCATCGAGTTCGGCATCCCTCCGTTAGGAAAAGAGGGAGACGCAGTGTTGTCAGGGTAACTCATCGGCGTGAAATGCAGCGTGTCGCACCAACACCACCAAGACTATTCACAAGGCCCGTTCATACCCCTCTCTCCAAACGGCATACGTCACGCTAGTTGTCCGATGTTATGACCGGCACAGCAAGGAGGTGGCTTGCAAGGGACGCTCATCGGCGTAACGGTCAAACGCTGTCCGTGTCCTGCAGGAACGCGGGAGGCGTCTGTGTGCGCTGCAGGAAATACACATCAGCGTCGCTGGGACACACTGTCGGCGTCTAGCGCGTGCACGGACGGCTATAAAAACTCCCAAGCATTTTCCCGAGGGTGAACATGGTGAAGTGCGAATGCACGGGGTGAATCTATGAGGGGTATTTATTAATTCGCACTATTATATTTATTAATCACACTATGGTGCCTTTAGGGTGTAATGGTTCCTGGGAATCGCAATTTGATCACATGGGGGAGTTTACGTTAACTCAAGGGCGAATGCCAACGGATTTTAACTTTACTCCCCCTGATAGCATCACCCCGTGCATTCGCACTTAACCATTTCACCCTCGGGGAAATGCTTGGGAGTTTTATTACTGATGATGATGATTAAATTGTAATTAATAAATTTAAGTGTTGTTTGTCATGAAGCATTTGTACACAGATACATTATATACGAAGTATATACACTTCACGATTTTCGAACGATGCATTATATGCACACATCGCGAGCGCGTCACACACACACACACACAAACTACACTACAGATTAGCACCTATTCGTATTATCGTTGTAGCTCACGGTTAGCGTGCAGCGGATGGTGAACTGCGCGCTCGCAAGGCCGAGATGAGGCGTCAGCATCGAGTCGCGAACGCGGCCCAAGAAGCGGAACGACAACGCAAGCGTCAGGCGGAGAAGGGCGATGAAGGAAGATGAAGAGCGAAGGGGGAGGGGGACGCACGCAGCGGCGTTAAAGATATAAGGCGCGTTACTGACACCGATATCAGCGTCACGTCCGTGGCTTATTCGGTAGAGCGTCGCGCTGCGGCCCGCCAAGTCCTCTTTCTTTTAAAGATAGAGAGAAGACTGCGGACGCCGCCGACGGCGGTGGATGGTTTGGGGTCGCTGATAAAGTGTATTCACACTTAAAAGGAGCGTGTCGGGAGTGCGCTGTGCTCTCTCTCTCTGGACTTCGCTGGCCCGCTCGTCTCGAGTGCGCTCTGGGCCCTCGTGATGGAAAGGCGCGTCTGTACGCTCTCGTTACAATGTACTTCTCTTGCAAATATGTAAATAAACGCATCTTCTACTTGTTCGTGAGACGCGTCGCAAGAGTCGTCCTTCGCTGGATCTTGGGTGGCAGCCTCAACCCCTCCCCGGGCATATCACCGACTGTCCAGTGGCCGAGGACGCGTCGCTCAGGTGGTGGTTTTGGTCACCCCGCGCACTTTTTTACCCCGAACGGCGGACAAGCCACGACAGGTTTGCCTTTCATCGCTACCTGCTTTGCTGGTTAGACTGCGTTAGGCTTGGTGCTGCATCGCACTGCTCCGAGTCTTCGTCCGTTCCCACGTGCCCTATTTTATTGGTGTTGTATATGTGAGTATGTGATTACACATCGATCAGTGTGACATGGGACGTTGTTGTGTTCCCGGGTGCCGCGGCAATTATGACAGTGGTCCCAAAGTGCGTGTTTTCGCATTCCCCAAGGATGAAGCTCAAACGAAGTCTTGGATAAAAGCCTTTCCGCGAAAGGATTTCCCACCAAGCATACACTCCAAGGTGAGAAACTGCTGAAGTTTGTTGTCTTACCGGCTCTATCGCATTACTGGCGTTCTGGCTCTGTTACAGTTGAACGGAGCGAGTACCGTGAGTGGTGATGGTAGTTTTGTCGCGCTTCCGGTAGGGCACTGCGGTAAAATAGAACAGAAATACTCAGGCTCGTGTCAAAGTTCTCATTAGCCCGTTTTGTGTGAAAAAAATGAAGTCACTGTTATGCTTGGCGCAGGTCTGTGAACTCCCCTTCCTCGAGGCTGACTTCATCACAAAGCTGTGACATTTCGACGCAGCGTCGGGACGGACATTCACAGTCGACAGCGAGAGGGTGCGTCTAGTGTCATATGCTATACCATCGGTGTTTCCGAACTGTCCGTCCTACCTGAGCACGAATCGCAATCGTCGAGAATCTCCTGTCTTGAAACGAGCTCGAATGGAAGACGAGGCCTTGAGCAAAGCGATTAAGGACTCTATATGCGCAAAAAAAGCGAAGAGGGGAGGAATGCTGTGTCCTCTTTCGAACACTTAAGAGGCAAGCTTTCTGCTGTATGCAGTAATGATTTCTGGACCATCAAGGCCAACGATCGTTGTGTGATTTTTCTCCGCATTGAAGATAATCTTTCACCGCACGTGAGGTTTCCGTCACTGTGCTTGCTGATCTCTCACTTGCAGTCTCAGCAGGTATGATCAAGCTGGTTTCATTACCTTGCAGAGGCGCAGTTCTAGACGCAGTGCGCGACATCCCGACGTTGTCCTCACGGCTCCAGCAGCTTGAAAACCACATGACTGAGACTCCTGAAGTTGCAAGTCCGTCGAAAACAGCAACAGTGTTGCAGCATATCGGCTCCTTATTGAATGAACCGTCCCAAGACAGTGACACGACCTACGAACACAGTGCTTTGTTTCGTTTGCCAAATGAGCAAATAGCTCTCGCACTCGCTGCCCCCATTCGTCGCTACAGTGCTGAAACATTAGTGTTTTCTAGCATCCTGCACTCCATATCTCCGCACACCTATAACTTTGCCAGATCAGCGTCGACGTTGACTTTACCCCATCCTTCAACCCTGCGCCGCGTTTGTTCTAAGTATGAAGGCGATCCACTGAAGGAGCAAAACGAAGCGAACTTCCTCTCCAACATTCGAGAAAGAGTGAAGTGCATGCGGCTGCACGAAAAGACGGTGACGCTAATAGTTGATGAAATTCATATCAAGCCATACTTCGATCATAAAGGAGGCAGCATAGTTGGATCTGCAGCCAATTCTCATGACGCAGCCACAACCGCTCATGTTTTCATGCTTCAGTCGCTCTTGTCATCAAACAAAGATGTGCTTCACATTCTTCCTGTTGCTAAAATGACCGCCTAAATTATACGTGAGTTCTGCAAGAAAGTAATTTTAGAAGTGGAATCTATGGGCCTCAGGGTCATTGCTGTAATTACCGACAACAATTCTCTCAACCGGAAAATGATGTCGTTTTTCTCAGAGAAACAGGAAGTAAGCATTGTATATCCTCATCCAGCCGACAACAATCGGCCTCTGTTTTATGTCGTAGACCCTGTGCACATACTGAAATGCATCAGGAACAACTGGATGAATCAAAAAACGAAGGAATATGCTTTTACTTTCCTGAAGTGAGCCTGTCAGGACTATTGCCCAACGGGCCGCCCAGAATGAAAGCAGCATTGTTTGAAGCCGTACGGCAGCTGTATGCACTGGAGCAGACATCGCTTCTCAAGCTTGGCTACAAGCTGAATTCCAAGGCAATCAATCCAACACCTATGGAGAGACAAAATGTAAAGTTGGTGTTAGATGTCATTAATCCGTTTGTATCAAACGCACTTGAGACGCGTGGCAATGCCCTTGAAACCACATGTGCCAGTTCAACAGCTCTCTTCATAAACATCATATCGACGTGGTGGAAAATTGTCAACGTGAAGATCCCTTCGAAAGGTCGCCGACTCAACGACACCCTTCAAAATCCAGTGAATTCTACGGTGGATCAACAGCTGGTTTTGTTTAGTGGCATGGTAGACTGGCTGGATGCTTGGAGCAGCGTCAACATGAGCCGTGGCTGCTTGACAAGGGAAACACATTCTGCGTTGAGACTCACTTGCTACTCCCTTGTGGAGCTGTCGCGGTACTGTTTAGAAGAACTGAAGTTCAAGTATGTCTTGCTGGGAAAATTTCAAACTGACACTCTTGAAGATCACTTCGGTCACTACCGTCAGCTTGCTGGTGCACAATATCATTTTTCCGTGAAGCAGCTTCTGGAGTCTGAAAAGAAAATTCGTCTACAAAGGCTGCTGATGCTTCCGCAGCCAGACATCAGCAGCAAAAGTGACACAGAAGTATCGCAACATAACTTCTCTGTTCACATCTCAAATGGTGAAATTTCCCACCCAAAGCATGACATGGAGGTCGTTGCTTACATCGCTGGATATTGTGCTCATTCAGCTCTGATGAAGCTGTCATGCGCATTTTGCAGCAGCGTGCTCGTCCTGGAGAGCAGGAACATAGGTGGGGAAGGTAACACAATGATGGAGAACTTGTCAAGAGGAAGCTTACAGTTTCCGCAGCCATGTACTGTGCACATGGTGCTGGTGACAACGCTTGTTGTCGAAAAGCTCACCGAGGGAGAAAACTCAAAGGCGTTCCTCGCGTCGAACAACCAACTTGGCATTGTAAGCTCCATTACCACATCACTGCTAGGAGATGTTGAGCTAGAGACATGTGAAAATGGCCATACCTCTGAGAATATCGTGCGGTATGTAGTGCGTGTTGCAACAAATGTCGCTCTGAACAACTTTAATAGACTTCGAAATGACACCATCCAAAGCACCGCACAAAAAAGGCAGCTGACAGAAAAATGAAAACCTTCAACAAGAAATGAGGTAGGATGGTTTTAGCCTTTCGTGCTGATAAAACCACTTCTACAAATGCATTTCTGACTATTACAGTTTGATCACTAAAGTGTAAAGGCAGGCGTAAACAAATGCAGACCGCGCAGGAACAAAAAAAGAACAAAAAATTAAGCACTGCCTTTAAATAAATGCCCACAGCAGATATAACGAGAACGAGTGGCGACAACGGCCGGGGTGCAAGTGGGCAACTAGCGTGACGTCACGCTCTCCCTGGAGGGGCCTTGTGAATAGTCTAGGTGGTGTTGGTCGCACTTCGCGCCAGTTGCCGCCGGGCCGCACTGACGGACGCTGGTCGTGCCGGTCGTGCCTGGCGTCAGACTAAAGAGTGCTCGCGTTTCGCTAACGTATCGTCGCTGTGCCCAGTGTGCACGCGTGTCAACGCTATATTGGAGTATATAGGGCGCTTTATTATGCACTCGCGGCCATTTTGCTTGCTCCACATATACCAACTTTGTTGTTACGTGACGTCAACGAATGACGAAAGTATATGACAGGTGCAAACATGATAACCCTGACACGCGTGTCATGTAAGGACATGACAACATACCACTCTCATAGCGTGCTCCCGGCCATTTCACTAGCTCCACATACTAAATTTGGTATCACGTGACTAGAAAAGATGATGAAGGTAAACGACACATTATAACATAATAATCATGACACGGAAGTCATGTACAGCAATATTTACCTCCACCTCGTAACGTTCTGCTGACTTTAAAGTGACATATAAACCTTCCTCAATCGTGCTTCGCATACCATTGATTCCAGTGCACGTGGGATCTGCCAATTTTAACATGTGTTCATGATATGGGAACGTAGCCTCTGGAGCTGGACATTTCGGTTCATACGTAGCTGGTAGCCAATCATGTTCTAAATTTTAGGGGTGAAGCTCCTCTTAGTGTAACCTTCTCTTGCGTCAGGCGCAACCAGCAGTATTAGACAAAGAAACCTATGGACATACAGACAAACTGATACACAGTTGAACCGATGGACGAAAAAAATGATGATCGGACGAACGCATCGACGGAGGACGGATGGTAACACATACGGACAGACAGACAGACATAGGGAAAGGTGGACGAACGGACAAACAGGCGGACGCATGGACGGACGGAACGCGGAGGGATGGATAGATGGATGGACGGACGGACGGACGGATGGATAGACGGATGGACGGACGGATGGACGGACGGACGGACGGACGGACGGACAGACAGACAGACAGACAGACAGACAGACAGACAGACAGACAGACAAATGGGCACTCCGTCCCACTTATCATCATTCACTCTGTGGATATGCTAAGATATTTTTTTGTGTGAACTTGTGGCCAGAAAACTTCAGGTGAAACCACAGCAGTATAAAACTGTCCGCTACAATGGCGAACACAGCGTGGGCCGTCGATCACCTGACAAGCGGTGAAGCTCGTCGGCATCTATACACGTGCTGTCGAAGATTCCAGCGTTATCGTTAATAGCAATGTAGGTTCCAGAATAATCTGTAATGTTCGCGAAGTTGGCGTAATCTTAACGAAATGATTTGCTACAGTTCCGAGGCCTCTTCAACACTGCAGGCGCGGCTTGCGCTGAGATTTACGTACAGTGCAACAAGGCAATAACAAAATTCGAGGAAGGAGCGTAGATGTATCAACTAAATAACGGCGTGAACAGACATTGGTAATTTTAAAGAACCAGTGAATAGCCCTAAGGTCCAAAAATTTTTTAAAAGGAGATATATGTGCAATTTTTCCGCGGCCGAAGAAATTTTACAATTACGCGCTATAATAAGAAAGTTACAGGGGTTAGAACATCCGTCCAAGCTGGTTTCAAATTTTCGTGCGGCCTCGCCCCCTTCTCTCTTCCACGGAGAAGAAGGCGTAGCCCATCGTCGTGACTCCACCCACTTCGGCAACGTGAAACCATGTCAGCGATTGACGTCATCGGCGAACTCGATCAGTCGCAACGCACTTCCGCTTGCTGCGAAGCGTGGTTGTTTGTTTACCGTTTGCCGCACCAGCCGCGGGTCAACCGTGTAAGCACCAGGTGCGAAGTGTCGACCACAAACAATCAGGTCCCCGAAGTACGTCGCTGGATGGCCGATTCACTTCAGCCATGCAGAGCGCAGGGCCTCTTCGTGAGGCACCCAGTGCCGATGCTTCTCCGCTGCCAGTCGCTCGATTTGCAGCCGAAGACTGAGCAACGCGTTTTACCCGTGTTGCTCATGGCAAGGGCGAAGTACGTTCGTACGTGCGCACAGGCGCTGTAGTTCAGCGAGGAGTTTACATGTGCACGCGACAACTGCGGGGGTGGTTCTTTCACCACAGTGCCAAGAAACAAGGGGTAGTTTCGTAGCTGTGGGTGGGAACAGAAACTGACGTTGACTTCACTACTGCTTTTTCACACCTGATTTAGACTAATCGGCAAGCTGCTTCGGCGAGCTGCGTGCTACGTCACGTCGCCGATCGCCGAGTTGACGTCACTGCGCGTGTAAGGGGTCGGTCAAGCGAAGGAAAGATGCGTGGGAATTGTTTTCAAAATAGAGGCTCTGCGTGGCGCGCAGCGCTGTAATATTCAGAAAATGCGATCACTGTGGTCTAATCTACTAATTGCCAAGATTATATTGGGGGTGTAAAAAAGGTCAGAGCCTGTTTACTGGCTTTTTAGAACAAGAGTGTTGAGAAAATCTGAGCATCTCCACTAGTGAATGGCGACGAACAGGTGAAACTATAGGTCTTAAGGTCCATAATGTCTACGTTCAAGTTGTCGACTTGTATAAAGGACATACCGATGGAAGGATGGACGTGCAAGTGTATGTATGCACGGACGGCAGAACACATGAATAAACGGGTGGACAAATGGGCGGACGAGCAGATGGATAGACAAATCGATAGACATACGGACAAAACCATGGACGGACGCACAAACTCGTAATAAGAGCATCTTTTCAAGTAAATCAAATATTCGTGATACGTGAATTGTGGTCGCATTGCTAGATATCAAGCCTTACAAATAGTTAGTACGTATTCCTATCATACAGCCGTTATGTCGGGTTAACGACAATTGTGTACTGCGTAGCTTGTTACTTACCTCTATCGACAATTTCAAGCCGCCCAAAGGCAACAGCTATAGAACCTGGAAAGTGAAACGATGAGTCCTGACAGCTTTTTATATCGCGCTGCCGTGCAGTAGATCCTATCCTTAGCGACATGCGAAAAAGTTATCCAACTGCTTACAATATATATATATATATAAATATACATATATATATATATATATATATATATATATATATATATATATGTAAGGGAGAGAAGTGTATACCTAAGGGCTCGTATTTCCGTGTTTTAACACAAAATTAATGAGATATAACAGACAGTAATGCCAAGGAATGTACAGGGGAAGTTATTAGAACCAATGGAATGTAAATAAGAAGAAAGAAGAAAGAAAAGTGGATGAAAAAATTACCAGCTGTGAGCAGGAATCGAACCTACGACCTTCGAATAACGCGTTCGATGCTCTAACCACTGAGCTATCACAGCGGCCGTCCCTCCATCCACTTTTTGGGGTTTATATGTGAATTTAGAAGTAGGAGTGACAGTCAGCGCCATCTATAAGCCAAACAACGAGTGTGAAAACACTCTTATTCGCATGTTTGGCGTCACGTAGCACGTGAACTTATTATGAGATTGATTGATATGTGGGGTTTAACGTCCCAAAACCACCATATGATTATGAGAGACGCCGTAGTGGAGGGCTCCGGAAATTTCGACCACCTGGGGTTCTTTAACGTGCACCCAAATCTGAGTACACGAACCTACAACATTTCCGCCTCCATCGGAAATGCAGCCGCCGCAGCCGGGATGGGAACCCGCGACGTGCAACTTATTATGAGCGGGCAGCTGATTAATTGTCCCTCTTATACAACCTAAACACACCAAGTCTGCCAGTACGAGACCCTCGTTCAATAAAATAAGGGAGAGAAGTGTATACCTAAGAGCTCGTATTTCCGTGTTTTAACACAATATAATGAGATATAACAGACAGTAATGCCAAGGAATGTACAGGAGAAGTTATTAGAACCAATGGAATGTAATTAAGAAGGAAGAAGAAAGAAAAGTGGATGAAAAAATTACCAGCTGGGAGCAGGAATCGAACCTACGACCTTCAAATAACGCGTTCGATGCTCTAACCACTGAGCTATCACAGCGGCCGTCCCTCCATCCACTTTTTGGGGTTTATATGTGAATTTAGAAGTAGGAGTGACAGTCAGCGCCATCTATAAGCCAAACAACGAGTGTGAAAACACTCTTATTCGCATGTTTGGTGTCACGTAGCACGTGAACTTATTGTGAGCGGGCAGCTGATTAATTGTCCCTCTTATACAACCTTAACACACCAAGTCTGCCAGTACGAGACCCTCGTTCAATGAAATAAGGGAGAGAAGTGTATACCTAAGGGCTCGTATTTCCGTGTTTTAACACAATATAATGAGATATAACAGACAGTAATGCCAAGGAATGTACAGGGAAGTTATTAGAACCAATGGAATGTAAATAAGAAGAAAGAACAAAGAAAAGTGGATGAAAAAATTACCGAAAAAATTATATATATATATATATATATATATATATATATATATATATATATATATTTATATATATATATATATAGTGAGCATTATTCGCATGCGTCATCTTATATGTACATACTCATCATCATCAGTCTGACCTGTGTTGTGGGGCAGAGGCTCGGCAAGTAAATAAAAGTATCTTGTAGCCAAAACGTTGCCTTACAAGTGGTGTAGAGTACTTTTCGGTCCACTGGTTCTCTCCCTGCAGCGCTTTTTCGTTATCTTCGACTACGAACCATCCCTGGAGCTCCGGTCGGGTCGCCATCTGCGCAGACAGCCAGCCGTCATGTCGCAAGACGAGCACAACAACACGGCTCCATCCACCCCGCCTGCACCCCTGGGCATGCCTTCTTGGACTGTCACCGCCTTTCAAAAAGATCCACCGATGTTCGCCAGCCTTCGTGGTAAAGACGTCGAAGACTGGTTGGATGAGTACGACCGTATGAGTGCGCTTAACTATTGGCATGATTCTGTGAAGCTGTGCCGCATACCGTTTTATCTCACGGGTGTCTCTAAGACATGGTTTCTCAACCATCAGCAGGACTTCCCAGACTGGCCTACCTTTAAGCAGCAGCTCCGTCAGATATTTTCCAACCCTTCTGTACGTGCAGACATCACCAAACGGAAGCTTGCTGAACGTGTCCAGCACTACAGCGAGTCCTATACTTCGTACATTGAAGATGTCCTCGTCCAATGCCATCGCGTCAACAGCTCGATGGCGGAGCATGACCACATTCGCCACTTGCTCAAGGGCATAGGCGCCGTCACATTTAACACTCTGGCAGTAAGGAACCCGACCATGGTCACCGATATCATCAGTACGTGTCGGTGACTCGATGACCTTCAACTGATACGTTTACAACCTGAAACAGCAGATATCAGGCCAACGCATGACCGTGAGCTCCGTGCGCTGATACGGTCCATCATCCGCGAGGAGCTCCAACTCCAGACCACCTCGCCATCTTGTGAACTCTGCATGACGCCTTTTGCAGGCAGCCTCCGCCACATTGTGAGGGAGGAACTAGCGTCGTTGACGTGTGAGCAAGTCCCGAGCTCACATACCACTCCGAAACCGACGTACGCTCAGGTGGTTGCAGCGTCACCTCCTCAGCAATCAACGCAGTATGGGTCAACTATGCAGCCTTCACTAAATGTCTTCGCTCCAAAAGCGACGCCTCCTTTTTTTAAGCCTGGCATCCATCTAGACCAATTTGCTATTATTGCGGAATACGCGGCCACATCTCACGGTTCTGTCGTTGACGTCAACAAGACGAAAGGCGTGGCTATGGTGACTTCGAGAGGGATCAGTTTGCCCCTGCTCCACAACATCGCCACCCATACCAACCGTACCAACGCCGCTCACCCGCTCCACTGCACCTAATGCAGCTAGTACCTTCCGCTCCTTGCACCGTCGCTCCCCGTCAACTATGCGCCGTTCCTCGTCACCACTTCGTCCAGCTACAACGGCGTCTGATCATCGCCCGGAAAACTAAACAGTGCAGCTTCAGGAGGGAAAGCTGAATTTTGCGGACTGCATTGAACTCCTCCGGAACGTCCCTCAAATGTACTTTCAGTGTGTGTTGAGGGTATATGGACTGAAGCCTTGGTGGACACAGGTGCATCGCTCTCAGTTATTAGTGTGGACTTGTGTTCCCGTTTGCGCAAAGTGAAGACACCGTAAGATGGCCCTCCCCTTCGCTGTGCTTATGCGGATTTTGCTCAGCCTTCTGGCGTTTGCACAGCACGAGTTTTAGATGCGGAGCATCTAATACTCGAGGCTTGTAGTGCGGCGCCGTCCGCAAGCTTCCTCCTCCTTCTTCCACCATCTGTGCATCCCTTCCTCCTCTACACACCGCGCGTGCTTCACTCCTCCACCATCTGTTCACCCTTCCTCCTCTACACACCGCATGCGCTTCTCCTCTTCACGAACATTCGCTAGCTGTATAATGTAGCACGCATGCGCCGTCACGCTTCGAGAACATCGGCAGCTGAAGCGCGCGCATGCGCCGTTGCGCTTCTCCCCCTTCTCGAACATTCGACAGCTGACAGTGCATGCGCCGTCGCGCTGTATATATACTCAAGGTCGGCGCTCGCTCGCTCAGTTGTCGCTTGTCGGTTGGTTTGTACGGCGCGTCGACGTCCAAGGTCGCGGTGAAATGAATTCCAACGAATCCACAAACACAATGATCGACGTCCCTTCGACCAGCGCCGCCCTTTCGCATACGTGTGTACGTGTTCACTCATTTAACACCCCCTCCTACAACCACGTTAACCAATTTAGCCATCGACCCAAGTAAGTCGCAATTTAACACCCCATTTCACAACCACGTTAACCAATTTAGCCATCGACCCAAGTAAGTCGCACTTTAACACCCCGTTAACCAATTATATGCTCCGCATCCTCCTCAGTGTTCCCCCGAGGGAAGCTGCGGGCAATTTTTTTATTGAGGGCATCCTTCACCATATACAGTTCCTCATTCTGTCATCATGTACCAATGCGCTCATTTTTGGGTGGGACTTTCTCTCCTAAGCTTCAGCCGTGATATCTTGCCGTCATGGGATCATTCGCATGTGAGATACTGCGCTTTCGTCTGATAACTATGCCCATAGCCAGCGTTTCATCACCGCTGATGACTGTTTTATTCCTCCAGGTAATGAGCATATTCTGATCATGACATCAGATAAGATTGGTACTGGTGATGTGTTCCTAGCAACGTGTGGACGCTACATCTCTGGTGGACTTACCATCGCTCTTAGCCTGGTGTGCTTTCGTGATGGCAGAGCATCAGTTACGGCAGTTAACCCCACTTCATTGTCTGTTGCACTGCCCCAGGGCACCCACCAGCGTGGTTTGCTTCACAGATACCGAACCACTTTCTCTGGTGCCCCTTCACACAGCCTGGCCATCTTTCTCTACGAGTACTGATGAGCATGCTACAACGGCTGCTTTAGCGGCCACAATAAATCCCGATCTCGTGTCAGCGCAAAAGCAAGAACTTTTGAGTATGCTTCTAAAAAACACAGCGCTTCATTTGATGTATCTTCCAAGCTTCTGGGTCACACTTCTGTCGCCGTACATCGAATTGAAACGGAAGACAGTACAATCGTACGCCGCCGCCCATATCGAGTGTCGTCCGCAGAGCGGAAAATCATCGACGACAACGTTACTGATATGCTCAAACGAGATGTTATCCGGCCTTCGTCCAGCTTGTGGTCATCACCTGTGGTGCTAGTCCGAAAGAAGGATGGTTCGGTGCAATTCTGCGTCGATTAGCGATCACTTAATAAGATCACGCGCAAAGACGTCTACCCGATGCCACGAGTCGACGACGCACTTGATTCTCTGCAAGGCGCTGAATTTTTCTCCAGCCTCAATTTACAGTCTGGTTATTGGCAAATACCTATGCATGAAGCGGACAAAGAAAAAACTGCCTTTGAAACACCCCAAACTAATGGGCTGACAGAGAGATTTCATCGGGCACTAACAGACATGCTGCTGATGTACATCGCACCAAACCACGACAACTGGGATACGATTTTGCCTTTTGTGACGTTTGCCCATAACACCGCTGTTAAAAGAACTACTGGCTACTCGCCTTTCTACCTCGTGTACGGCCACTCACCGACATTCACCATCGACGTCTCTTTCCTAAATGTGCCAACTGACGCCTCAGCAACCGTATCAGAGCCGTTCATCACAAGGCTCGAAGAATGTCGGTAACGGGCTCGCCTTAATACAGTAGCCAATCAGCAAGATCGCAAGCAACGCCACGACAGCTCTCATCGCGACGTCTCCTTCAGTCCGGAGGATGAAGTGTTGCCTTGGACGCCCATTCGTACTCCAGGGTTCTGTGACAAGATTCAGTCACGCTTCATTGGACCATATACAATCAATAAACAAACGTCCCTAGTGAACTATCGTATCACTTCCACTGACCTTTCTTCGGACCGTCGCTGTCGTTGTTCGGAGATTGGCCACGTATCGCGTCTGAAGCCATTCGTTCGACGTTCCGTTTCTGTATAAGACGCGTCCGGGCTGGCCGCTTACGCGTGGGGAGGAAAATAAGTGTGAGAATTATTCATACGCGTCATCTTATATGTACATACTCATCATCATCAGCCTGACCTGTGTTGTGGGGCAGAGGCTCGGCAAATAAAAATAAGTGTCCTGTAGCCAAAACGTTGCCTTACAATATGTGTGTGTGTGTGCGTGCATGTGCGTGTGTGTGTGTGTATGTGCGTGTGTGTGTGTGTGTGTGCGTGTGTGTGTGTGTGTGTGTGTGTGTGTGTGTTTGTGTGTGTGTTGTAGGGGACGGCTAGGCACAGATGGCTTACAGCATACATTATGCTCACTTTTAGGCTTTAATTTTTAGGCTCTAATTTTTATTACTGCAAGCATATCACCATGAGCTCGCAAGTGCGGTACAGACGCTTGTAATTCAAGTACGCAGGAAGTACAGCAGCACAAAATGTCTTAATTTATTGACTTTTATATAAACGCTTCATAATCAGCCACGTTAACCCTACGATGAAGGGACGTACAGCTATCTGAATGGCCCTTCAGAGAATTCAGTCTGGCAAAATGACTCTTCCGCCATATCTTGTTCACTCGTTCGAGCTGGCGGGATGTGTGTCCCAGCGACGCCGCTGAGTGTTTTCTACAGCGCACACGTGCACCGCTTGCGTTCCTGCAGGACGCGTACCGCGTTTTGACGGTGCACCCATGATCGTTCCTTGAGTGAACAAGACATGGTGGAAAATGGTGTTTTTGATTTCGTTCGATAGGCGGCGCTGAATTTCGCATTGGGTCTATTCTACAGCGTTAAAGAGGTTGTTTCGCAGAAAATACGTTGTCAGCGTCGGCATCCTTGCTTGTGAGCGAGACACTACTGCTGTCCGCGAGTGAAAGTTCAAGACACATGCGAACAAATACATGAGTAAATATTGAGTTCAAGAATCACCTTGAAATTGCTTTGAAAAAAAAGCCATCAATGTTACGTAGTGAGAGGACAGAGGACATGTGCCATATCCCTTAACAGAAGCCTAGCAAGCATAAAAGGGAGGAAGAGACAAAAAAAGTGCCAGCATATGCACAGAGTGAATGATGGATAGTGTGGCGAAGCATCCGTCCATCCATTCGTTTTTGCTTCCGTCCATCCATGCGTGCGTCTGTGTGGCCACCCGTGCGTCCATCCGCGCGTCCGTGCGTGCGTCTGTTCGTGCGTCCGCACGTCCATCTGTGCATCTGTCCCTGCGTTTGTCCATGCATCCGCTCCTGTGTCCTTCGTTGCGTCCATCCGTCCGTGCAGCCATCCATGCGTACGTCCATACATCTGTCTGTTTGTCCGTTTGGCCACCTATTCAACACTCCAAGTACCACCATCTCGCATCTTTTCATCATATATTCCTCACATAGAAGCACCGCCATCCAGCGGACATTCCAAAGACTGAACGAGAGGAGGCACACGCACATTTTCTCACGGCTTGCGCTTCGTGTCTACTCCCCACCTTTAACCACCTCGAGTTCATGGTATATACTAGTTCACTGTATTCATGGCACTGCGGCCCAACGCTCGCTAAACCTTTCTAAAACCTAGGAGGTTACGCCCAGCGAGTATAACGTAGCAACCCTTTCTTGTCTTCTGTGCGTTGTTGAACAATAAAAAATTCGCAGCGAGCGCGTTAACTAAAAGCCGAATTCACCTGTCTCTCATTCCCCCTTCGCAGCCATTGGCATGTACATTGAGCACTATCAGATGGATGGACGCATGGACGGACGCAGGAGCGGATGCATGGACGTACGCATGGACGGACGCACAGGTGGATGTGTGAACGCACGAAAATACGCACGCACGGACGGCCACACCGACGCACGCATGGACGGACGGAAGCAAGAACGAATGGATAGACGGATACTTCGCCCCACTCTCCATCAATCGCTCCGTGGATATGCTGCCATTTTTTTTTTACTTTGTGATGGTTTGCTCTCCCCTTTTTGCTGTCGCACATTATGCGCCATCGAGACGCCTACTCAGAAATATTTCGCCCAGCGTCGGAGGATGCTACAGCTGCTACTACTCAAAGCATCATTCGTAGGCATAAAAAGCCGGCAGGCCAATAGAAATTATCTAGATGCCGGGGCATACGGGTGTGCCCGGAGGCGATACGGCGGCACAAGCCGCTGCTGCTTCCACAGGTGGGTCGACCAATTTTATTCTGCCCCCACCCCTCAGGGTGAACCTGCATGAGCTCTTAAGTCAAATGGCTCACTTGGTAGCCACAATGCACTACGTACACACATCCCTGCGTCATGCTAGTAAAAAACGCATTGCGCAGGTTACCCCACCAGTCCTATTCTCGAGCAAGCACACGCTTTCACGCTCCTTAGAAGTCTTCATTAATAAGGTCTACGCAAATTCTGCATACACACCATATTTTTTAGCAAAATGGCGACGACCGGACATTGCGAGAGTGACGTGCAATCACTGCGGGCTGCGCTGCCGCGCAGACGTTCACCACTTCCTGTGGCAGTGTTTGGCATTTGAAAAAGGGCGAATGGCCATACAAGCTTTACAAACCACAAATTATCGTGAAGCGCTCCTTACGGACCCGGACATGCAGTTATTATTTGCCCAATATGGAAGCCAGAGCGGCCTGATAAGAGTGGTTTAGGGGGTCCAACAAACCACAGTACTGACCCTATACCACCTCAGTACCACTGATGGTGAATACTATAGGTGTGAAACCCGTGACACTGTGAACTAGTAGTGTAGTTAGAAAGTCCTGTTTATCCCCACAGAGGTTCTGTGCCTCCTTCATTTCTTTAATAAAGTACTTACTATCTAACTAGTTTTGAACCATGTCGTGTGAACGAAACCACCGCAAGGGCAGCGGGACCATGTAATGTAAATTATGACATTCAATACATACAGGTCATGATTTTCATGTTATGAATAGTCAGATATGCTCGTCATACGGTCATGTTATGTGATACCAAGTTTGGCATCGATGCCATTGACGAAACGACCACGAGAGCTAAAAGTTGTAGATAGATAGATAGATAGATAGATAGATAGATAGATAGATAGATAGATAGATAGATAGATAGATAGATAGATAGATAGATAGATAGATAGATAGATAGATAGATAGATAGATAGATGCGCTCAATGTCGCCGAAGTTCACTAATTATTAGCCTTCAGTGACACAAAAATACCGCCCGTATCTCCAACGAGGGAAATCGAGTAAATGCCCCACAAAGTGGGGGGGGGGGGAGGGTAGCGCGTGAATGATGCGTAATAGGGTTTCGTTTGGGAATGCCCAATTGTTATTTCGTATTTTTTACTCTTATTTGTCCACGTTGTCGCCGGACGACTTCCTCTTCTTACTCAAGCGATCACCTAGATCTCACATGAGCAGTAAGAGGATGTCCTGCGTAGAAATCAGCTGACGGAATCCGAACATGGCGTCTAGAAAGCACCCGTTGTCTTCATGGTGCGACGTGAGCTGGTCATGGATCAAATGCTCAAACAGCTTGCCAACACATGAAGTGAGAAAAATGTGTCTTATGTTGTCAACAGCTATGGGCTTGTTAGGCTTAGGTATCATGATAACCTCCAAATGCTCCCACGTGGCCGGAAGTTCTTTGTCCCAGCAGTCATTAGAAAGTTTTGTCCTGCGGGATGGTGCTACGTACGCATTACGCAAGCGCCTTGCGTTACGTGGCGTTGTTATCCACTAATCGGCTTTTAGTACGCCGTAGTACCCGCGTACGTAACGAGCGTGAAGCGTGTTGCCCCATCTGGTATATTAAAATAGAAGCACGTGTTGTTGACAGCCAATGTGAGCCAATCCAAGTGTTATAGCGAGATTATGGCAATATTTCAAGCCACAGAGCCGGTCGGTGCTTGCCTTCGATGCCGCCATTTATCAAAACGAAGTCTCGAACTGTCGCGAACTTGTTCGAGAGCGGCGCGATCAGCTCATACGTACGCACGCACGCATCTCATGCGTGCGTACGTAACGACTGCGTACGTAACGCGATACGTGCGCGTTGCGGTCTGCGCATGCGCACTACGCAGAACATGGCGTCCTTACGTACGCAATGCCGCCACGTACGCAGCGTATGCAGTACTAAAACTCTCTATTGTAGAACCGTAGGAGAGCCGTCATAGCCTCATTCGGTAGCAGTCAGAGGTGCTTGTTGAGCGCCTTGTCTTTGCCTGGACTCGTGCTGCTTGTCAGCTTAGACAGGGCTGCTTGAACCTTTGTTGGTGTGAGGGGCCCATGAAGGTCAATGTTGGGCATGCCTTCGTATTCCTTGTGTGGTGGTGGCTTTGCCGCTGATTGCACAGGACCACGCAGCTTGTGGCATATTTCGTTGAGTAGGTCTTCCTCCGAGCCGTCGTAGTTATGTGTTAGCTGACGTACTCGTCGCCGCTGCTGCGTCTTGATGGGGCGGTCACCGAGAGGTGTACGAAGCAGGCGCCACGTCCGCTTGGTGCTGAGCGTACCGTGCAGCTTATCGCAGAAGTAACCCCATTTGTGTTTCGCTAACTGTTCGGCATACTGTTGCGCTTCTTCTGTCAATGAGGATATTCTCTTTCTGAGTTCCGCTTTAGGGGCGAAGCAGCTTAAGGTGTGGGTCTGTTCATCCTCTGTTGGTGAATGTAGCCACCGGTGGCACGTACCCGCTCTAGAGCAGGTATGTGCCACTGGGTATGGTATAGACTAGAAGGCACACGGACAGATGGACGGACGCGCGAACGTACGGACGGATGGACGTGCGTGCGGACGGACAGACGAATCAACGGACTCACGGATGGACACATGGACAGACGGACGGACGCATGGATGAACTCACGGATGGTCGCACGGACAGACGGAAGCAAGAATGAACGGACGGAGGGAAACAAGGACAGGCTGACGGACGCTTCATCCCACTCATCATGATTCATTTCATGGATATCCTGTGATCTTTTTTTTCCTCTTCCATCTCTTCAGTAAGGCTTGTATAGCCTCCCAGAGGTGATGTAAGTACGAGTCTATTGCCGGATTGTCTTCGTTAAGCTGCATTACTTTGGTGCACTGTTGGGCAGTACCTACAACCTTAATGAGCCAGGAGTCGATGTTCGCTATTGCGTCGTCACCATCGAGCTCGTTTTTGAAGGTGTTCCAATCTGTCAGTCTTGCTGTGCCTGTTTTGGTAGGTGGTTGTTCACAATCAATTCCAAGTTAAATTATGTGGTAATCACTACCAAGTGTCTCAGGGAGACGGGTCCATCCAACCTTGACGTCTCGTGTAAAGGCGAGGTCCGGGGTGGTATGTCTCAACACGCTGTTTCCCACTCTCTTGGCGTGGAGTTGATTCTTCAACAAAGAGAGGACATGCGGCAGATTGGAATCATGGACTCGCACACCTTTCTTGGGGGTGATGGCATAACCCGAAGCTGTGTGATGTGCGTTCAAGCCCCCTACGACCGCTAGCAGGTGACCTTTTGTGCGTTTTCTGAGCTCCGCGGATCAAGTAATCGTAGTTACTGAGCTTATCTAATAGTGTGCTGTACATGCTATTGATGTAGAGGTTTTGTTACGATTTTCTTTCCTGTATGACTTCCACGATAGGGTCTTCAACTGTAGTGTCTTCTATCCTGTGTGCTCGGACTGCGATGGTTTTTTTTAATAGAATGGCGGTTCTTGTGGTCAGAGCGATGATGTTATATCCTGTAAGCCTTATTTTTTCTGTTTTTAATTAGAACCTGTGCTCGTAAGAGCGAGTGTTCCACGACAATGTGCGCATAAATGAAATTGTTGAACCCTGCAACCATTTCACGATCTGAACAGCAGTGGGAAACCAAGTCACTCGACCGAGGCCTGAAAAAGGAGCGAAGCGTGGTTGAACAAGTAGGGTAAATGGCGAAGGCCCGCGGCTACCTTGAATAAGGAGGCATCTCAACTTGGGTGCACAGTGCGCTTACTTATAATAAATGTTAATTCTATTTTCTTGTTTCCGGACAAAGTAAATACAGTATGTCTTTAATGCCTGGTTTTGGTTCTAAGCGCCCCTCGATGGCGAAACCTTGTGTGAGCTTCTCATCACGTGCTCACCCAACAAGCACCGAGGAAGCAATATTTAGGAGGTGAAACTTCCGTTAAACAGACCTTCCGCGGTCGTCCAGATAATGGCACATAACAAGAAAATTAGCATGTTCCGACAGACACAATGACATCCTCCGACAGAGCAATGCCTTGGTTTAGATTGATAAAGTGCACTTCGAGATGTCATCTGATGTCACAGGTTTCTCCTTAATAAGTTTGTTTTTAGCTGATAAACTTAAGGTCAAAGTTTCATGTTTAAATTTTGTGTTGAAGTTTCCATGCGTTACATAAAATTGCACAAAGTATTTTTCGTACATTAAAAAAATTGCTCGATAAAATTTGCCAAGACTTCGTATGCTACGTCAATGGCACCCGCAGATAACAATGCACTTCGTTTTTATTGAGTAGATGCTATACCACACCACGTAGACGCCTTCATAATTTACTACGTCACGGTGTTTATTGCGGGAATCTCACGGTGGCGTCTCGAAGCCAATATTTCTGGTACGTTTTTTCTGTTACTAAGCGTCATGTCACGGTAGGAGTGGTTCTATCAGAGTTGTAAAATTCTTCTTTACTAATACGCGAAAAATAATTTCACTTTTCAGTGTTCCTTTAATATTGAAGTAAAATATCTTGTTTAGTTTTCCTGAGCTACAGGATGCTCAGACTGTCACTGTATACAGGGGAGAATCGTGTGGCACGCCCCGCCGCGGTGGTCTAGTGGCTAAGGTACTCGGCTGCTGACCCGCAGGTCGCAGGTTCAAATCCCAGCTGCGGTGGCTGCATTTCCGATGGAGGCGGAAATGTCGTATGCCCGTGTGCTCAGATTTGAGTGCACGTTAAAAAACCCCAGATGGTCAAAATTTCCGGAGTCCTCCACTACGGCGTCTCTCATAATCATAGGGTGGTTTTGGGACGTTAAACCCCACAAATCAATCAAATCAATCAAGAATCGTGTGGCAGCACAAAGTCACCTTCGAAAAACAATGTCAGTAAAATTTTAAGCTTAACCTCGAGCTAAGGTGCCGTACCCTGCAGAATAGTCGACTTGTTGCTGGACTTGCATAAGCCAAAGCTTGTTTATAATTATTGATTTCTGACAAGAACAAATGAAAGCAGTTATGCTTGAAAATGCTTGTGCATCTACTCAGACATAGGCTTTTTTAGAAAAGTTGACATCGGGGTAAATTCACAGTAGTTTCAAAATAAAAATTTTCACGTTGATTAGGCAGAATTACACGGTTCATTACTGCAACATGCATATTGGCTATCACCGATTTGTGGAGTGCTTCTGTGGCGTAAAGATCTTCACGTTAAGTGAAGCCCCGTGAACTTGTCTAGCCACATGGTTAACTTGGGTAATCGTAGCTAATCTGGCACGTGGTTCTACTTAAGAAGAGTATATCTGCCAGCTGACTTCATTTCAGCAGATCGCATTGCAAAGGCTCTTAAGAAAGCATAGCAAGAAGAAAGTGTACTTCACTAACAGCGTTTAGCAAATGTGTGCATTTTCATTTGCCAAAGGGGTTAGAATGAAGGCTTAGCTTGAAGGGAAACTAAGTTCAAATTTTGTTTACCAAAGAGAACCATATTTATATTGAGAACGTAGCATCGAAAAGGCATCCTTTGCGCACAATATCCGTGAAATGTATCGTGACCTAAAAATATGAAACCTGCCTTGGTTCTTCAGGGTGTTGAATGTGTTACAATCTAAGGCAAGCTCAAATATTAGTGACTTATTGGGGCCACAAAACAATAATTGCGATATTACTTTCCTGCGTGTCTTTTGTCAAAAACTTGTTGATCCCAAGTTCAACTATCTGGCACGAGGCGATACCGCAAGAGAGACACGCAAGTTACTGCCCCGTCACGATGGTCTAGTGACCCGACCCGACCGGCCTGATCTCGGCTGTGGCAGCTGCATTTCCGACGGAGGTGTAAATGTTGTAGGCCCGTGTGCTCAGATTTGGGTGCACGTTAAAGAACCCCAGGGCTCGAAATTTCCGAAGCCCTCCACTACGGCGTCTCTCATAATCATATGGTGGTTTTGGAACATTAAACTGCACATACCAATCAATCAAACGATGAATCAATCAAAACGCGAATTACGCGATATATGCGTTAATACGAATAAATGCGCCTAAAATATACCTTTTTGTTCTGATACTGTAAGGTTCTCTATTGATTCTTTTTGGCGCTGTACATAATGGGTTGCTCATATTGGCTTTGTACATATTGTGTGACTCTTATCTGCAACCCATTATATTTATTTCTTTATTTTATTTATTTACAACGTACTGCAGGCCCACATAATCTGCAGGCCCACAGAATTTACAGAACAAAATAAAGAATTTTCATAAGGTAAAAAACAAAAACAAACACTTAAAACTCAATTCAAACTCCACATATCCGTGATTGTATCAATCGATTCAACTCATTTTAGCAATGATGGTGGTAATGCGTTCAATTCGTTAATAGTGCGAGAAAAAAAAACAAAAATCACAGCATATCCACGGAGTGAATGATGATGATTGGGGTGAAGCGCTTGAGGGTTTCATCGCTAAACCGTGAACCATCCGCGGATATCACCCACTACATTATGAAAGCACTGAGAAACATGGCATATACTAATACAAAAAATTTTCTTAGTTGTAAGTGGTAGCTATACGTCACTTCTGTTCCCACTTCATTAAAACGGCTTTATAGTCGCTGAAGTGGTGGATCGGTGATGGGGCGTAGTGGGAAGTTTTCAAGGACGAAGTCGTGAGCCGTTTGCAAAGGTGGAACTATAGGCGGTCACGTACAACAAGAGATTGACACAGAGGGACAATCTATATATGGTTCCCCAATGAGCACCTGAATACAAGCACACTACCATCTTGCATTTCATATTGGCTACTTCTCAACAGTACTCGCTTCATTTTCGGTGAAATGGTAGATCGGTGATAGGGCGTAGTGGTATGTTTGCTAGGTGGTGCTATAGGCGGTCACCTACATACAAGAGATGGACAGGCCAACGCCTTTAAGAGCTTCGCCCCTCAAAATATTGAAGGCGTTAGTTCTTGTTTGCTAAGGAGTTAAGGTTTCAGAGTGATGATGTCTGGTTTGTCTTGTTGTTGACGAGCGTAGATAAGGACCGAGATGAAAGGACAACTTGCTATTTCTCAGGAGAAGAAAAAACTTATGCCTGAATATTTTTTTCGTAATTTAAAGTTTCTATTATATTATTGCTCGTGATTGCAGTTAGTGAGTCGGTTTTACGAAATTTATAAAAAATAACTCTCACAGATTTGTCCTGAACGATTTCCAGTGCTTCTATATTGTGGTAGGTGTGCGGATCCCAAACGGTGCGATTCTAACTTTGGCCTAATTAGCGCTTTATGTACGAGAAGTTTGGTTTCTGGGGATGACTGTTATAGTTAGTGTCACAGAACACGAAGTTTGCGAAAAGAAGCAGCACAAACGTTAAACATATGATAATTCCAACTTACGTGGTTAGCTATGGCCACTCCCATGTACCTATATTCATTTACCTCAACTAGGGGATTATCTGGAAGACTGTAAGTAAACGCCTGCCTATTTATTTTTCCCTTAATATGCATGTATATTGTTTTTGTTTCATTCGATTTCTTGCCCCGTTTTTGACACCAACAATGAACGTCATGAAGGTTAGTGTTCATAAGTTCCTGATCCTCTCGACAAACAACCTCATAGTACAATATGCAATCATCTGCGAGTAAGCGTATTTAAACCGGCTCTGTTACTACATTTACGATGTCATTTATAAAGATTATAAACAGCAGTGGTTCCAATACACTACCCTGTGGTACGTCTGATGTAACTGGCAGGCGACGCAAGCAGTGACCATTAGGAGAAACCGACTGGGTGCGTTTGTCTAAGGAGGCAGAGGTCCAATTCATTATGAAAGAGGAGAAGCCAATGTATTTTAGTTTCTAAAGTAATTTTCATGTGAAACAAGGTGAAACTCTCTCAAGAAGTCTAAAAAAATACGTGAGTTTATCCAGGTTTGTCAAGAACGCTTGCAAAAGTGTGAATTACAGTTGTTAGCTGCGTAGCCGTAGAAAAACTCTTTCCGAAGCTATGCTGAAATGAAAAAAAAATGTTGTTGTCTGTCAAAAATTTATTTATGTTTTTGCGACGATGCGTTCAAGCATCTTACAGCAGAAAGTAGTGAGCAAGATTGGATGATAGCTTGTAATCAGTGTAGTATCCCCTTTCTTGTGTACGGCGCCACACGTGCCATACGCCAAGTCAACCGGTAGCGCTGAAGATGACAACGATGTACGGAAAATGTATGTGAGGAATGGGGTGAGCGCTTCAGCATAGCGACGAAGGAAGGCATTAGGAAGGCCATCAGGGCCAGGTTATTCTTTATTATTTGGGTTAGGAAGCATAACTACAATAGCTGGTTGCGATCGAATATTCTCGTAGTCTGTGCAAAATACAGGGTTTAGACCGTATGTTTTGATGGAACAGAGAACACACTATGAAGATAAATATTACAATAATTCGCCATGGCATCTTTGTCGTAAATTCGAACACCACCGATTCGACTCTCGCTAACAGACTTTTTTCATCAACAAGTCCTAGAACTTCTGAGGAGATTTCATTTGAAAATTGGGTGAAATATCCTGAAAGTAATGCCAGTCAGAACATTTAGTGTTTCACTAAGAGCAATTTTAGCAGCATCAACTACGTTCTGTAGAGACTCTTCTTTTTTTATGGTGCTTCAGCTTTCTATTTTAGTGCAAAAATAACCAGTTTCCAGGCAGAATCACTGTTGCGGAGAAAACTGTGGAATCATTTGTTAATTCTAGTGGTGTACTAGATGCCATCGAAGCAACAAGATTTAGCTGCAACGTTACCTTTCCGGCAACACTGTGGCTCCTGCACGTATGCGCCCGCGAAGGAGGGAAGCGAAGCACTGTTACCCTTCTCTAATTCCTAACTGGTGCCTTTGGCAAGATGGAGCATTTCCATATGTAAACGACCAACGCCCTCCTTCACTTTTCCGCCAGTTATCCTTGCCAAGGTGCTCCGCTTCGTCCAAAGTCACATGCATCATTCATGACATTCTTTGATTGTAGAGCAGTGTCCATTGAGAATTTCCGGCGTTTAATTTAGTTTTGTGCTTTCGCAGTGTGGCTTGGGGTACATATGCCTTAGAGACCTTAATAAACAGAGCACGTTTGCAAATTAAGTTATTCGCATTTCTCCTACTTGCTTAACTTCCGAATAAATGGTGTTACTTCCTACCTATGAGTGCAGGACAAAATTGAAGAATCATATTTCTCTTTATTTATCAGCTGTTCATTTTCTATTACTGTTTCGCCACGGTGGTCTAGTGGCTAAGATACTCGGCTGCTGACCAGCAGGTCGTAAGGTCGAATCCCGGCTGCAGTGGCTGCATATTCGATAGAGGCGAAAATTCTGGAGGCCCGTGTGTTCAGACTTGAATGCGCGTTAAAGACCCCAGTGGTAGAAACCTTCAGAGCCCTCCCCTACTGCGTCTCTCATAATCATATACTGATTTTGGGACGCTAAACCGAGTATATCAATCAATCATTTTCCCGTGACTGCTCTCGTTGCATTCAGTTATAGAAAATAAATTTTAATGGTTCTCTTGATAGTGGAGGTTCCACTCCCGTAAAGAGTGGTGGCAATTTCTTAAAGAGGCACGGATACACGCGTGTCAAATTCTGTACGATGAGTGGTGTGTCACTTGATTCTAACGAGAATGCATCACGGAGTTTCGTTACTTCATGCACCGTTTGCCATACACTACGATTAAAATGCGTTCATTTGTTAGGTCATTCGGCAGTTATAGAAGACCGAAAAGAAAGGACGTACCTGAAAAATTCAGCTACTGCGCAAGCGCTGCTGCATCGTTCTTTTCCAGCTTTTTCTCTTACGGAGGCCCTACAACGCTTCCTTCAAGTAGCCATATAATCAATCGGATAAAGGAGCTTATCACCTTACGAATTCACCGCTAGGATTGGTCCAGTTAAGTTGAGTTCCAAATACTTCTCGTACGTTGATATTGCATTCTCTCTTTCGTCCCGACAGAAGGGCAGGAAGCTAAACAGGGAGGAATGGCGCAAATGATATCTAAACCGCGGCCGCGCTAT
Organism: Rhipicephalus microplus; assembly: GCF_043290135.1. Taxonomy (NCBI): domain Eukaryota; kingdom Metazoa; phylum Arthropoda; class Arachnida; order Ixodida; family Ixodidae; genus Rhipicephalus; species Rhipicephalus microplus. Next base: position 26,627 of record NW_027464712.1, read on the forward strand.
AAGATCAGCACGCGCAGTGTTTGCGTGACGCTTCTTCAGCTCGGTCGTGCATAAACCTCCGCGGATCACACGGGCAAAGGAAATACGTCACACGCTTCTCGTGACCGCACGCATTTTTTTTTCTTTTTTTTCTGTGTGGAGCATTTCGCAGTCACACCTAATCGAAAATCATGCGTCAACGGTGGCGTCAACCCATCACTGCACATGCTCGCGTCTCATGCAAACTGTCAATCCCCCCCTCCCCACTTGCCTCTCGCTTCACAAAGTCGATCCAGTCAGCATGTGCTAGTAAAAACCGACTGCTCGCACTGCGACGATGCACTTAAAATTGGGGAAACGGCATTTTTACTTGCCTTTCGCTTGACGCTTTGGTTGACTCGAGTAGATGCGATGGAAGCAACAGTACCTTCAACCAATAGTGAGGCAGAACACAACATTATCGTTCCACCACTAATTCAAGGCAACGCTTCTCGTACACTCAATAAATAAGAATATAAAAAATAAATAACAAATAAGCATTCCCAAATCACACCCAATTACGCAGCAATCGCGCGATACCCCCCTCAGTTCCCCGTGGAAGATGCAGGCGGCTTATTTTTTCGTTGAATACGTTGCTTTTTCTTTTTTCTTCAAATGCGCAGCTTTTCAGTGCCACGGCCACTGGATTATCCAAAGGCCATGTGCGCACGCGGCCAAGTCGTGGTTTCCCGCGGCGATTAATGACCGATCAAGCCATGCTCAATTCAGTCAATGACTGATACAACGGCCAGGGCCGCTGGATAAAAAAAGTTTTTTATCCAGCGGCCGTGTGAAGGTCGTCATGAATGAGTGATTTCTTTTTTCCCTCATATGTCCTTAAAGAACCAAATTTTAGATGCGGAGCATTTCTTGCTCGCGGATTTGTCACGCATCGGGCATCCGCCCTCACACTACGCATGCGCGACTCTCCTCCATTTTCTCTTCAATAGCTGCATATCACTATTTCCACTTCTCTTCTACCACTGCAGGCCCTAATTCCCCCTGAACTCATGCGTGTCCGCTCTCCTCTCTCTCCTCTCCTACGTTCCCACTCTTCTGCCTCGCAACGCAGACGCAGGGAGCGTCTTCTAACCGACGCTCGCTATCCCCTCTCCTCCAGGCTTTCGTTCCCGTGACATCTCGCAAAGCTGACGCAGGCAGCGTCTGCTGGCAAGTTTCTTGATTGAAACAACCGACTGCTCACACTTCGCAACCATTCACTGGCCACCTCGTATATATAAGCACCAGATCTCGACCTTAAAGATAGTGCGATTGGGAGATAGCTCCTGCGTGTTGTTAAACAATAAAAAAAATGACTTCACCTCCCCGAAGGTAATTGTGAAGAGATGCAAAGGCATTGATTATCGTCCTTAACAGCGTTTTGCACGTGAGAACCCAGCGTTAGAAGAATAATGTTTTCTTTCTTTTTTTAGACTGTACAGCCAATAATGCCGTTTACGCACACGTCATATTTTTCTGTAGCAAGAAACGAAGTATGCATTTCCAGCTCTAGCTGCTAGCGTTCACGATTAAAAGATACTAATAAGTGAACAAAACAAGCAGCGTTCTCGCCTTGACGTGGCGTTTCACTGTGGCGTCTCGAGCACACATTTCCAGATGTTCTTGAGAGGCACCCTGCCAGCGAATGGTCGAGAGCTAGAAACGCCGCAGCTATAGCTAGACGTGAGCGGATGGGAAAGTGGGGAGCACGTAGGAGAGAGAGCGAACAGTGAGGGAAGTAACGGCGAAGCACTGCACCTGTCATTGTACCTGACGGTCATAATTTCAGCGTCTAATCGAACGCCGAATTATCTAGGGCACCATTCACCAGGAATATCAACAAAATGAAATGCTCGCTGGACGCATCAACGCACTCAAAGGCCTTGCTTTCGGGTGCCTCTTTCAACGAACGCTTTCTACGAGCATTCGTAATCACCTCCGGGATGTTGCCTCAGCACTCATTGCAGCACAAACGTGTTGATAACGCGCTGTTTTAAGTGCGAAGCATTTCTTATCAAATTTCCAAGACTTTGAGCGTATCAATCTATCTTTCTATCTATCTGTCTATCTATCTGTCTATTTAGCCGCCCACGACTTTTACCTTTCCTGACCGTTTCGATAATGCTATCGATACCAAACTTAGTATGACATAACCTGACTGTATGAACAACATATTTGGCAAGCCATAACATAATAATTATGACATGCATGTCATGAATGTCATGATTTACATTTTATGGTACTGCAGCTCTTGTGGTGGTTTTGTTCACATGACATGTTGCAAAACTGGTATGGTATGGCATAATTCCATGGCGAACACAAGCGACCGACTCTAACATTATCATGCCATGCGTGTCATGTAACAACATGACTACATGCCACGCTCATGATGCGCTCGTGGCCGTTTCACTAGCGTCCCATATACCAAATTTGGTATTACAGTACGTGAATGAATGACGAAGGTCATTGAGGTTACTCTCTGAAACCGGGAAGCGCTACTCTCAGATTAAGAAAGAGGCTCTTTCTTTAGTCTAGGCATGTGATAAATTCAGTGATTACCTTGTTGGCAAGCTGTTTAAGCTAGAGACGGATCATAAGCTGTTGGTTTCAATCTTCACTTCGAAGAGTATTGACGGCTTGACGCCTAGATTACAGCTGCTAAAAATAAGATTGATGCTACATCGACATGAGGTTGCATACGTACCAGGCAAGGAACTTCCAGCCGCCGATGCACTTTCAAGAGCGCCTCTGCGAGAGACAGAAGACAGTGAGCTAAACAAAATCGTCGAAGTTTTCCTGTGCTCTATGACAACTATATTCCGATAAAGCAACATTTTTTACAATGGTTAAAGGCATCCCGACAAGCAGACCCTATATGCACAAAACTTCGTCAGCTGTGCGCGACAGAATGGCCCTCTAGGAGAGACTTAGAACTTAACCTTATACCATTTTACGACCACCGACACTATCTCACTGTCGAGAATGATTTACTCCTCTACGCATCGCGAATTGCCGTCCCCGACTTATGCCGCCAAGAAATGCTGCGCCTCACGCACGAAGGACATTTTAGCATAACCAAGACATTGGCTCAAGTCATAGACTGTGTCTGGTGGCCCACCATAGGATCTGACGTCTCGTCCCTGGTGAAGCAATGTAAGCAATACATCAAAACAAGAGTAAGCGGGAAAACTCCAATAATAGGTTCCGAATTCCCTGAGAGGCCTCGGCCACGCTTCGTGATGGATTTGTTTCACTTCAAGAACTATTGGTGGTTGATAGCTACCGACTACTATTCAAGATACCCTGAACTAGTTCGACTTGAGAAACTCAGTTCCATAGCCGTAATCAACCACTGCAAGTCAATTTTCGCACACCGCGGAATTCCTGAGGAAGTGGTTTCCGACAATGGCCCGCAGTTTTAGTCGACCGAGTTTTCGCTCTTCGCCCAAGACTATGGTTTCAAGCACATTACAACTAGCCCTCACTATCCTCAGAGTAATGAACTTGCAAAGTCTTCAATAAAACCAACACGAAATCCATGACGAATACCAAGGACCCTTTCCTGACACTTCTAGCTTACAGTCGACTCCTTTGAATGAATATAGCCCTGCCGAACTACTCATGGCTTTTCGGATGAGATCCAGGCTTCCTCCGTGTTCCACCAAGCTAACACTCCAAATTGCCAGATCAAGACAGCCTTCGGAATTTCGAGGAAAGATACCTACAGACAACGTCAAGTGAAAGACTTCATGACAGACGTCACCGAGTCCGCAACTTCAAGGAACTTTTTTGTAAAGATTCCGTGTGGGTGACAAACCTTAAGAGCAAAGGGACAGTGCAGGCCCAGCCGATGAGCCTCCATCTTATTGGGTCAACACCGACACTGGCGCTGTGTTCAGAAAACGGATGGGGCTAGTCCCATATTCCCAAAGTCACAACAACGCAGATAGTCCCAGTACCATTGATTGTGCTATAGACACTCACTCGCGTTGCCAGGATGCTTCCCACGGGCATACAAGAAATGGCAGGTGCTTAAAGCTGCCGGCTGCAGTGAACATCGCTCAATTGCATTGGGAGATGTTGTCGATGCTGCCATCTAGGACAAGCCAGGCGAGGCTGGCGACCGCATGTGCTCGAGGTGCGCGTGGTACGTGGCAGAGCTCCTAGGCTAGAACTCGGTTTTGGAATGAACCTGTGTCCACATAACCCAGCCTCCTGTCTTCTCGCTCATCCTTGATGACTTCAACAGCAGACTTTTTTTTCAATGCCATTGTACTGGGTCACGGTGCAACTCGTGTCCTCCTGAGTGATCGCGGCAAGACGTTTTAGTCAACCATAATCAAAAACCTGCTCACAACCTATGACATGGTACATAAGACGACGTCTGCCTACCACCTCCAAACTAATTGGCTGACAGAGATTTCATCGGACACTAACAGGTATCCTATGGATATATATCGCACCAAACCACGACAGCTAAGATAAAATTTTGCCTTTTGTGATGCCTGGCCATAACACTGTTGTTCATAGAATTACTTGCTACTCTCCTTTCTACCTCGTGTACGGCCGTTCACCGACATTCACGATCGACGTCTCTTTCCTAAATGTTCCATATGACACCTCGGCAACCGTATCAGAGCAGTTCATCCCAAGGCTCGAGGAACGTCGGCCACGAGCTCGCCCTAATACAGGAGCCAATCAGCAAGATTGTAAGCAGCGCTACGGCAGCTTTCTTCGTGACTTCGTCTTTAGTCCGGGGGATGAAGTGTTGCTTTGTATGCCCATTCGTACTCCAAAATCGTGCGGCAAGTTTCATTCACGCTTCTTTGGACCCAATACAATCAATGGACAAACGTCACCAGTGAACTATCGCGTCACTCCAACCAACCTTTCTTTAGATCGTCGCTGTCGTGGTTTGGAGATCGTCTACGTATCGCGTCTGAAGCCATTGGTTTGACGTTCCGTTTCTGTGTTAGACGCGTCTGGGCTGGACGCTCACGCGTGGTAGGAAAGTAAGTCTGAGCATTAGTCATACGTGTCATCTAATCATCTGTACATAGTCTGTACATAGTCATCATCATCAGTCTCACTTGTGTTGTGGGGCAGAGGCTCAGCAAGTATAAGAAGTCTCTTGCAGCCAGAACGCTGCTTTATATATATATATATATATATATATATATATATATATATCCAATGTACTGTAAATAAAAATGTACTGAAAGAAAAGTGGGTGAAAAAATAAATTGCCGTCAGCAGGAATCGAACAGGAATCGAATATATTGTTACGGGTAACGTATTTAATAAATTAAATACGATGCACTGTGCTCGGCGAACAAGATGGCGAGAGTTCATCAACAACCAGCCATTAACGTCGTCTTTCTCTTTCTTCCAGACCGGCTGTGCCGGCGGTCGCGTATCATAACCCCCCGGCGGTAGAAGCACCGTCTCGGTGCTTGAGCAACTCGGATGCGGTCGAAGGAGGGTGATAGGGCTTGAGTCGGGCTATGTGCACGATGTCACTTGAAGGTGATGATGATGACGTTGAATCGGCTGGAACGATCTCGTATGTAACGTCAGTCACCTGGCGAACGACGCGGTATGGTCCAGTGTAGCGTGACAGCAGTTTTTCAGAAAGCCCTACACGCCGAGTGGGGGACCAGAGGAGGACAAGGGAACCCGGTGAAAAGTGCACGTTTCGATGACGGGAATCGTAGAGCTGTCTTTGGTGCTCCTGTGAAGCCTGCATGCGGCTGCGGGCGAGTTGGCGTGCGTGGTCGGCTCGAGCGATGGCTTCGCCGGCATACTCCGTGACCGAGGGCAGCAAGGTGTCAAATGGTAGGGCGGGTTCTCGGCCGTATAGAAGATAGAATGGTGAATAGCCGGCAGTGTCGTGACGTGACGAATTATATGCGAACGTCACAAATGCCAAATGAACGTCCCAGTCCTGGTGGTCGGCCGCTACGTATTTAGAAAGCATGTCGGTTATGGTGCGGTTGAGGCGCTCCGTAAGACCGTTCGTTTGCGGATGGTACGAAGTGGCAAACTTGTGCTTGGCGGAGCAAGAGCGCAGGATTTCTTCAACGACAGCTGATAGGAAGGTGCGGCCCCGGTCAGTGAGAAGTTGGCGTGGAGCTCCGTGTACTAAAATAATATCATATACCAGAAAGTCCGCCACATCGGTTGCGCAACTCGTCGGAAGTGCTCGTGTGATAGCGTACCGTGTCGCATAGTCAGTGGCGACAGCGATCCATTTGTTGCCTGAGCTGGAGATCGGGAATGGGCCAAGCAGGTCGAGGCCAACTCGAAAAAAAGGTTCAAAGGGAATGTCGATCGGCTGAAGGAATCCAGCTGGTAGCGAAGATGGCTTTTTGCGGCGCTGGCAGGGTTCACAAGCGGCGACGTAGCGTCGAACAGAGCGGGCAAGACCAGGCCAAAAGAAACGACGACGTACACGGTCGTATGTGCGAGAGACGCCCAAGTGGCCCGCCAAAGGAGCGTCATGAAGTTGGTTGAGAACAGTCGCACGAAGATGTGCTGGTATGACGGGGAGCAAGTCATGGCCATATGGATCGAGGTTACGGCGATACAGGATGCCGTCTTTTACCAGGAACATTTGTAGAGATGCGTCGCGAGGCCTTGACTCAAGCTTGCCAATGATGGTTCGCAGGGAAGCATCCAGGCGTTGTTCGTGGCCAAGGTTGAGTAGCTGCATCACAGACAGAAGGTCTGGAAAGGTGTCAGTATGGGCAGCCTCTTCCACAGGGTAGCGTGATAAGCAATCGGCATCTTGGTGTGACCGCCCTGTTTTGTACGTTACGGTGAACGTGTATTCTTGTAATCGTAGGGACCAACGAGCGAGGCGTCCGGTGGGATCCTTGAGTGAGGCCAGCCAGCACAGCGCGTGATGGTCGGTAACTACCCGGAATGGACGCCCGTATAAGTATGGGCGAAACTTGGCGACTGCCCACACGAGAGCGAGACACTCACGTTCCGTGATTGAATAGTTGCGCTCGGCTGTAGATAGCAGGCGGCTCGCATATGCTATAACACGGTCATGTCCGCGTTGATGTTGCATTAGCATTGCTCCGATGCCATGCCCACTAGCGTCAGTGCGAACCTCGGTTGGAGCTGATGGATCGAAATGGGCTAAAATCGGCGGTGTTGTAAGGAGCGTCGTGAGCTGTGAAAAAGATGAGGCTTGATCAGCGCCCCAGAAAAACGGGGTGTCCTTCTTCAGGAGGTTTGTGAGTGGGCGTGCAATGATGGCGAAGTCCTTAACAAACCGGCGAAAGTAGGAGCACAAGCCCAGAAAACTGCGAACGTCCTTTGTTGACTTCGGAACAGGAAAGTCCGTGACGGCGCGAATTTTCTCGGGATCCGGGCGGACTCCTGCGGCATCGACGATGTGGCCAAGTACGGTTATTTGACGACGAGCAAAGTGGCATTTCGACGAGTTAAGTTGAAGTCCGGCTCGGCGAAAAACTTCAAGAATCGCCGATAAACGCTTGAGATGGGAGTCGAATGTGGGCGAGAAAACGATAACGTCGTCTAAATAACATAAGCAGGTTGACCATTTGAACCCTTGGAGCAACGAGTCCATCATTCTTTCAAATGTGGCCGGCGCATTACAGAGACCAAAGGGCATAACTTTGAAGTGATAAAGTCCGTCAGGAGTGACGAATGCGGTCTTCTCACGGTCCATCTCATCCACAGCGATCTGCCAATAGCCAGATCGAAGGTCGATAGTGGAAAAATACGTAGCACCGTAAAGGCAGTCTAAGGCATCGTCGATTCTAGGCAACGGATAAACATCTTTCTTCGTAATTTTGTTGAGATGCCTATAATCTACACAAAAGCGCCATGTTCCATCCTTCTTTCTGATCAGGACGACAGGAGAAGCCCAGGGGCTACAAGAGGGTTCGATTATGTCTTTTGCAAGCATCTTTTCGACTTCCCGTTGTATGACGGTGCGCTCGGACGCGGAAACACGGTATGGACGTCGGTGAATGGGACTCGCGTCACCAGTATTGATGCGATGAGTAACCACACTCGTTCGGCTTAAAGTCGTGCTGGCGAAGTCGAAAATGTCACTATAGGACTCCAGGACGTGACGAAGGGCTTGCGCTTGATCAGGAGCGAGGTCTGATGGTACCATGTGGTCAACGTCGACGCCCGATGAACGTGATAGAGTTGGTTCATTGTCTGAGGTGCAGCAATCATCCACTCTGAAGGGTTCAACTGTATGGTCTTGTAGAGCAGTAATTTCGGCCAGGGAGATACCTTGTGGAAGAATTTAGGCTGTGAGGGCGAAATTGACAATAGGAAGGCATGTGCGGTTTTCAACGATTGTCAAAATGATGTGCGGAACAGCGACGCTATGCGTAAGCATCACGGCATGAATTGGTGCCACCATGTATTCACCGTCAGGTACAGGTGGTGTAGAGAAGAGGTCGATATGTGTGACACAGTTAGGCGGAAGGCGTGCGAAATCAATGCAGCAAAGGCGACTTTGGGGTGGGTTGGTCAGATCAGAAAGTAGAGGCATTTCAAGGTCAAGACAGCCGGCTGAACAATCTATAAGAGCCGAGTGAGCGGTGAGAAAATCCATGCCTAGAATTACTTCAAAGGACAGTTTTCTATAACGGTGAAAAGAACAGCAGTGCTTCTATCGGCGATAGTCACACGGGCGGAGCACATGCCGATAATCGCGGCAGTTCCCCCGTCGGCGACTCGAACGGCTTGGTTCAAGGCGGGTGTGACAACTTTCTTTAGACGGCGACGAAGAGCAGCACTCATTATGGACACATGCGCGCCAGTATCGATCAACGCGCGCACAGTTACATTGTCTAAAGTAACGTTCAACAGATTCCGGGTGGTCGGTAATGTCACACGAGGATTTCTTGCAGAGGTCGTCGTCAATGCAGCTTCACCTCCAGAAGCTGCACTGCCTAGTTTTCTGGTCGGGGGCGCTGCGAATAGGTGGGAGAGGCAGGACGGCGTTGTGGGGGCGAATGAGATTGACGGCGAGCAGGGGATGGCGAGCGGGCGTAGCGAGGTCTCGTCAGAGGTGCGGCTAGATCAGAGGATGTGGTCGGCATAGGGGAACCAAAATCAAATGTTGAGGACGACTGGTGGTCAGAAGGAACTTGGGTAGGAGGCCCATAGCGTGCCGGCGGAGCCCAGTGGTTGCGGCAGTGGCGAGCAATATGACCAACACGTCGGCAGTTGAAGCATATGGGCTTGTCGTCCAGTGTACGCCATTCGGACAAATTGCGCTGTCGAGAGTAGTTGGAACCATATCGAGGAGCGGATGGACGACGATAAAAAGGCTCGGCAGAGTAGACTGGTTGAATGGGGTGCAGGCCGACGTTCGATAATTCTTGACGAACGACGGCTTGTATCAGTGAGATAGTGGTCGGTGAAGGATCAGGCGTTGGAAATGGAGTAGCTACTGGTTGGGCTGCCTCGACCTCACGACGAATGATGCGGGTGAGGTTGTCACATCGGGGAACTGGGCGGACGGAGTCATCACACGAGGAAGTAGCTGCTGTGTTCGGCAGGCGCGTGATGCCGTGGGTGACGCGGCGGGCTTTAGCCTGTTCTAGACGGCGGCATTCTGTCAGGATCGTGTCGATGGTCGTGACGTTATTAAAAACCAGCAGGTTGAAGGCATCGTCAGCAATCCCTTTGAGGACATGGTTAACTTTTTCTTCTTCTGACATGCGCTGATCGACCTTGCTACAAAGCGCCAAGACGTCAAGAATGTATGACACGTACGATTCAGTAGACGTCTGGGCGCGAGTGGCGAGAGTCTTCTTGGCAGCGAGCTGACGACCAGATGAATCGCCGAAAAGATCACGGATCTTCGATTTGAAAAGATCCCAACTTGTGATTTCGGCTTCGTTGGTTTCGAACCATGTCCGCGGCGTGCCGTCGAGGTAGAACACAACATTGGCCAGCATGAGCGTCGGATCCCAGCGGTGGGTAGCACTGACTCGCTCGTACCGGTGCAGCCAGGAGTCAACGTCGATGGTGCCGTCAGCGGAGAAAGTTCCAGGATCCCGCAGGGGTGGCAGGGTGGCGTAGGTTGTTGACTCGGATCGAGAGACCGGTGGTGATGAGGCACTGGCAGTTGAAGTAGCCGAAGAGTCCCTGGTGTTGCGACCGCTGCGCGTCTCCATCGAGGTACGGGAGTCGTCCACCTCCACCAATAATGTTACGGGTAACGTATTTAATAAATTAAATACGATGCAGTGTGCTCGGCGAACAAGATGGCGACAGTTCATCAACAACCAGCCATTAACGTCGTCTTTCTCTTTCTTCCAGACAGGCTGTGCCGGCGGTTGCGTATCAATATGTATATATATATATATCTATACACACACACACACATATATATATATATATATATATATATATATATATATATATATATATATATATATATATATATATATATATAGATATATTCGATTCCTGCTCACGGCAAGTTATTTTTTCACCCACTTTTCTTTCTTCCTATTTATAGTACATTGGCTCTATTACCTTCCCCTATACATTCCTTCGCTATATTGTCTGTTAGATCTCATTATTATTGTGTCAAAACACAGAAAAACGAGCCCTTAGGTATACACTTCTATCCAATATATATATATAGTAAAAGAAAAATTCCTTTACTCACGTTGCAGCCATAGCACGGCCATCGACAGAATGTCTATTGCGGCACAGCCGCTTTTATGTTCTTAAGTGCTTAAATTTCAGTGCAGCAGCTAGTACATAAGAAATGAAATTACAATTGATATCAGTTGCAAAAGACTGTTAAGATGACCAGCAAGATACGTACATAAATAAACAAGTCTGAAATGTTATTTGCGTATCAACACCGTATTACATGATGTGAATGGCAGGACATGTCAAAATAAAAACAAGGAACAATAATGCAAGCTGAACCACCATCACAAAGAATTAAATTGATGATATGAAAAGCCAAGTTATTTTAAAGTAAGACAGGTGACCTTTTCTGTGTTTTCATTGATACCATAACGAATAGTATTAAACTTATCAATCAACAAGAATTCCTTTACGTTCCTATCAATGTTCATATTGAAGCCGGACCGGATATTGTTAGCCCCAGTTTTATTGAAACCGAAGCCAGGCACACTGACATCTTTGGAAAACGGTAGATTGGGGAGGCTTACGTCATGTGCACGTTGATAATGAAAACCCATTCTGAAACTAGTCTTCGTTTGACCTATGTATTGAGCTTGACATGTTGTATACTCTTGGAGATGGACCACAATGGTACTGTCACTTGTGTAGTCACCATTGATTGTTATTTAAAAGTTAGATGAAGTACTTGATACTTATTTATATGTGGACATGTACGCGCGCACTTCGGAACGTAATTTTTTGCCGGGATGACAACCTTTATGACATGAACGTGTGGTTTTAATTGAAGTTAGTAGATCGCGGAGGTTCCGCGATCGTCAGTAGACCACGCGCAGTTGTTCTACGAAGATTTCTTTCAGCCGAAACACCTAAACACTGTGGTCACACTAAAGTTGCTCGGAGCAGATGTAGGGCACGTCTTGCTTCTCGAACGCGCCATGCGTCATCTCCCTATAGCACAGAAGAACACAAAGGACGGAACGCAAACAACGATGACGAGCACTGAACAACTTTTGCAGGAAAATTTATGTATTTTTACATTGTGTGACACATACGTCATCCACTGCGGCCTACCTACATACATAGGTAGGCCGACCACCTCTTTGTTGGTAAGCTGTAGAGATGGCACTCTTACAGAACGGTCCCCCAGAAGGGAATTAGACTACTACAACTACTATTACAATGACTATCGTGTATTACTTCTACTACAGACTCTCTCGCTACTACTAAGAGTATCACAGTTCGAATCAATTTTCTTTATATTTTTACCGAATCCGGTCGCATGATCTCGTTGTATTATGCAAGCTATCGCATACACTCTTCACGGTATTTATAATGTTACCACTGCGTACGTAAGACAATGTTCCTAGTTTATTTTTTAACGCCAGAGTCAACGTGTATGCAATCGGATGGTGAAAGTTTATTTAGAGCGCTCAGAGACGCGAATAGCACGCAGTAGGCTTCTCCCTCGTTGGAATGGGTAGGTTAAGCCTTACTGCCGCATCGTGGGCTCTCCGTACAGCGCATAGCTGATCCCTCTTGTTGTTGCATCTGCTGGCGAAGTTCCACTTGGCCATGTTGCTGTATCACTGCCCCGTAACAAGGGGCATACCCAGAGCCCATGCTCTAAATCACCTTGTTTCCCACAAAGGGGGAATAAGCCGTTATTGTATGTATGTATGCATAGTACATCATGTCTCTTTCCTCTTTTACTACTATTTTCAACTTCATTGCTTCTGAACAATTTTAGTATTTTGTTTTTCAGCTATAAACATTGTAACAATGACATAACGAGCTTTAACATGGTGTAGCTTCAAGTGTTTTTCATGCATTATGCAAAACGCTTCAAAAAGAAGTAGGTCGCGTTTTCAGTTGATCATCGCCATGATCATCATCAGCGTTAGCATCTGTAACGGAGGTGGCTCCAGCCGGTGTGCGTCGCCGGGCGAGACATGCCACCACCGGACGATAGCTTCGACTGGCCAAACCCGAAGGAGGAGCTGTCACCGACGCGGTGGCGTCAGCGAACGATTCTCACGCTGCCCGGAGAAAGCGCCGCGCAAAGGCACTGCGGCGATCCCGCGGTGCAGAATGGACAGGACAGCGGCTGCCCGGTGTTCAAGGCACGCACTGAGAACAGTGGCAGCAGGAAACGCAGAGGCGACTTGCCGACGCCCTCAGCCGCTGATCTGCTGGTCCAGCCCGGTTCCAAGCGCCAACGCACCTCAGACGAGGAGCATGGTGAGTGATGAACAAAGCACAACCACGCCGATTGACTGAGCCGGTGCCCAATTCACAGGGTGCAGTACACTAATTCAGAAAATTTGATCCAGGTTTCCAGCTTTTATTATTGGAAGGGGGAAGGGGGAGAAGCAGTGGGTAGTGCTGGTTTTGTACCTCCCTTTGGTATTCAGAAAAATATTATATTCGCAGTTCTACTGCTGGAATGAAGCAATGACTACAATGGCAACCAAATGGAATGATATACGAAGTGAATTCAGCAGCTAACTTCTATAAAACCGATCTCGCGCTTCACTAGATAACATGGGCGTAAAAAAAACGGCTGTTCCAAGGACAAATGCAATTTTCCTGCAGTGTGTCGCCTTAATAACGGTTCTGGCCGGGGCGCTTATACGCATCAGACCACAAAGCTGCTGCAGAAGCAACAGCCTTCACCTTGTTAATCAGAGAAACAGAAAGCAGGATATGCCAAGCATATTTTTTGAGACTCAAATGTTACCTATTCGTATTGAGAATCAAACGTTTCCAAACGCATTACTAATCTTTTCAGGACCACGCTGACAAAAATATAAGAGCCCCGTTACCAGGTACGCATAACGTGGTGCGCAGGCTATGCGTGCCTCAGGGGCAACGCGGAGGTAAACTGTCTGGCTCGCGGACTGACTGGTCTAACCGTGGGGCCCCCCTCGGAGTACTTCCCATGCCACAGCAATCTTGTAAATACTGCCGTTTTGTCAGGCGTTTGAAGACGGATGCTTCATCAGACGGAACTACGCCTCTCCTCATCGCAGCTTACGCAGCCTACGTGCCAGCGATTGTCACTGTATCCAAACGAACTTGTACACACACATACTAAGACTTCACGCGATTCTTTCCCCAGACACAGACAATAGGCAAGTGCCCCTGGTGCAGTGAGAACACAGTCTCATTTACACAGAAGAGTTACCAATGTGCAGAGTAATAAGCCCATGCAGTATCTAAGTTGCTGCATCCACGAGAAGCACTCACAAAGTAGTCTTGGGAGGCACGACTTGCCGAGTTGCCACAGGGGAGCCTACCAGTGACCCTAGACCAGTTCCGGTAAGCCACCACAGCCAGTCGGTCTTGGCAAGGGGGGCTCCAGCTGGGAATAACCACAGAGTCTGCTCATGCAATAAACATCTACATCGTCATCATCATCATCATTAAGATCAACAACAACAATCCGAAGTAGCCAGTGACATACACACAAGGATTGAAGCCATCTACTGATGCCATTTGTCAAAGCGTGCATGACCACACCGATTTCATCAGTGATGGGAACTTGCTGCGAACTTTAAAGTCACTTGTAAGTGCTCTACCAGAAGTTCTAGGAAGACAAACACGAGTGTCACTTCATGGTGATAGCGGTAACCTTAGAATTTCCAACAAATGCACACGAGGAAACTGATGCTATCTATGAGAGCTGCAACCCACGGCACTTCAGCCAGCATGGGAATAATTGGTGTTGTACAGATTTCTTCGTTCTTTAAGCTCCCTTTGGCTCCGTGCGCCGGAATCCGCATTGTCTCGATACGAAGTTTAGGAAAAATTTAGCAGTAACTTTTCAGCCCCTCGGCATGTTCACGGTCACCAATTCAAATGGGCTCACGATGGGGATGACGGTTCATTCTTTTATTCAAAACAAAGGCAGCGCATCAATAAACAAAGCCAGAAGTGCGTTCGAAGCCCACAAGCAAGAAGACAAGACGTATTTGTGTACTACCCATCATTCCCACGGTAGCGGAACGATCGCAGCGGCAGAATTTCCGCTAGTTACTTTGAGAAAGTCTATGCTGCCATCATATATAAGTAGGGCTAGTTGATTTGTGTTGAGGATTAGGATAAACTATAGGCATCGCGAACTGAGACCATGTTTTTGCAGGCCTTGACAGTGCCCTATTCGACAAGCTTTTTTTATTCTAACATTGATTTGAGAATGCATCAGTACTGGTACATGCATGGCGGCATTCAAAACTTTATTTCAGCTTGGCCATAAGAAAGCTGCCGCAGTATCTGCCGAACCTTTGCGTGTACGCAGGCCCCGGCCAGGAGAGGTGCTTGGTGTGCCGTTTTCAGGACGCAGTCGCCAAGAGCTCTAACATTTTTTGCGGCGGTCTTCTAGCGTGGCTATTCTTCAAGTGGTTCTTTTGAGAGTGTGATGTAGTGACGCGGCTCTTTGCGCCGCGCTCGGACAGCCTCATGCATGGGGACATTTGCGAGAAAAAGCTCGCAACCAGTCGTCTGCTGCGGACTATACACAAGAATTGCGGCCACGCTACGCTACTACGTTAACGTTTCTATGAGGAAGCGCCACATTCAGCCTTTAGCGTAGAGAGGGTACCCTTAACTTAGTGCAGTGTATTGGGTAGTTCTGGCTAACATGTGCCGTCTGGCGCTAAAAACAGCACTCCCGTAATAGGGGGCAAAAATGAGGCTATGCAGCTTCCATGAGACGTGTTGCGCAAGTAGTAGCAATGATGCTTTGCGAGTAGTTATACCGTCAAAATACAAGCGCCATCGTAGTGTCGTTGTGACGGAAATTAGTGTGCAGTAAAACATTCTGTAATATTGAAGCGTTATTTAAATGCTCGATATTGTTCGAAACCGATAGGTGCATAAATATAGGGCATGAACGCACAACCTTTGTCCCCAAATGTCTTACTTAACTTCATCATCTCATTTCGTAATCATAACCCATCGCTATTTCTATATTGGTATTCTCCTACATTTCAAGCTATTACTGTACGAGTTATTTTTGCATTTATTACTCGTGTAGATATGATTCGTCCAGTGTATCAATAATTAAAACCCTTATCTACAAGATTCTACTGCCAATTTTACAGACATGTATAATTAGTGAACGTTGTTTTATTTGCATTACTACTGGAAGGTATATATCATTTTCGCCTTGTCTTTATTCACATCGTAATTACTTACCGCTTTTTAGTTGCCTTTATGTTGTACTTGTCAACATGTATATTTCTAACAGGATGTTCACTTTCAGCCGTGTAGTATGGGACTTCCTCCCGTATATACTAACCCCATTGCCTTTATACATTTTGCAAAATATAAACATTTTTTAAGTTGATTGATTGAATGCCGTTCGTGGGTATTTTCTTGCAGCTATTTCTGCAGCACTTTGAAATGAGGGGCTTCTGCAGGACAGCCTCGGAGAATAGTTCATTGGCACGTCATTCCTTTGTTCTTTTTGTATCATTCATAAGACGGTCTTGTTTTCTCATATATCAAGCTAGTATATATTAAGGTAAAGCGGAAAAAACTAGTGACAAATTAATTTATCACACTTACTAATTCACTGAGTGAAAGTGAGAAAGCTTTCTTATGACATCTTTTTGAGAAGAGTGTTGGCATTGAGGGCTCGAATAGCACTTTACAATATCCACTTAGGTTAAAAATATTCCTGAATTGACTTCAGTGCATGTACTTTTCTGTATTGAAAATTTGTATGTTATTTGTTATAACAGTCTTTTCTAGCATTCCTGGTAGTGTCTTTTTTGTTGTCAAGCACAAGTGAAGAAAGGACGCTTTGCTCCACCATTGTCACATCCTCAGTAAGATGACATTCTTCGGAAGTATCTGAGGCTTCAATAAAATGATGCTATCGACCAAACTTTCAAATATTCAAATATAATCTTCTGCAATAAAAAACCAAGAGCTGCTTGAGGCAGATATTTCCTGGCCCTCCTACGTAAATATTTCGTAAGCTATGAAATATCGCAGAATGGTTATGTAGCCTTGGTTTACTGACGCCTTTATAGTAAAGACCGACTTCTTTTAGGCCGGCTTAAAACATGAAAACTTAAGTAATTCGAATGACGTACAAGGGTCAATGTTGATTTCAAATACTGGCACAGGCTTATCACACTGCATAGCTTCTATTATTGCCTAATATCTGGTTAACCTCCCTGCCTTCCTCTTTTCTTGTTTCTCTCTTTCCATAAAATTATTACTTTGATGTTCCTTCCTTGTCGGTAGTGATAATGATAGGGATCTATATATATGGCTCACACACACTCTGTGGGATTGACAAAGAGACAAATAACGAGATAGAAAGAATCGCATAATATTTGTCTACGTGATGGAATAAAAATGGTATAAAAAATAATTTTACTAATTTCGAGAATATGATATCAAAACAATCCTGAATCGATTAAGAATCTTTCTGCAGTGAAACTAGTATCCCGGTGACAACGACCTAGTGAGGAGGCTCCCAGGAAGAAGCTATTCGAAATATTTACTTCCAATACAAATTCATTGAAAGCCATTTGAAGAATGTTTTTCTCTGTAAATTCAAGTGGCTACACGATAAAAAACATTGCTCGATTGTTTCTTCCTTGTTACAAAATGAGCAAAGAAGAGAAGGTGTCATACTAGCTCTATGCATATAATACTTAATTTCTTATGTTGGAACTTAACAGCGTATTTTACAAAAATAACTTCTCTACGTGTTGATTACAAATTCCTATGCCAAGAGAACAAGAGGTGTCGATATTTGTTTAGGTGAGTCTATAATGATTTATCGGAGTCTTGAAATTTAGCACAGCGACGGTCACATCATCTATGAAGTGGAAAGAAGCCTGGTTTTAGTAGTTAGACATACGAGTTACAAAAAAAGCATTTGGTTTGCGAGGCTGAAGTCTATTTAATGCAATATAAAATACTTTAAAGAAATAATTTTACTAATTTGTAGATTTCAAATCAAAACCACCCTCTTTCGATGAAGAATCTTGCTGCAGTGGAACTGAAGGGAAAACATTTGGGATGGCAGTACCAGCAGTGGGATGTCTTCATCAACCTCGACCCCTTAACAAGGGGCATCTGTTGAGAAGGAGATGAGGGGAGCAGGGTTTTGGGTTATGGTGGTCGTGAGATGGCTTACCTCCACACACAAGGCCCGGTGCTTCTGGTCACGAGAATCCCGGGCAGGTGGTGTGTTGGTCACTTGTATGCTGGTCCCCTTCGGCGTCTTCAGCTTGTCGGTAAATGTAGGTCGGTTGGAGCTCTTGGAGTCTTTGTATGGTAGGTTGCTGAGGGCGTTGGGCGCTTGTATCTGGTATTGTGTTCTCTACTCGTTGCCGGGATCGTGCTTTATGCGCTAGCGTAAGCCTGGTGGGTTTAGGTAGGTTCCAATGCTTGCATTCCCGGCTTCAAGACAGATGCGGGCCTTGCCAGATTACGCAGACTGGAGTACACTTAGGGTATACCTCCTGTGGAAGTAACTGGCCACATCTGGGACATTTGTGGAACCCAAGTTGGATACATGCATCTGTGCAGTGGCCTAAGGTCTGGCAGTTGCTACACGTCTAGATTCTCGGTGTGTAGGGCATGCACAGGTGGAGTCCACTATAAACGATTCTCCGAGGGACTGTGGCTTGACCCAAAGTAATGAAAACTGAACGTGTGAGTCTCATTCGTCGGGCGTCTAGTATGGTTTCGCGAGGGTTGCGGGCGATCAAGTCCGCGAGTAGCTCTTCTTGCGATTCTTTCCAGCAGACGTTGTGATAGCACCCCGGACCGAGTCATCGGGGGGTGCGACGTATTTTATGATAGCATACGCATGCTATTCGTATATTATTTTGTGGAGCTGCACAAGCTTGAGTGCGTCCTTTTGATTCACCACAGACACTGTCCAGGTGTTTTGACCGGGTGAAACCAAAGGGTCAGCGTAGATGGGTCGGTCAGCTCTGTGGCCTTCATGAGAAATGCGAGGAGGTAGCGTGGCTGCAGCGTCGTAAGGTCAAGGCTGCCCTAGGAGCCGAATACCACTTTATATCCGTCGGGTGGAAGGGGTGGTAGTTGCCTGATCTTTTTTGCAGTTGTATAAGCACCGTTCACTGACCAAAGAGAGCTGCGATGCTCACACTGCCCTGTCTCAAAGTCCCTAATATTGGCCGTTAGGGGCAGGCAGAAAATAGACACGTGTATGCGTTCGCCATGTGTGCCGACCACAATTCGCCTAGTGATGCAGGGCGCGAGACGCCCGCATCGGGTTCCATTTTTACCGACTCCGTCTCAATGTTGCTTTTTTCATTCGCTAGGCTTTGTGTTTTGGCACTGCAGTAGAGTCGGGAAACTTGACTGCACGGTGCCTATGGAGAACACGAAGCTGCAGCATTGAGCTCTGTAGCGCGGGAGCTCGAGTGGACTCCAGCGTCTCCCGCGACTGAATTGGCGTCTCTCGCACAGAAGGATCGCCGTTCGTACTGTGGGTCGTTTTCCGTATTTGCCGGAGGTGTGTCTGGACTCTTAGGACTTGGGTGCAGTACACTGCAAAAAATATTTGTGTTTGAACGTCGGAACTGACCGGGAAAGTCACAGATTGGGTTCTGTTTCTCAATAAAATGGCGGAATTGGACGTACAACAACATTATTATGCTGCTTTTTTAATAAAATGGCGGAAAATACAATGAATGAGCACTCCAAGTTTCCGTTCAATTGCTCATTCTATGAAAGAGAGGAAAATAACGTCAAGCTGATTTATTTTATCACGTGGTGCGCTAGTATCCGGGAAGTCAGAAGCGACGCCATTGACAGTTTATTACTCGTCGCCTGGGGTGGTGGGGTGTCGTGCGATATTCTGTGGTTCTTGTTCACGCGTTGCGATTCGTTAACTTCTACATGTGATTGCTTTAGGGCGCAGTGTGATCAAATATGCCTTTCGTACGATGTGTGTTAGCGAAACATTTTCACGATGAAAGCGGCTGTGTGCTCCCGAAAATCGATACATTTAGGCTCTGCCATGCCATGGTACTACATTGCGCATTATTGCTGGTGGTCATTGATCCTGTCATGACGAATGTTCCAGGCAAGATCTCGGTTCTCCTTTCCCATAGCGTTTGTTGCTTGTCAGGTGTTATCACTTTATTGTTGCGGAGAGAGAGGTCCCAACGGTTTCTTGGGTAGTGTGTCACGAGGACCAACGTCGGGCGGGGAGCATGCAGGTGGTATTAAGGCAAAGGGCAGCAGAAGAAAACGAAACGTTTATATTTCAAACTTATGTACTAAATGCAGGCAAGGAAGCCCCCGATGATCTGAGGCACCGGTTTTTTTAGGGGCAAAAAAGGGAAGTTTATTGTAAACTTAACTTGTACGTACACAAACGAAACATCGAAAACAAGTAAAGACAGCGTATACATCTTTCAAATTAGCACAAAAATCTAATGGATCACTGGGTATCCAAATGTTACAAGTGAAGGTAAAGTTAAAAAGAATCAAGTTAATCACATTTTACAGAATAACACTTATGCATGCGTACTAGAGTGGTTGCATGGCTAGTACGGGACAACTGGAAACCTCAGCTGTCCCTCTCTTACTTTGAAGAAACGTGTGTGCCATCGTCGAAGGAATGGCTCTTCGTCTTGCGTTTCCAGCTGCTGATCTAGGTAATTCCACACAATGAGCCCGAATTTTCTGTAGTGCGGGATAGGCGCCTCTATGCAGCTTGTGCCGTACTTCCGCTAAACAGCGTCGCTGCCACAGCACGTGCAAAGTTACTATAAAGACCAGTCTTGCAAACAGCCCACGTTCTGTTCCCATGCGCGCCGTGCGGAAGCCAAAGAGGCGTTGTACCATGCGCCAGACGCCCCTCACCAACAAGCACTGAAACAGAGCATGTTGGGCCGTCTATCTTTTGCCGCAGTTTAGGCAGCGGTCATTTGGCATGACTTCCCAATGTGCTAACCAGTCACGCGTGGGCAATGCCCTCCATCTTCTCAACCAGTCAAATTCGCGGACCTGGTTAGGTACGCAATTGCAACACTATCGTTTCCATTTTCTCGTGCAGGATGCTGTTTCTTCCTCTTTGCTCAGTGTGCTACTTGTCACAATTTCGATTATTTCTTGCGATGAAACATCTTCCAGACTGCGTGAACCTACTGATTCTACTGTTTGTTTTAAGCCACTGGCAGCTCTGTAAAACTAAAGCGGAATTTCTGTTTGTGGTCCGATGTACGGATTGGCCGTGAAAGTACCTTTTAGTGTACTGCTCCAGTACATCAAGAGCCTATACCCGGGACAGTTGCTGTCTTCCAACAGCTTCTGTGTTGTTTTTGCAGCCAGCGCTCTCGTCAACGTTGGTATATCTGGAAGGCTCAAGCCTCCACGGTTTGTGGGAAGCTGTAAAGTTTTCCTCTGTACCTTTGCTGGTCTTCCTCCCCAGAGGAAGGTCCCCGCCATAGAGGCGAGGCGTCCTGTAACACGGCGAGGTAGCAGGGCGATGTGTGCTATGTAAAATTGAAAAGCGCATGTCTGTGCCTTGATGACTGTTGCTTTTCCCGTTAGTGACAAGATAAAATGAGCGGCTGCTTCTATGACATCGGTAGATCTCCTAAGCATGTCATTTCAGGTTTTTTTATTTATCTCCTTCTAAAAGTAAACGCCTAACACCTTTACAGCTTGAACGTATTCTAAGCCTCCTGGCAATAGTTCTCTGAAGCCTCCAAAGCGCAATGCTTTACATTTGGTGGTGTTTAAAAGAGCACCAGACATATAAGAATACTCAGCAAAAATGTCAAGGAATGTACTATAGCTAGACAAGTTACGAAAAAATACCGAAATATTATCACTGTATGCGACAATTTTGAAGGTTTCCTTGCCTGGCATCGGGGAACCCACTATGCGCTCGCAGTTTGCAACCTTTCTAATCAAGGGCTCTAGAGACAAAATGAATAATACCAGAGACAATGGACAGCCTTGCGTCACCCCTTTTTGAATTGCAAAGCTTCTGGTCACTCCATTGTAGAAATAAAGACAGCTTGACAAATCCTAATAAAGTATTTCTACCAGTCGCACATACTGCTCTGGGAGGCCAAAGATGTGCAAAATAGCAAAAAGATACCCATGTTCAACTCTATCAAATGCTGTGGCCTTATCAAGAGAAATATATACTTCTGAGATTTGTTTTTCTTTGGCATATGCGAAGAGGTCTCTGATGATTGTAAGAGGTACAAAGACGGAACGTACTGGTACTGCACATGACTGCAAGGGGAACACTATCCCTTCCAAGAAAGGCCGCAGACGCCGTGATAGCAGCGTGGCGACTAACTTATAATATGTGTTTTGAAGAGTAATGGCCCTCCATGATTTAGCATCTGATGGCTCCATACTCTCTTTCAGCAATACAATCACCCTTCCTTCGCTAAAGAACTGCGGTTTATGGCCATCACGCAACAAAATATTCACGAGATCGGTGATCGCATCTCCCAAGATATCGAAGAAACGCAGATAAAATCCCGTGATTATTCCCTCTGGGCCTGGTGACATGGACGTATTCATTGATTTTATGGCCTACCATACTTTTTGTTTATCAATTTCTGCACATAATAATAAACCGTCTCCGAGCCTAGCGATGGCAAACCTTCGAAAAAGGCTGAAAATTTAGCAGTAAACTCGTCGTCCTCTGCGTCATGTTCTGCAGTAAATAGTTTTGCAAAGTAGTGTCAAAAAACTTTTTTAACTTTGTACGGGTGATTAACAACGGTACCATCCTCTTTCAGCGCCTCATCGATGTAGTGGGGCTGGCATCGACGATCTTGGTTTCTTTGCGCTTATGTCAAGTCTTCAATTTCATCTGTCGATAAGTGCATTTCTCTTGCGAGCCTTGTAGCCTGGGACCTCTGCTTTAGAAGATTTTGGTATTTGATTTTTTGTGCTTCAAGGTATTCGAGCATAGCGAACGTAGTTGAACCACTTCTTTCAATAGTTTGAATGCGTCGGAGAATCTCATTCATCTTGGCCGTGAGGCGAGCGTGGCGCGCTTTTCCTGCCTGCTGAGCTATGAGGCGCCAGCGAGATTTTAAGTGGTCCCATGTGGTCGGAGTTATGCAACCCACTTCTGCCAGTGAAGCCGCCAGCTCAGTTTCAAGTACGGAAATGTTTTCGTCATCATAAAGAATTGTTGGGTTCATCCTTCATGGTTTGTGGATTCTCGTTGTTGTGCTCACGTTAAATTTGAAGAGTACCGGAGCGTAATCGCTAAGCTTCTGCTGGCTTGGCACAAGCAGGACGACCTCACATGCTTGTAGGTTCGCTAAAAAATCTTCGGGCACATAAACTTCATCGATTCGGCCTTGGTGAATGCCAGAAGCGTCGGTTGCGACGAACCCGACTCGATGTAGAGTCAACCACCCATCTGACAGCTTGAGATCTTGAACTAATTGCTTTAGTTCTCTGGCGTAAAAATTGTTGGCGCCTTGGCTGGGACCCCTCACGTCTCGTGTAGTATCGAGCACGCAGTTGAAATCTCCGACAAGCACATATGATGTCGGCTCGATCCGAAAATTTCTGACACCTTTATAGAACCCGTTCGTTTCTGACCTCGTTACGGGTGCGTATACGTTGACAAATCTAACTTGTTTGCAGTTAAGTACCACATCTACTGTTATGATGTGGCCTTCGGTGTCAACAAGACAGTGAGCACCCCTCCTCAGCGTTGCGTTCATGAAAACAACTCCTGTGCCACGTGCGCGCGCATCTTTGAGTGAGAAGAAGGCTTCTACATGAAACCTTTCCTGAAACTCTGCAACGTCAAGCTTAGTACGAAAGTTTGTCTCCTGCAAAAAGAGCATGTCTACGCGATGCGCCCGCACGAGGTCAAGTACTGCCATGTGCTTCACCGGATTTCGGATACCGCGAAAGTTTACCGACATAAAAGAAAGTGATGCCATTGTTGAAATAAAGGCGAGGAGAGGAAGTTGCTTAAACGAAAGAAATTGTTAGAGAGAGGGAGAGCCAAATGCTGAAAGTACATATCGTCGTCGCTCACAGTTGGTGACGTTTGCTGTAATGGTGATCCCGCGTGGGGTTTCTTAAATGTTCCCTGTTTAGCGGAGTCGCGGCCGCTGCTCCCACTGCCTGGCTTGGGTCGGCGTTGTGAACTCGAAGGACTTGATGCGTCTGCAGATCGTGCGGGTTCCGTAGAAACCTCAGTGTCCGCCGGTTTGCTTCACGTTTGATGCGCCATTGATGCGCTGCAGTTATGTCGAGTTTTGATGCTGCCTACAAGTGAAGAAAAATCACTGGACGTTTCCGTGGAGCTCCTATTTGGGTGTTGATGTTGCGTCTGAGTGGGCTGTTCATCACAAGTTGCCCCGTCTGCCGTGCTGGCCGGCTTGACACGAGTAGCGTCTTCCGACTGCGCGTCTACGAAATCATCGGACAGGCTCTCTTCCTCCCAGTGGTCTGGTGTCTTGACTCGTGTCGTTCTCTTTTGAGGATGAAGTATTCCATAGGTTCTAGATTGCGCGGCCACACTGGAGGAGCTTGAAGAGGATTCTTCAATTGTTAGGAAGTCTTGGACACTCGGTGACGGCGTGTTCTGAGCTGCGACGGCGTATGATCTGCGCTTGACACATTCTTTGGTCGGGTGATCACCACCCCACCTTCTGCCGGCTTTAGTGCACTCTTCCACAGCGTGTCCGTACACGGTGCCCCTATGACAAAAAGGTGTTGCACAGGCCACGGCCATGTGGCCTTCATTGTGGCAACGCGCACAGACGCGACGCATGCCACGGTACTCCAACATGACGCGGTGTTCATTGATTGAAATAAAGTTCGGGGCGGGCTTTGCCATTTCCATCTTCACCACTCGTGTACCAGTAAATGTAGACTGACGTCGTTGCAGAGTGACATATGTTATACTACGTACTTTGCCGAAAGGCTGGAAAGCAGAAACGACCGCGTCATCGGATATGTACGGCGGCAACCTGTACACACTCACGAACACACTTGGTGGACCGACGACTTCAACTTGAACTTTTTCCTTCTGAAGGACAAAACCTTCCTTAACCATGAGCTTGGTGGCTTGCTCCGCTGTCCTCTTTGCTACCAAGAACTTCAAAGTGCCGAGGTGTTGCAGCAACAACACCCCTTCGCTACCGGTCATCTCTTTGAGACACTCGATGATCTCATCGATGGAGACTACGCCTTCAGGAATGGTGAACGTGAAACAATGTTCTTTTAGCGGGGTGCATACTGGCCTCGACGCCATTTTCCCAGGGGCCCCAGGGGTCGGTGACTTCTCGGCCGAAGCCCCGGGGAACCTGAATGCGGGTGAGACGCCGAAGGGACGCCGCCGAAACACTGGACGCACCGTCGGTGAGAGCCGCACTGACACAAATAAACACGAACGCTGAGGGTGAAGCTTCTTATAGCGGCACCCGTTCGTGTCTCGTAGTCGTAATGTGTAAGCAGTCTTACATTTTCACTTTCAAGCTGGTGCCAGTAAGAGATTTCTTGTGTGCGTTGTTGAACAATAAAAAATTCGCAGCGTGCGCGTTAACTGAAAGCCGAATTCGCATGTCTCTAATTTCCCTTTGCAGCCATTGGCATGTACATTGAGCACTATCTGACAAGAAAGGGTTGCTACGTTATACTCGCTGGGCATAACCTCCTTGGTTTTAAAAAGGTTTAGCGAGCGTTGGGCCGCAGTGCCATGAATACAGTGAACTAGTATATACCATGAACTCGAGGTGGTTAAAGGTGGGAAGTAGACACGAAGTGCAAGCCGTAAGAAAGTGTGCGTGTGCCTCCTCTCGTTTATTCCTTGGAATGTCCGCTGGAAGGCGGTGCATATGCGGAATATATGATCAAAAGATGCGAGATGGTAGTACTTGGAGTGTTGAATCGATGGACGAACGGACACACAGACAGATGCATGAACGGACTCACGGATGGCTGCACTGACGGATGGACGCATGAATGAACGCAGGGGCGGATGCATGGACGAACGCAGAGACGGACGCGCAGATGGACGTGCGGACGCACGAACAGACGCACGCACGGACGGGCGAATGAACGCACGGACGGTCACACAGACGAACGCATGGACGGACGGAAGCAAGAACGAATGGACGGACAAATGCTTCTCCCGACTCTCCATCATTCAATCCGTGGATATGCTGCCAATTTTTTGTATAGTCATGTTTCGGGCACACACACAAACTATGATAGTCTTTGACTTGTGCAGTTTCACGTTTTTCAAGTGCTGTATTCTGTATGTGATACCAACAAGGATTTCTGAAATGATACTGCTGACATGTGGACGTTATCAGAGCCAGTCGGGCAATGCCTGTAACACACTAACCCTCGTTACTGGAATTACGGTAATGTGCGCAGCAAGGGCCATATACATATGTCAAGAATCACAAGTGTGTACGTTGCTGATAAACTGAAATATTTTGATAACTTTTTTATATTCTACATTTCTTTCAGTAGTAAACGAAATGATAAAGTGACAGTCTGAGGACAATGCAGTTAACGACATCTGTTTATTTTGTTTAAATAAATGAAGTCAGGTTTTGTTGAATAGGTCGCCATTATGTATTTGGCCTGCAGCAGCAGAAGTGGTGTATGCACATCACATGGAGACAGCATTATAGTGTAAGTTGAAACAGCAATGTCCAACGTACAAACACCCATGCAATGTGGAAAATCAATTCTTGGTGTGTGCCTTCAATATTATGAAACGCCCTGCTGCTTTCAAACCGTAAGAGGCATCAAATGTCCTATGAAACATCAGCTTTTTCACACTTCTGGTGTTCCACACCTGCCCACAATTCAGCAAACGCTTCTGGTAATTTTTTCAAATAAGTTACCTCTAGAACTAAGTGTACCTTATGACCTGTGGAACAGTAACATTTTCTTTATTTAACGAAAAAGCAAAGCAGTTCATTTAAGTACAAATATGCCCATTAAAAAAAGCCACCTGTTTTCAACTCTGAGTTACGACAAAAATGTAAAAAAAAATTGAAGGTCTGACAGAATACCTCGAAAAACTTCTTGCTGGAATAGTTGACACAACACTTAGAGGAAAATTTCAGGCACTCAAGCACAACCAAACACTGGAGCTTCCCTCGGGGGAACACTGAGGAGGATGCGGAGCATATAATTGGTTAACGGGGTGTTAAAGTGCGACTTACTTGGGTCGATGGCTAAATTGGTTAACGTGGTTGTGAAATGGGGTGTTAAATTGCGACTTACTTGGATCGATGGCTAAATTGGTTAACGTGGTTGTAGGAGGGGGTGTTAAATGAGTGAACACGTACACACGTATGCGAAAGGGCGGCGCTGGTTGAAGGGACGTCGATCATTGTGTTTGTGGATTCGTTGGAATTTATTTCACCGCGACCTTGGACGTCGACGCGCCGCACAAACCAACCGACGAGCGGCAACTGAGCGAGCGAGCGCCGACCTTGAGTATATATACAGCGCGACGTCGCATGCACTGTCAGCTGTCGAATGTTCGAGAAGGGGGAGAAGCGCAACGGCGCATGCGCGCGCGTCAGCTGCTGATGTTCTCGAAGCGCGACGGCGCATGCGCGCGCGTCAGCTGCCGATGTTCTCGAAGCGTGACGGCTCATGCGCGCTACATTATACAGCTAGCGAATGTTCGTGACGAGGAGAAGCGCACGCGGTGTGTATAGGAGGAACGGTGCACAGATGGTGGAGGAGTGAAGCGCGCGCGGTGTGTAGAGGAGGAAGGGATGCACAGATGGTGGAAGAAGGAGGAGGAAGCTTGCGGACGGCGCCGCACTACAAGCCTCGAGTATTAGATGCTCCGCATCTAAAAGCGTCTTGTTGCTCCCTTCCTGTGCTTCATATTGCGTCTAAATTTTTCCTCTAAGAAGACAGAAGCTTTGAAAGCCTAAGCTTTCATTCAATAAAAGAATGATATACCGGGTAGCCCGTTCTGAAACACCCACCTTTCTTTTGTTTCTCGAATAACTGAAATGCTGTATTCTGAATTGCTGAGTCATTCTGTGTTAAGTATAACAGAGCTGCCATGTTTAAAAACATACAGATGACGTACACGTAATAATGGGAGCGTGCTGTGTGTGGTGACACAGAAAATAAATTTACAGAGCCTCCGTAAAACGGAGCCTGCTGTCTTTAATTCACACAAAACTTCCGGCACCACTTTACTAGCGAGATCTTCTGTAAACTGAGACATTTGTTTTACAATGTACCGAGAGTCATACTGGTGTGGGTCAATTGCCATACCTTGAACTTGAACCTCCATGCTGGCCTCATGTGATTAGGCGGCAGCGTGACGCGTCGCAAGGCCTAGCACAGCGTTTTTGTGAAGTGGCTTGGTGTATGGGCTTTACGGCCCTTCTAAGGCTTGCCGAAACTTATAGAGGGGTCAGTAGAAAGCGATCACCTCTACGAAGACGTTTGTGTCGTTCAGGGCACTCGAGATACCAGCGATTGGCAATTTTCGCTGTCACGGTATGGAGCCGATGCAAAGTGCTGCCGGACTCCAAGACCTCTAGCGGCCAATCGCGGTGTACTTCATTCAGAGCTTGTGCCGGCGCTAACACTGACACTGGCGGCGGCGTTCATGCTAGTGCTTGTTGTGGCGTAACACAGGAGAAAAACCCGGGTAGTTGAAAAGCACGCAGTGATGAACTGGTGTTTTCTACTTTAACAAAGCAACCACTGCTAATGGGCAGTCAGATACAGAAGACGTCGATTGTGCACAAAGGCCCACCTTCCGCTTTTAGGTAGTGTGCACGCTGCCAATTTTTACTGTTCACCAACGCACAGAAGAAATATCTCACCGGTCCTACACAGGAGGTCAAAATCTAGTATCAATATATACGAGGTGGCCAGTCCAAGGTTGTGTAGCGCAAGCAGTCAGATTTTTCAATCAAGTGTGAACTATCGAGTACATGTTATTTCCGCGTCATCTCATATACATGTTCATGTAAACGACGTCTGGTTTTTCATCATCGTTATTGTGTGTCTAAAAATAAAGGAAGGAAGGAAGGAAGGAAGGAAGGAAGGAAGGAAGGAAGGAAGGAAGGAAGGAAGGAAGGAAGGAAGGAAGGAAGGAAGGAAGGAAAAACTTTATTTGCAAGGGTTTGGGAGGGGGTCATGAGCTCGATGGGTGGGGCTTCAAGCCCAGGGCTCCACTGGCTGACGCCGCCGGCCTGACGTGACGCAGAAGTGCAAGCTGCACCTCTGGGTCAGAGCTCGCGAGCTGTGCCTCCCGCGGCTCGAAAGTATTACAAAGTTTTACTGGCTTAAAAAGGTGTCTAAATTTGGTGGTCGTTTCAGGCATCCCCACGAAGTGTGGTAGAGTGATGGCGAGCCGCCACACCACGGACACGCCTGCCCATACAGCGTTGGAAAAATTTGGTGTAATCTTTGAAGGTTGTGAAAGACTCCCGTAAGAATTCGGCGGAGGTCAATCGCGTCCTCCCCTTCTAATGATTTGTGGGGGGCGCTGTATTTCTGTCGTATGCCTCACTGGTTGGCAAGAATTTCACGAGGGGTCATTTTGGATGGGCCATCATCCTCCCCGATAGCTTCCTCCTGGAGTGTTTCAAAGGATTTAATGTGCTGTCGAAGCTCTGCTCGGTTCGTGAGCCCTCGAGCACAAGCGTCGGCACTTTCGTTCCCTCCCAGGCCTGCGTGTCCTGGACACCAGATCAGCCTCTATTTGTTCGTCAATCTCCCGCCTAAGAATTTGCTTACATTTATCGGAAGGCGGCCTCTTAAAAAGTAATGGCACGCTTCCTGCGAGTCAGAAATGATAGTTGTCCGCGGCTCATCTCTCTGTTTCTGCGCTTTAATTGCAAGGGCAATGGCAAAAGCATTCCGCCTTGGCGATCGAGGACGTGTACAGCGATGCACATGTCACAATGCATTTGTCGTTGCCAAGTACTGATGCAACTGACTGTTTAAAATTATACCTTGAAGCGTCCACATACAAAACATTTGATTTGTTTTTTAATGTTTTTTGGAGCCATCGCACTCCCTCCTCTCTTCGCTTTCTGTTTGTTTTTACGTCCATGTTCTTGGGCAGCGGTGAGATCGAGGTCTTCTGCGGGATCCGGGATTTCTACAAGAACCTCGTCCAGGTTCTGGGGGTATGGCGGAAAGTCCACCCTAGCAAATATCTGTCTCGCCGCTTTAGTTTGACTTAGACGATTCCTCTGCGCAGTCCGTACCGCTGTCTTTAGCTAAGGGTATGTATTATATATACCGAGGTCCAAAAGCTTTTGGGTTGGTGTGCTTACCGGTAGCCCTATGGCCACTTTGTAGGTGCCCCTAACTATAGACTCGATGGTTTCTTCTTCTGATTTGTTTAACACGTGGAAAGGTAGACTATACGTAACCTTACACAGTACAAAGTCCCGTACTAATCTAATTGTGTCTCCTTCCTTCATTCCCTGTTTGTTGTATGTTATTCTATGGATCAT
Source organism: Rhipicephalus microplus (assembly GCF_043290135.1). Classification (NCBI taxonomy): domain Eukaryota; kingdom Metazoa; phylum Arthropoda; class Arachnida; order Ixodida; family Ixodidae; genus Rhipicephalus; species Rhipicephalus microplus. The sequence goes on from NW_027464712.1 coordinate 56,800, forward strand.
TCGTGCAACTCGTTTCATGGCTGATTTTAATATATTTATTGTATGGTTCGCTCGTCCATTACTTTGAACCCTGTAACCCAGAACACGTGCGACGGTCACCTCACATACTTTGACACCTTCAATGTGTATGTCGATGTTTCCGTTAATTTTCTATCTTTTTCCATGTACCCTGATAATTTCTGATTTTTCTGGGGCACAGCTGAGCCCGCTTGCCTTCGCCAAGTTTTCAACTGCTGTTGCAGCCTTTTGAAGTGTCTGCTCTTTGTTAGCCAGAGATCCATGTGTTGCCCATAGGGTGATATCATGCGCATAGAGAGTGTATCCTAACTGCGGAACTTCATCCAGAGCTTGCGTGAGTCATAACATGGCGATATTAAAGAGCAGGGGAAAGAGGATGGCTTCTTGAGGGGTACCTTTGTTTGGCATCTCAAAAGCGTCTGACGTAACTTGTGCTACGCTTATCGCAGCCCGCCTTTCTGTGAGGAATTCCTTGATGTAATTGTAGGTGTTTGTTCCACATCCGATGTCGTTTAATTCTGTTAGGATGGCCTTATGCGAGATATTGTCGAATGCTCATTTTAAATCAAGGGCTAGTATTAGATGTTCTCTTCTTGTAGGTATATAGCCCAAAACTTCCTCTTGTAATAGGAGAAATGCGTCTTGAGTGGAGAGGCCATTGCAGAAACCAATCATAGTGGCTGGAAAAAGGCCGTTGTCCTCTATAAAGTTTTGTATCCGATTATGAATAACCCTTTCGAAAAGCTTTCCCATGCATGACGTCAGAGATATGGGCCTGAGTGCCTGTAGGGATGGCTTCTTTCCGGGTTTCGGTATCGTAATAATTTTGGCTACTTTCCATTCCTCGGGTATCTTCCCTTCGAGCCAATAGTTGTCATTCAAATGATTTGTCAGTGCCTCTATAACCTTATCGCTGAGGTTTCTGATCATAGTATTTGTGATTTGATGTGAACCAGGGGCAGAATTTCTCTTGGCTGCTTGGGCAGCCGCAAATACCTCTTCCTTGGTGATTAGGGCGTCGAGTCTCTCATTTTTCGCACCAGTGTACCGCATTTCATTACTGCAACTATCGGTATTCTCTCCTATGTATCTGTCCTTAAGTGCTTGCATTAACTCCTCTTCCGTGCCCGGAAAATCATGCATTATTCGTAGTAGTGTTCTGTTCGTGGCCGATTTTGACTTTTCTGGGTCAAGCATGTTCCTTAGGATGGCCCAAGTTTTCGCAGCGCTTAGAATGTCTTACAGTGAACTGCAGACCTGCATCCATCCCTCAGTTGCAATTTCGTTAGCGTATGGATTTGCCTCCTCTCCAAAAGCAGCGATTCTGCGGAGAAAATTCCGATTGAGTCGCTGGTTTTTCCACCTTTTCAGCATACGGCGCCTGCTCTCCCACAAGTGGAGCAGGGGCCTGTCGACTGCAGGAGTCTCTGCTGTGCTTGCGATACATTTAGATGCTTGTTTGTGAACTGAGATTATGTACTCTGACCATTCCTCAATCGACTCCGGTACAGAGTCGGGTGGGGGATCACGTAATCTGTACTTTTCCCAGTCAGTGATCACCACGTCTCCTATGACCCTATAAAGTTTCGGAGTTGACAGGGAAATGCTGATTATGTAGTGATCACTGCCGAGATTCTCTTCCAGGTTTTTCCAGTTAGAGTCGTTAATATTACGTGTGAATGTCAGATCTGGGAACGTGTCTTGACTTACGCTGTTACCAGCCTTGTAGGTGTTGTGGGTAGAGTAATTAAGCTCAATCCTAGTTTGAATATGACGTGTTCGAGACGCGTTTCCTTAGGGGAATCTCTCGAATAACCCCAGGTGTTGCTGGGTGCGTTAAAGTCACCCGATACCACAAGTTGATCTCTCACCCCTGCAATGCCGACGACATCTTTAAGCAGTGCACCAAAGTCCTCGTGTTTATCTTTGTGAGGGTTGTATACAATGAATATTACCGTTTTCACTTTGCCTCTCTTCAGAGGAAGCAGGGTGATTACCTGATGATTTATCCGCAAACTTTCTAAGTGCTCAACCTTTGCTGCAATACTTTTGCTAACCAGCGACGCTACGTGAGGATAATTTGGATCTTGTAAACAATAATATCCCTGCAGTTTTGCCATTTTGGGCCCAACCTCCTGCAGGCATATTACGTCTGGCTGCATTGGTACTGAGTTCATGTAATTTTGGAGTGCTGCGGCGCGCTTGTGAAAAGTGAGACAGTTTCATTTCCAAATCTCTAATTGATCTACACTTTTTATATTATTTTTGGCCATGCTGCATGGTCGTATCCATGCTGTCGCTGCCCGCTTTGGATGGATTGTCAATAACTGGGGCGGACAGGGAGCATTTGTTTAGTGCCCTCTGCAAGCCTCCCACAGCATCGTTAACATACTGCCTATGAGTTTTCAGTTCTACGACAAACGTTTTCATTTCCGTCATGAAATGAGCCAGAAGTTTATGTAAAGTAGCTATGCTTTCTCTGTTTGCTTGAACCTGCGTCTGCACTTGCTTTACTAGTTCACTGCTTTCTGATTGAGTAGCGAACGAGTCTTCGTCTATTGTTTCCTCGCTCGTTTCTGCGCTATTCTTCATGTCGGCTAGACGCTCTCGCGCCTCTTTATTGCCCTCAGTGGGGTTGCCTACCGACCCTGGGTTTTGTATTTTCATAATTGTATTTTCTAATTTGCTTTTATTGACGAGATGGCCAGTTTATACTCTTTCCGCTCCACAGCCAATCGATTTCTAAGCTGTTTAATTTCTTTTGTTAATCTTTTGTTCTCCTCTAGAATTTTCCTATACTGGGGGCTATCAGTTACCGGAACTTGGGAGGCACTGGACTCGCCCAGCTCATCTTGTTTGGTTGGTTGTTTTGTATTTCCTCCGTACTAAAGCCAGTGGTTGATGCTGCTGCTACTTCTTTCCTGCCATGGGCGGAGCTTCTTTCCCAGCTGCTGCTCGGTGTTTTCTTCAAGTTTGGCTTGCCAGGGGCCTCCGCAGGCTTGCTGATGTTTTGCTGTTGCGGGCTCTTTGATGTTGACCTCGATCTTGATCGTGATCTAGAGCTGCATCGAGATGTCTGCCGCTTCTGGAGCGTCGCTTCCTCTCGCTCTGAGCTGAACCAACGAGGAGGTTTCTGCTGGTGTTGCTCAAGTTGCCGGAAATCCTTCTCAGCGTAGATACACTCTGTTTGTCTTCGAGGCGTCTCCACTCGTGATACTCGGGGAGCTACATTTTTTAGTTTCTTTCTGCACGATTTGCCTTCTGTAGTGTGCTCTTCACCGCATATGGCGCAGTTCAGGGCACATTTGTGTCCTTCAGTAGGATCACACGTTGGAGCACACGTTGGCGTTTGGAGTCGGGCACACATCAGTTCGGTGTCAAGTTGATCGACAAATCTTGCAAACGTGTACGGTAGGCTTGTATGGATAACAGGTCGCCTCTGCACCAATAAAATAGACACGCCTGGAGAGCACGTCACCTGTAAAAGTTATTATTGCTGACTTCGAAGAGCCCAGCATCGTGGCTCTCTCTATCTTCACCCCTTGTGTCCGTATACGTAGGTTTGCCATCAGGTCGGCCTGAGTGGTTCCGGGTGGTAGTCCGGGAACGATGCCTCGCAGCACGTCTTCTGGGTCAGCCACGGGCACATTGAAGGGGTGAATCCGTCCTCTGATTTTTAATTGGTTGATGTCTCTCAGCCTTCCCGCCACTTGTTCGTGTGGCGTAGACAATATTATAATGTTCGATCCAGAATGTACCCGCAGCAAAAAACTTTCTCCTCCAAAGCTGTTCCGGCAGGCCTCTATCACTGCCATAGAAAGCTCTGATCCAAATAGATTTTTCACTGTGAGGCCCTTGTGCGGTCTTAGTATAACCTTTATGTCTTCCTTTGGAAGGGACGTCGGTCCTCGCCATTTTCTGTGCCGGAAATCCCGCTTGACTTTGCTGTCCCGTGCTGCGTCGACAAGCGGATGGCCTGCTGACTTTTCGTTTTTATTCTCTAGTTCCTTTTCGGGTTCTTTTTGGCTTTGTTTGTGGTTCTTTTTTCTTCTGCGTGAAAGGACGGTGTGCCAGCCGTCCTTCGTCCAAGTAAGAGCTAGACCCGCGTCGTCATCATTCTTGTTATCGAGAGACGCAGCGCTCGGCACTCGCGCGTCGTTACTTAGTTTCTGATTTGATGAGACGCTACTCGCATCGTTCGGTTGATTCTCCGACACCAGAGATGCGCCGGGTGGGTCTTCGTCAACGTCCATGTAGACGAAGAATTCCTAGGCGTCCTTATGCATACATGTTCATTAGAAACAGGGGAACGGGCCGACCTCCGTTTTCCTCTGCGCAAGGCATATAGTCCGAAGTGGAGGTTGGCACTCACCATTGACTTCTAACTCGGTCAGAAAATGTCCGAGAAAGTCAGTCGAATGGTTGTGAGCCAGTCGACGCACACACACACCAGTCGCCGCACTCCGCACGGTTTAGCGTCCCGGCGCCGCCGACCGAAGCTGGTGATACAGTAAGCTGCGTTCGTTCACGTCGTGTCTTCCAATATTGATAGTTTCTCGTGAAGCTGGTTCATGTCCCAGATTTTATAAAAATAAAATGTTCTGCTGAAATGTTATTGACGTTTGTGACAAAACAATTTTCTAAGCAGGACTCTACGTTTGCTTATGTTATCTCATTCCATCCAATAGTTGAGTAAGAAGTACTCGGAATCGTCAAACACTCTTTCTAAACGCACACTTCGCTAACATGCTGCGCACCTTAAATGCCTTGCGAGAGATTTCACCATCACCGGAAAACACTCGGTGACCGTCATATTCTGCACCAAGTTTCCATTTGGTGCACGCCTGTATGAGCTCTCTCACATGCATTTAGAGACAGGGTTGTACAATTGCACAGCTTGCAATGTAGAGAAAGGTTACCACTATGTGCCAGGAAGCACAAGATTCGCATGGTCCTGCAAGCAGGTGTTAATAAGTCAGCCATATTGCCCGATCTAAAGCTCATCAAAACGGATCCGGGAAAATGAGGAAGCGCACCATCTGTGTTTTTGACCGGGAAAGATTGTGATTTTCATGCATATTGGTGACTTGCAGAGATGACATAGCTTGCAGCGCATGCTCTCAACGGACTTGGGAATCACTTTAAACGCGAAATATTTCATAGCGAACTTCGGAGACTTTAGCCGTATCTATCTATATATCTATCTACCTATCTGTCTATCTGTAGTATGTATGTATGTATGTATGTATGTATGTATGTATGTATGTATGTATGTATGTATGTATGTATGTATGTATGTTCATCTATTTGACCGCCTGCGACTTTTAGCTCTCCCTCCTAGCTGTTTCGATAATTACATCTATAGCAAAATTGGTGCGGGATGACATGTCTAAATGAAGAGCATAAGTAACTAGGCATAATGTAAAATTCATGAAGAGTATATCATGATTGTCATAATTTAAATGCTATGGTCTTGCTGCTCTTTTGATGGTTTTGTTCACATGACATTGCGAAACTGTTATGGTATGAGATGACTACATGGTGAATATAAATGACAGGCTCTAACGTAGAAATCATGACATGCATGTCATGTAAGTCGTGACTACACCGCACGGTCATTGTACACTCGCGGTCGTTTCGCTAGCTTTATATACCAAATTTGGTATTACGTCACGTTAATAGTTGACGAAGGTGTATGACTGGTCCAAAAATGAGAATCATGACATGCGTGTGATTAAAAACATGAATAAATACTACGTTCATAGTGCGCTCATAGCCGTTTCGCTAGCTTCACGTATACCAAATTCGGTGTTACGTAATGTGAATGAATGATGAAGGTATATATGACAGGTACCACGGCCACCTGGATCGTGTGCGCGCGGTTGTGTTCTTCCAGCCGTTTCATTCGGACGGAGGAGGCAAAAGGGGGCGTAATCGCTTCGTTCGCCGCATGGTGGCACGCACCTACTACCCCTCCTTTCCTATGCTGTCTATGCGGGATGGTTTACGGTGCTTGAAGATGTCGCTTTATAGAAACCGCAGACTGCTGGTTAGCTGTAAACCTTATCTTTTCTCGCCCCCAACTGCCTCAAATAAAACAAATAGAAGAACTGATGGCAGGTGGTGCTATATTATTTCTTTTTCTTCAAGCCGCAGTGGCTGTCGCCATGATAATGACAGAAGAAAACACATCCGTGAGCCAGCTTTCAAAAATAGTGTAATGCCCTCCTGTGCAGCACGTGAAATATAGAACATTCACAGGAGAGCGAAGTCACCCGATTGATTTATTAAAATTTTTTGACCGCTTCCAGAAGAGTGAGACGATCCGAAAAATAGCTGATCTGCATCGTGGATGTTGGCTAAGATACCTTCGAGTACCGAGGCCTTCAATGCGCAAGCTTACCTGCTTTACTCGCTGACAACTTTTTTTGGCAATGAAGGGAAAGCTAAGGAAGCAGAGCTTTCTACAAACGTGCTCCTACGCGAAACAGTGTGGTTTGGCACGCGTCTCGTGACTGCGTGGAAAAGGATGGCTGTGCGCAACCAGCGTTAATTTGCGTAAACTCAAACGATGCTTAGCGTTTCAAGTACACGTGAAAGGTAGGCTCTCTTTTTCACACGTGTAAACACGCAGTGACACAAGAACGCGCACAAAACATACACAAACGAACACACAAGCACACAGATAGACTAGCGCACTCACATTCACATTCGCACACACTCACTCACGAAAGAGCACACACAGGCACAAATTCGCACGCTGAAAAGAACACACGCACCAGCGCGTGCACTTACCCACACAAACAAGTGCGCGCACAAAGACTGCCGAGCGCACGCTCACATACAGGAACTTAAGAGCACACACACATGGCGTGCGCGCACTAGACCCCACACAAAAGTGCGCACACACACACACATGCGCACTCATGCACGGAACACACACACAATCGCCTCCCCAATCACTAGCACGAACCCTCACTTCTCGATAGAGACCCACACTTTACCGTGAAGGCCGAAGTGAAACACCATCTTCATTGCATCTACGTCAAATTTTCGCTCATGGCCAAGGCAGCTTTTTAGGGGTGAAGCTACTTATAGCGGCACCCGTTCGTTCCTCGTAGTCGTAGTAGCAGTCGTAGTGTGTAACCAGTCTTACATTTTGACCTCCAAGGTGGTGCCGGGGAGAGATTTCTTTTGTGCGTTGCTGAACAACGAAAAATTCGCAGCGTGCGTTTTTTCGAAAAGCCGAATTCTCCTGTCTCTCATTCCTTTTTAGCAGCCATTGGCATGTACATTGAGCACTATCTGACAAGTAAGGGTTGCTACGTTATACTCACTGTGCATAACATCCTTGGTTTTAGAAAGGTTTGGCGAGCGTTGGGCCGCAGTGCCATAAATACAGTGAACTAGTATATACCATGAACTCAAGGTGGTCAAAAGTGGGAAGTAGACACGAAGCGCAAGCCGTAAGAAAGTGTGCGTGTGCCACCTCTCGTTTAGTCCTTGGAATGTCCGCTGGATGGCGGTGCATATGCGGAATATATGATGAAAAGATGCCAGATGGTGGTACTTGTAGTGTTGAATAGATTGACGAACGGACACACAGACAGATGCATGGACGGACTCACGAATGGCTGCACCGACGGATGGACGCATGGACGGACGCACAGATTGACCTGCGGATGCACCAACAGACGCACGCACGAACGGCGAATGGACGCGCGGATGGTCACACCGATGGACGGAAGCAAGAACGAATGGACGGACGCATGCTTCGCCCCACTCTCTATCATTCACTCCGTGGATATGCTGCCATCTTTTCGCTCACACACAGACGCTGACGACATTATTTCTGCGAAACAAGCTGTTTAACGATGTCACTCTCTTAAACGACAAGATTCGCCTAGGCGAAAAAAAGCCCTATATATAAAGAAGCCCTATATATAATTCGAAAGAAGCCCTATATATAATTCGCCGGTGACTAGCATCACCTGTCATTTTCACGATCACATTAGCCTACATGCGGTGTGCGCTTAGTTAAGGATGTCCGATTCGCAACACTGTCGTACCGTGGGAGCTTAGAAATTCTAAGTGTCGTGGCCACATTAAAATTTCTCTGATCATCGAGTAAATGAAAACGAATGTAGCATTATCAGCACTGTGGTTTAGTTTTCCAGCAATGTGATGCTGTGACGACAGAGCGAGACTGCGTAACATAGATATATAAGCAGGGTCGACAACGGCAAAATGCATTCTATTTAAGATAACAAGGATGCCTGAATTGACGCGCACTAATTCAGGCAGCAGTGAGTGAAACGATCGCTACAACAAAGAATGAAACGCGGGGCACATCAAGTATGGAGGCGAAATTCGGGAACAAGCTGCGCCACACGAAGTCGCCTCACGCTGCTTGTCTCAGTTTCGATCATTCCATGCTACAGAGAACAACACTCACTGTGTCAAGCCTGATTAATGACACATATTAGCGTTTTTTTATTCCAGTCACCACGTGAACGACGTCCACTGTGCATTTCTCCAAGCATGTCTACGGTGCAGCGCAGTCGGGGTCGTCTGCAAGGAAGTAAAAGAAGAGCGCCGCAACGCAGCGCGCGGCAGAACTTCTTTAATTACTTTGTTTAATGGGGCGCATGATGAATGGCACGGTGGGAGAAACACCGCCGCGCGTGCCCGATCTAGGCGGCCGTGCTGGCGCGAACAAGATAAAAATGGCATGCGTGCCAGGTAAGAACTTCATGCCACGCTCATGATGCACGGTACCAAACTTGGCATTGCATCACACGAACAGACGACGAAGGTAAGCGACACGTCCAAACATGATAATCATGACATGCATGTGATGTAAAACATGACTACATGATACGCTCATAGCGCGCTTGCGGTCGTTTCGCTAGCTTCACATATACGAAATTCAGTATTACGTGGCGCGTACGGACGACAAAGCTAAACAACACGTCCAAACATGGTATTTAAGATATGCGCGTGAAGTGAAACATGACTACATGCTAGGCCCGTGTGCTCAGATTTTGGTGCCCGTTAAAGAACCCCAGGTGGTCGAAATTTCCGGAGCCCTCCTCTATGGCGTCTCTCATAATCATATGGTGGTTTCGGGATGTTAAACACCACATATCAATCAATCCTGACTACATTATATGCTCATAGTGCACTCGTGGCCGTTTAGCTAGCTTCACACATACCAAATTTGATATGTGACGTGAATGGATGACGAACACAAATGCCGGGTGCACACATGATGTTATAGAAATCATTGACGGCATAATTTACATCCACCTCGTAACGCTGTGCTCATTTTAAAGTGATGTGTATACCTTCCTCATTCGTGCTTCGGATGTCATGAATTCCCACTCATCTGCCAACTTTCTTTAGAAACGAAGCCCTGAAAGCCGTTGGTGTCTTCATGCACCATGCATGTCTGGGACCGGCTCGTAACCACTCAGTTGTATGACTCACTTAGCAGGTAGCGCTAGGCTAGTGTGAGTGACAGACAGACAGACAGACAGACAGACAGACAGACAGACAGACAGACAGACGCATGGATGGACGGACGCATGGAGGGACGTACGGACGGATGGACGGATGCGTCGATGAACGGAGACACATGGACGTACGCACGAACCGATGCACGGGCGGAAGCAAAAACGAACGGAAGCACAGATAGATGGGCAGACGGACACATGGGCGAATGGACAGAAGCATGTATGGATGCTTCATCCCACTCATCGTCCTTCACTCCGTGAATATGCTATGATTTTTCTTAAACGTCAGTTGCTAGTAGCCCTCTATTTTTCATCTTGTTAACGTTTCAGTTTAGGATAACAATGTGCTCTTCATCATTCCTTTCTGCTTCTTCTCTGTGTATGCTTGGATAAACAAGAAAAAAAGCATAGAAGAAAACGCAAAGAGTATAACGTCCAGTGAAATACTGTGCCACAAAGTGGCTGACCACGGGACGTGTACACTAACAACGTGGTGCTGGCAGCTCTTTGACTATATTCAAACAAATTTTATCGCTAAAATGTCGCACACATACACTGGTCATGACCCATAATTGGGGCTTCCGTCACTTCAATATAATAATTTGAGACGGTTCAAGTGATTGAAAGGAATCCATTGGGCTGCGAATAGATTGTGGTTTTCTTAAGATAAACATCATCAGGAATGGATAAAACTTTATTGTTTGATATATGCAAGCCGTCAGCTGCTTACTCTCGCATCATCATTCTCACAAATATTTCAACGAAAAAAAAAGGAAAAGAAGTTTCTTTTGCAGTGGCCGGGGCTTCAACCCGGGACTTCTCAAATGCTAGCCCACCGCTTTAGCTATGAGCTACACCACTTTGAAGGGCTTCGTTGTGCAGGTACCTACGAAATTAAAGAGTTAAGGTTACAGACAGTTTCTTCGATATAAAATAGGAAGAGGAAAAAGGAATAAAAGCAAACATTTACTAAAAGAAAGGTACGTAGTTTTGGATAGCCGCGGGGGTTTAGCTCAGTCGCCCTCCACTTTCGGCTTCGGTGGGAGACCGATGTGTGATGGCTCGCTCCGTGCGAGGTGCTTCGGCGGCCGCTGCTGGCCGCGGTGTTAGGTTCCCTTCTGCACATTCGGTTTACCAGTTTTTGTTGCCTACATTGCCATCGGGTGACAGTATGGAAGAGTGTGTGTTTCTTCACGGTGATTTTGACAAAAGACCATACCGGTTGGAAGACTTTTGGGCCCCGTTGGGAGAAGTGGAACTCATCAAGGCGATCGCTGGCAATGGAGCCTTCCGGATGAATCACATCTGGCTGGTGAAGATGCGAAGCAAGGATGACAAAGATGCATTACTCAAAACAGGTGGACTCTGAGTCAAGAGTGGCTTCTGTGCTATCATCGACCCTATCCAACATGATGTAACCGTGAAAATCCACTGGGTTGACTTTGCGGTCTCGAATGAGAGCATTCGACAAGCGTTAGGTGAGTTCGGTGAACTTCTGGAGGTTTCCAACGACAACTGGACCGTCGCGGGCTTTGAACACGCGATGTCGACGACGAGGGTGGTGCGACTGAAACTGAAGGGAGGCGTGGTGCTAGAAGACTTGCCGCACCTTTTTAAGTTTGGAGAGGGCACGTCCTTCTTGTGGCCCCGGGTCGGCCACCGCTTTGCCTAAGGTGTCACATGCAAGGACATATACGACGAGGCTGCCAGACTCCCCGCTGTGGTGTATGCCGAGAGTTTGGACATGAATGTCAAGATTGCGTCAGGAGTTATGCCAGAGTTACGAAGACCACGCTGCCAACAGACGACGCCCAAGATAATCTAATGGACGCCGAAGAGGCTGAGAAGTTGGCCTCTGGCAGCGATGCCGTGGGACCCGACGCCATGGTTCAGGCAACTGGAGAGGAGACAGCCGACGCGACAACGCAAGACGACAAAGACTCAACGAAAGAATCCGAGGGGTTGGCCGCAACGGGCGGCCAGCAGGACATTCAAGAATCCATGGAGGAAGACATGGGTACCAGTGGCGAGATCGCTACGCCAGAATCCAGCACAAAGTCTCCAGAAGCGACCACGGGACGCGGCAAGCGTAACCCAGTGGAAAGCACGGAACGCAACCTGAAACGCCCGGAGCGTCTGTGGCATCGCGTCACGGGCGCTAAGAGTAAAAAATATGCCCTCGAAACCCAGTCGGCGTCATCGTCGCCGGTTCGGGGACAGAATTCAAACGCGTAAGACCCTGGTTTTCCCACTGCATGGTATACGAGACACGGTAAGCACTGTAGTTTTCATCTTTGTCATCAACATGGCTAGCAAGACTGCGCCTTTATGCATTGGTACGCTGAATGTACGTGGTCCAGGAACGCGTTGCAAACAGTACCAGTTGAAACGCTTGATGCAAGAAAATGACCTTGACTTGCTCGTGGTCCAGGAGGCTAAAGTTAGTACTGAGGACGTGACTGATAGCTTGGTAGCAGAATTTTCATTGCGGTACAATGCGTGTGTGAGCTATGCAGTGGGAGCATCAGCCGGATGTATTATTTTTGTCAAGAACTCACTTGGTATTGTAGTGGAAGAGGTCAAAAGTCGCCTACATGGGCGTTTTGTTTTGTGTGACTTTTGTTACGTGAACACTAAATTTAGAGTTATCTCTGTATACGCACCTACAAATTCGAGAGACAGATGTTTGTTTTTTTGGGAAATGCAAGCGTACTTTGAATGTCAGAAATGTGTGATTCTGTTGGGTGACTTCAATTGTCTTTTGTCCCTAGAAGATTGCACGTATACTGCTAAATTAGTGATGAAAGCGTTGGTTTGCTTAGAGACAGCCTTAATAAGAAAGTACTTTTTACATGACGTAGCTCTGTTTTCGACGGGTGGCAGTCACCAACAATTCACACATTTTCAAGGTTCGAGTCACGCACGACTAGATCGATCATATGTTTGTTCTGAGATATTACCTTTATGTCAGAACTATGACGCTTATGCTGTTTCCTTCAATGATAATTGCTGAGTCTCGTTTGAGATAGGTAAAAAGTGCAAAAAGAAGGTTGTATGGGAAACATGGAAACTGAATACTAACCCTATCGGAAAAATCGCCATGGTGGATACTGGAAAACATGGTGGGCGTAGTGGAAATAATAGTGGGCATGGTGGAAATAATAGTGGGCATAGTGGAAATTATGATGGCCATGGTGGGACGTAGTGGAAAATATGGTGGTTATGCCGGGACATACTGGGTGGTATGGTGTACAGATGATGGGTAAAGTGGAAATGATGGTGGAAAGCAGAGGCTAGATAGTGGGCAATAATGGGACACTCTGCCCACCATTGCGATAATGCTGGGAAGCCCTAAGCATATGGTGGGTGGTGCTTATTATGGTGGGCTACAAGGTGTACCGAGCTGAGAAACTCTTCCTACCTTTTCGATAATGCTGGGAAGCACTAAGCAGATGATGGGTGCTGCTTGTTATAGTGGGCCACATGGTGTACCAAGCTGAGAAGCTCTGCCCACCATTGCGATAAAGCTGGGAAGCAGTAAGCAGATGATGGGTGGGCTTATAACGGCGGGCAATTTATATAGTGTACCAAGCTGGGATCTGTACACTACATGTTCTACCACCATGATTTCCACCAAAGGTTAGGCCTATTGACCGAGCCCGTACAATTGTGTTGTCCGTGCTTCCCGGTTTCAGAATACACGATTACGACGACTAAGTATGACAATACAGCGCAGCCATATGGCATCAATTAACCTAAACGAAGCATTTTTCATTGCGTATGGTGTCCGCTCAAGAAGCAACAAACATCGATGCGACGCGATTAAAGCCCTCCCAGAGAACGTAATTAAGTGTCTTCTCACCGACAGCCGCCGGTCGCACTCGCCGGCACTTCTCTAGCTTTTGTACGAGAACTCCGACGTGGCAATTCGTGTGCTTAGTGAACCAATATGATAGCGTAATGTTTCCGGCAAACTGCATTCGTTTTGGCCAAGCCGTTATGTAGTTGTTGCTTTAGCGAAAGAGCTACAGCATTGCGCTGGCGCGACCGCCCTCTACATTGCGCGAAAAGCATCCCAATACTCAATCAATTAAATTAGGCGGGCGTATCTAAGGAATGAGCCTAGAAGCATCATAAAGCGTGAGCAGATGTCGCCCTTTAGAACGAGCGCGAAACGGATATTAAACTTGGCAGACCCCGCCGGTAAACTGTTGCTGCTCCCCAGTCCTTTGGTTTTTTTTTTCTTGAAGTTGTGAATTGTAAAAAAAATAGCACTAGTGCCATTAACATAGTAACAATCGTTAGAGGCCGCAGTTGCTTGTGTTTAATAAATGTGCAATTTTTAGTAGCAGGTGTAGATGTTGTATATGTTGTGTACACGACAAACATAACTTAAGTTGAACCTTAAGTTTGTATGCCAACTAAGTATTTAACACTCAGTCAACGTCATGTTGGGGTGGCGCAGTGGTTAGCGTTTTCATATTGGAATCCGCAAGTTGGAGGTTCGATCCTCCGTGGCAACTCGTTTTTTTTTTACGGGACGGGTGTTTTTATACCGTTTTTATAGACTTCTTTTTTATTTTTTGTGGCAGCTCGTCACGGTGATTCTGACGTCATTTCGCGCTCAAGTGTTGCCGGCACTGCAGCACCCACCATACCCACCATGCGCCATGGTGGGCGTTTCCCACCATTCACCCACTACAATAATCCACTATAATGGTGGGTGGTGGTTTCCACCATGCCCACCATTCGTTTTTTTCCGATAGGGAAGATAATTACGCACGAAGGGTTTGTAGATTAGACAAAGAAGCAAATCGAGGATTTTTTTCAAAAACGCAGAAAGGAGTGCCACGGAAAGATGGGAATTATTTAGGCAAAAGATAAGAATGAAGACAATAGAGTGTGGTTGCTACATGCAGTATCAAGCTCGAAAACAGGAACGTGAGCTACGGGCAGAGCTGAATGATTTGGTGAGAATTGAAGCGAAAAACCCGGGCTTATTTACACATCAACTGCAGGTTGTCAAAAACAAAATTGAATGTCTTGAAGAAGATAAATATAAAGGCGCAATTATACGAGCAAGAGCTGAGAGATACCTTGTGGGTTAAGCCCCGACAAAGCGAGCCTTGTCAGATGAAAAGGCATATGCGCGAGCTCACGACATACTAGAGATAGAATGGAATGCCATGGTAAAATATTGAGAGAACATGCAGATATTATGAAAGCTTTTCAAACTATTATCAGGACTGGTTTGCTTATCGCGAACCAAAGAAGCCGGGTTTTGTAGATTAGTTCTTCATAGAAATGCCGACACCTAATGCTGAGGACACAAATTTATTGGAAATGTCTATTAGTATAAGGGAAATTGAGAAGGCTATCAATGATCTTGGCATGGGAAAATCACCTGGTCCAGATGGCATTAATGCCGCCTTTTACAAGGCGTTCAAAGAGGATATGGCCACCGCATTGCATGAGGTTTTTTCAGAGTCTTTAGATCGCGGAACTCTGCCTCCATCATTTAATCGGGCACACACCGTGCTGATCCCTAAAGGCAAAGAGCAACATGTTTTACGCAAAGTGACAGCATACAGGCCAATCACGCTAACAAACGTTGATTATAAGGTGTTTATGAAAGTTCTGGCTAGGAGGTTGCAAGGAGTTATATACAAGTTGGTCGCGTCACATCAGACTTGCAGCATCAAGCGTAGGAGCATATTCACGAATATTCATGTTGCCAGGAGCATTTAGGAGTATTGTGACGCTGCACTTCTAAAAATAGCTATGTTGCAAATTGATCTAGCCAAGGCTTTCGACATGGTTCCACACAATATACTCTTCATGCTAGCTGAGTATGTTGGTCTTGGTGCGATCATATGTACAGGTATTAGATTGGCATACAAAAGTTCCACCACAAATTTAATTGTAAATGGAGAACTCTCACAGCGCATACAAGTACTTTCCTCCGTGCGCCAGGGGTGTTCTTCAAGTCCTTTGCTTTTCGCTCTATTTTTGGCGTCACTGTGTCAGAAAGTGATTCACCACACAGGGATAAATGGTTTCAGGCTGCAGTCATGTGAAGTGCGTGTTTTAACATACGCCGAAGATATTGCCTTTTTTGCTGTTGATAGAGAGAGTGTCACTTCGTTAATAAAAATCACTGAAAGGTTTTGTGACACGAGTGGAAGTTTAATGAACAAAGAGAAAATCATTGGTTTATGGCATAGTAATTGGGACCTCACGCCCAGTTCCTTTGGAAATATTCGGTGGCTCACGACACCTAGTCGTTACCTAGGGGTACCAATGGACAGGTATCAAGAAAGTGAAGCATTTTGGCTTGGAAAGGCTGAAGAACTGCGCGCGACCGCCGAAGCATGGGGCGGTCGTGGCTTATCAATTTTCTCTCGGTCAGCTGTATGCAACGTGTTTCTGGTTGCTACAATTATGTACCTTTTGCAAGTACTTAGTTGTGCGCCTAAAAGCATTCACAAAGTTCACAGGATATTCGCCACGTTCATCTGGAGCTCTACGTGGGAGAGAACATCTAGAACGAACTTGTTTCGGCAAGTTAAGCAAGGAGGGCTGTGTCTGTGGCATCTGTTTCTTAAAAGTAATATCACGTTTCCTGCTCATTAGAGACCAGAGAGACTCTTTTTACGTTCTTTATTTCAAACAACGCTGTTGCACCACATGCCTGACTTCTTTGTATCTTCAGACAGGCGAGAACGACACACCTTGTCACTGTTCTTGCGCAAAGTTGCGTTCTCATATCGTTTTTTAAGGGCGAGGTTTTCCATAGAATATCCTAACTAATGCGAAAAGAAAGCACCTTATGAAAGACCTAATACAGAATGTTTTTCCTGTGCCTCTATACCGTTCAAAGTATGAAAAATCATATGGTCATGACGTACTAAAGCGAGTGAAAAACATGTGTATAGCACCCAATGTGAAAACCTTCTTTTTTAAACTTCATACGGGAACCTTGCCAGTAAAAACGTGGCTTGAAGAGAGAGGGATGTATGTACCATGGGGAAGCAGCTGTCTCCTGTGTAACAAATCTGAGACCATTGAACATGTGTTTATTGATTGTGAGAACGCTATTTTCTTTTGGGACATTTTACAGAGGACTTTAAAAAAAAGATTCACCTCTTACTTCATATGGGATTCGTTTTTTGCCTTGTGATAGTTCTGTGCAAAATTTAGATGTTATATTTTTACTTGGTCTTCATTCGGATCGGCGTAGTATGCTATCGTACAGACACTGTGATGTGAGAGTTCTATCTGTTAATGAGTGTTTTGTGGAGCTGTTAAAAAAAGTGCGAGATGTGTATAAGACTACCGATGGTGTTGAAGATGTATTATCTTTGTTTGACGCGTTATCACGCATGAAACACGTGTGATAGTGATTGTCATATTAGCTTGACCTGTAGTCAAGAAGGCAATAAAGAAAAAAAGGGGGTGTAGCTCAGTGGTAGTGCACTCGCTTTGCATGCGAGGAGTCCCGGGTTCGAACCCCGGCTCCTCCACCATGGAAGTTCTTTTTTTAACGTTAAAATTTGAACTTTCCACTACTGTCTCTGACATTTTTCTAGTTCTCATTTTTTACCAACGTCCCCTCTTGCTTTGCAGACAGCGCCTGTGGCAGCTCCTACCAACGGCTCACCCTGACTAGCTGGTGGCAAGCGGTAATCCACCGCCAACCTAATCGGAGACTGGCCTCGAGAGACGTGAGTGGTGGCTGCTGCTTCGTCTACATACCAGCAATGCCTGGCAAGCTGTCCACATGTGCACTGGGGGTCGCTCTTGATCGCCAGTGTGCCGCAGACGGGATGCCGAACAAACGCTAGAGCTCATTATTTGCTCCAGCCCTGCTCCGGGTGGTGAATAATGCGAGATGGTGTGCCGCTACCACTTTCCTTCGTCTCCCTGCGACAACTGTGGAGAATTTCGTCTTGCCCACACGGCCCAGGATACCAGCCCTGCCGAGCAGGCCCGTAGCCACTGTGAGGGGGGGGGGGCAAGCACGTGCCCCTCTCTCTACGGAATTCGAAAGGAGCGGGTGTTTTACCGAGAACAAAGTTTTTGACTGCAGGCCTTCCTGCGAGCCTTTATCGAGTTTGCAGCTCCAACGAACTTCGATGCCATATAGATGAACGCCTTGGCTTTGTTCTCACCACCTGTACTGACCAGACGCTCGGTTGTCATCTATTAAGCCCTGCTTGATATCTTCTTTGTCTTGCCAGAAACCTCTAGTGAATTAAAAATTGAAAGAAACACTGCGATGGTTAAAACGAGCCCCTCTATCGAAACCGGATGATTATCAGTGTTTTGTCAAAAATGCCAAAATCCATGGCAGGAGACTATAGCCCTCATGTTCGTAATCACCATCATGTTAGGAATGAAAATTCTGCAAAGTGGAAGCAACGAAACCAGAAAGCGAGTGAGGAACGCTATGTCCACATGACTTGAAAATCGCTATGTGAAGAAAGAGTAAGTAAAATAGCGGGAAAGAACCGGAGATTAGCCAATTCAAGTACCGGCTCGCCACTTAGCGCTGACAACCCAGAAAAAATCAATAGGTAGTACAAGACGCATATTTGTGGACAGCTTAGCAATCGCATTTAGTTGAGGTAATACTGAAAGTCCCTTAGACGTCCTCTTAAGCTAATTATGTGTTCGCTGCAGAACGAGGGTCTTTACTAAGCAAGCCCTCATTTGTAATGTTCTCGGGCAGACTTCATTTTCACCTGCTTAGTTCTTGACATAACACGTCTCCCAAGACTCTGACATCCTTAACTGCGCTTGCTATCGCTAACGAAGATGGACTATATGCTCCTGTCCATCCAATATATTGAAGCATATATGCTACAATATATTTACATAATGAGACTTCAAGTTACACGCGCAAGCGTATATTTATCCCCCCCCCCTCTCGAATGGTTAGCGGTGCATGTGCCTGTGGGACCCATCTGCCGCCAACCCATGCTGGACGAAAAAACAAAAAGGCGAAGAATAAAAATAAGTGAACACTCGGGACTGCTAGAAGATTTTCGTTGCAGCTGTTTGTTATTCTCCAGCACAAGTTCGCCATGCCTACGCTGGTTTATTAAATGTATATTTTACTGTGCGTTGCAGTATACAGCAAACATCCTCAAATCATGACGCGGAACAATCACGGCTGCTGCTAAACGGAAAACTGTGCAACCATTGCATAGGATAACTCCGAGAATACAGGCTCAGGAATACTTTTCCAGGAAATGAACAGCTTATTTTAATCATTCTCAACGTTAACTTATAAAATCGAAACATGGCCGACAACTAGAAAACGTGAGACATTAGGCACAATGAAATGGAAATCTATAAATAAGTCTTACACTAAGAGGTACGTGTGTGGCTGGTCTCATATGAAATAAATCATGTTGGCAGGTGACCAGAATCCCTGGTTGAAATATGTGGAGGTGAAACACGTGCGTGTGAAGGGTTGCGTGCTCTGGTGTATACAGTCGATTAATATTGTGCTTCGTGCATGGCCGTAGCAAATATCAAAGGCTATGCCGACACAACACTTTTGCTTAAGATCTGTCCTGCCAGGTGCGGCAACGATGTCAACTGCTCACAATCGCCTAATGAACTCAGACATGTAAATTTATTGTGCTGGCAATTATATGGACAGTCTCAGCTTGTTCGTACAGTCACAGTCGCCGCCATCATTCTCGTATAGGTACATATATTTATATATGTATGGTAAAGGATGCGCTATAGCCTCCTTTTTCTGCGGAGCAAGCATCGTCTTTCCGGCCGGGCTCATCTACCTACGCGCTTATCTCACCAGCGAACAGTGAGAGGGGGGGGGAGTGCTTATGGTTGCCGCATTATCGTGGCAATGATTGGCACGCGCCTTGTACCCCACAACAGGCGGGAGCATCTACGGGCTGCGCTCTCACACAAACAAACGGTGCCAAATGTCTACCTCGACTGATCGTGCTCTCGTATACCAGCGTTTCGTAGAGTTACGTGAAATGGGATCTAAATGAGTTGACTACCAGCCTCACTACCCACGAGTATTGGTCTTACAAATGCTAGTTTTGCTTCGTAACACATCCGAATATGTTGCTATCACTATGATTGCTTCGCCCTTTTGTCGAAACTGAGAGATTTTAATGGTAATGCTGACAGTTGATTAGGCTTCATCTAACTTAATTGTTGATACATCATTATATGAATGAACACAACTTTTAACTACAACAAGAACCATTCATATGTACTTTATAGAAAGCTATTTCTGAACGTTTGCAAAGCTCGAAGTACTCGGCCAAAAGTGTGTGGAACAGAAACAACCGTGTTCGTTCAACCAAAAAAACAGACTTTGTTAGGCTATGTATTTTATGCAGGCCAGGTGACTGGTGGAGAAATAAAGGAACGAAAGCTGTCTGCTTTGTTTTTACAAAAATGATCCGCGTATTCTCTCTTTAGAGGCCCTCTTGTACTCTAAGTGGTTTCTTTCTACGAAATGTTTACATGCATATCTGGAATATTGTTACACGATATCGACATGGACAACATACAAGCAAAGTTGTTTGGTATGTGCACATAGAATAAATACGTCGCAAAGTGATGGATAGATTCTAAGGGGGAGGCAGCGTGAGTGTTACCGTGGACGCCGCGGCCCACTTTGGATACCTGACATAGCCCGACTAAGAAATGCCTTCGAATTTAAAACAGCTCTGCGACACATGACTACATCACGTGGCGAATGTGTACTAGAGCATTTCCGGCGTTCCGCATTCCAAGCACACATCGCCCCGAGAATACTTCAAGATGTCAACGGAGAACGCAGGACGCGCCTTGCTTTTCCCTCTGAACGGGCAATGGTGTTCGATAACTCTAACCGTTGCTCTAACATGCCGTGACTAGGCAACCTTAGTCCAAGCACAGCATCTAATCAATGAGGCTCTCCTGGCTGGCACACTATTTCATCTGTCTCTGCTTTCACTGTACAGCTACCACAAGCTTCTATATTTCCAAGGGTTCGTTTAATCACTGATTATGAGCAATAGTCATCCGGATACAGAGGTACACCAAACGCCAAGAAGGATGCATCCACGTTAAACAGTGTTATTACTGCCAAACACCGATAAGAAATATGCAAGCTCTATAGTACTAACGTACAGTAAACATTGAACTGCTTCTGTAAGGACACGTCATTGGTGTTATACCGATTCCCAGGACGGAGAAATCAACCATATTTTTCCTTTCTATTTTGAACTGGCTTTCTCTTTTTTCCTCTGTCTTGCCTTGTTTTAACAGCCCTAAGCAAGGCGATGGCAACGGCACATGACAGCCCAGTCCCAATAAATGCAGTGCAATTAAACATTTGCGTAGGAACAGTAGTTCTAACGAATACAGCTGTACCGATTGAAAACGTATTCTTATTTAGCTCAGTCGCATCTGCAGTCTAATCACTGCAAATAAATATTGTCTGGAATGACTAGAAAAAAATTGCTCTATCTGAGCATACTGTGTGTGAGCTAGCGTTCTCTCTTTCGTTCTGAGAAGCATTTATAATAAAATAAAGCTAAAAATGGCAGCGCATTCATGGAGTGAATGATGATGAGTAGAGCGAAACCTCTGTCCGTGTGTTCATTCGTCCGTCAGTCTGTCCGCCCACGACTCTGAACGGACGGACAGAGGCACGGACAGACTGACGAACGCATGGATGGACGGGAGACAGACGGGGTGACTTATGGACGAACGGATGGAAGCACAGATGGCAGCACTAACGAATGGATGCACGGAAGCACGAACAGACTCACGGACGGACTCACAGACGGACTGAAGCATGGATGGACTCATCGACGAATGGAAGGAAGCATGGATGGACATAACGACGTACGAATGAACGCTCAGAAAAACGGACGGACAGAAGCATGGGCAGACTCATTGATGAATGGATGGATGGATGGATGGATGGATGGATGGATGGATGGATGGATGGATGGATGGATGGATGGATGGATGGATGGATGGATGGATGGATGGATGGATGGATGCGCGGACGAAGTAAGGAGAAGATAGGAAAGATGGACATGGTTGCAGAAATCCGAAAAGGGGGCCACTCAGCGAGAGCTCTTGGTGGCGTCAGGAGATGGCGTAGGGCGAGTCAGTCGGCCAGAGCTGTGCTGTCGTCGGAGATTGCGGGGGCACAACCAGTCGGCACAAAATCCAGCGACCGAGTCCCCCGCCTGGGGGACCACCAAAAAATATGTTGTGAATTAAGTGCATTCTCATTCTGACGTCTGGACACACGGACGTTTTGCCTCACTCATCATCATTCACTCTATGGATATGCTGTGAAAACCTCTAACGCCATCTAGTTGTATCACTTCCAAGGATAAATGGGTGGATGTATCCGGCTGTGCCCCTCAGATCGAGCCATAAAGTTAAGTACTATCACCATGTGTTTAAGCATTGAATTTCACTCGCGCCTCGATTGTAGCCACCAATCTGTTACCCTCCTCCTGGTTATTTATACCCGTTTAAAGTCCGATTTGTCTTCACTATTCTTAAACCCAAGTGCTCTGAAAAATTCTGCAGCCATTATCTTGGACTATAAGGTGGAGTCCTTTACAGAACATTTTTTAAATTTAATTTTTCAAGGATGCTGTGGTCAATAGTGTCGAATGCCTTCTGTAGGTCAAGACATACAACAGAAACTAGTTTATGGCTATTTAAAGCTGTGTTGACATTTTGTGAAAATGTTTGAACTGCAGTGGAAGTAGAATATCCCGGACAGAAACCATGCTGTTGCGGACATAAATTTTGATATTTTCCCAGAACTTTGTTGATTCGAGAAGAAAGTAGCTTTTTAAAGATGTTATTTATTATACTGAGAACTGATATCGGGTGATAACAGGAAGGGTCAGAGAAATCACCGTCTTTAAGTACGGGCAATACTTTGGTGACTTTTAGAGGATCAGAGTCGGACGAGGTTACTAGGGAATGATTGAAAATGTGGCACAAGATGGCGCCTAATCTGTCTATGTTATCCTTGATCAGATGGACTGTGATTTCATAAAGCCCTGAAGTTTTGTTATTACCCAATTTTTTCACGGTAGATAACAGCTCTCCTAATTTTATGTCATGAGTAAAGAAGGTATTGGATATGGAGCTGGCTAAACACATGTAATTAGAGTCAGGATGACTAGATACCAAGAATGGGCCAATACTAGTAAAGTATGAATTGAAGATTTCAGCAGTTTGTTCGTCTATTGTTAAAAGGAGAATACGATGCTCACTAGAATTTTCTACAACTCCTTGTATAATTTTCCATATTGTTTTTGTATCCCCATTCGCGCGTTGAATCAAGCTAGAGTAGTAGTTCTTCTTGCGTACGCGGATTATTGCCACAAATTCATTCCGTAACCTTTTATACTGCCCTAAGTAATAATGATTATGTTTATGCTATTTCCATTTATTGTACCGGAACTGTTTTTTCTTCAATATAGCAAGAATGTCTTGGGTCATCCAAGGGCAGATCGGGACGTTATAAGAGCGAGAAGATACGGCACTACTAGCGTTACTGACTGCAGTCTTTACAGTTTCGGTTAGATTGGCAACCTCAGTATTTACATCATCATGGTACAGACTGCTTCGTATGAGAGATAGAAATTCGTTCTTTATTAGGGTATAATCTATTTTTCTAATGACAAGGTGATCTTTAGGTGCAGTTTTGAACAGGTCTATAATCAAGATACAAATAGGAAGGTGATCAGAGATCGGTTCATCATACACACTTGCATTGATCGGGGTGGATATGTTTGTTAACACGTGGTCTGTCATCGTCGCTGAGGTGCTAGTTAAACGAAAGTTCACTGTCTCTATTTAGTATCAACATCATTCATGTACAAGTAGCCTAAAACTCCCCAGCCCACCGATCCTCTCCCATTTTTCTCAATCACTCCTCAAATTCTATCTTGCTGCTAGCTTTCCTGCACTCAAACGATGTCCATCCCATGTCACCCTGTACCCCCTTATTTGGGGTATTCCCGCGTGCTCCTAAAGCAAGTCTACCTACGCCCCGTTGTTTAATTTCCAATCTTTCTTGAACCTCTGATGTCGTGCACCAGACCGCATTGCCGTACGTCGAAGCCGGGACCTTGACAGCTTTCCAAACCCCTCCAACAGCGTTATACCTATTGTAGTTATACCATGCTATATTTTCTATTACAGCTTCATTCGTGTTATTCTTAGTCTTTACGCATCTTTCGTGCTCGCTGACGTACTCAGCCCCGCTATTTATCCATACGCCCAAATATTTGTACTTATTCACCATTTCTACCTTGACTTCATGTATGTTATGCTCACTGCTTTTGTTATCATTAAAAATTATTATTGCCGATATTTCTCTGCTCAACTTCATATTTAACCTACCTCCCTAATTACCACAGATGTCTATCAATCTCTGCAGATCTTCCTTGTTGTCAGCTACTAATACTACATCATTTGTATAAATCAATGCTGGTAATGACTGTTCAATGTGTTTGCCTTGCTCGGCAAAAGAGAGACTTAAGCAGAGTCAACTCCCCTTTTATTTGGCTTCTAGTCCCTCTAGATACAGCATAAATACCAAAGGTGACAAGGGACATCCCTGTCGAACCCCCATTGTATATTTATAGGTTCAGATACCTGTTTTTTTTTTATTTGATAACTACCTTGTTACTCTTATAGATATCCTTTAGAACATTACTTAGTTCGTATTGCGCACCCAGTGTGTCCAGTATTCCCCCTGAGTTTTCTAGAATCACACTATCGTAAGCTCCCTTGATATCTAGAAATGCTAGCCACAGTAACTGTGTTCTTTTTCCGCTATTTCAATACACTGCATCAATGAAAACAGATTATCCTCCAACCTCCTTTGTTTACGAAACCCATTTTGTAGTTCTCCCAGCACCCCCTCAATCTCCATGTCTGCATTCTTTCCTTTACTATCTCCATCACCCGCCTGTAAACTACTGATGTCACTGTTATAAAACGGTAGTTGTTTATATCGGTTTCGTCTCCTTTCCTTTATAGATCATGCTCACCCTGCTTAGTTTCCACCCTTTGGGGGCTTCACCATCTACTATTGCTTTGCTCGCGGCCTCTTTTAATGTTTGCTTAGAGTTTGCTCCTCGTTTCCCAATTAGCGTAATTGGGATGCCGTCGGGGCCTGTTGATATCAGGACACATACACACAACGCCATATATTGAGCAAGTCATAAACCATAGGTGGCTACATACTACAACAACGACTACAGAGGAGAAAACGACCCACGGTTTAGGAGCTTCGCCCCTAAAAAATGCCGCCCTCATCTTCCCACGAGGTAAACTCGAGTAAATGCGGCACAGAGTGGTGGGGGTATCAAATGATTGTTGCATAATTGGGTATAGTGTGGGAATACCTCATTATTATTTCGTCTTTATTATTCTTATCTATTCATTGAAGGAGAAGTGTTGCCTTCAACGTCAAGCGAAAGTCCCGCAAAGACACCCTTGACTGAATTCCTGTAATCGGCGACAACGTTCTATCTAGTTCTTCTGCTGATATTGCTTATGATTGTTTTATTGATTCTCTATGTTCAGTGTATAAAAAACATTTTACTTACAAAGCTTTAAAGAAACCAAAACGGGCGCGCAAACCTTGGATTTCTTCCGCAATACTAAATATGATAAAAGAAAAAAATACGTTCTATCAAGAGTTTCTGATAAAGCGAGACCCGGATAAATTTAAAGCTTTTAAAGTATACAGAAATAAACTCACTAAACTACAAAAACAAGCTAAACGCGATTATCACTTCAGGATGTTTGACGGTGTCACCGATTCTAAGCAATTATGGAACAAACCTAATGCTATCATATCTACCAAACAAGTGTCTAATGATATTTAGTGAGCTGGTGATTGAAAATAAATTATACAAGGGCGCAGTACTAGCAAACAAATTTAACGAGTACTTTACTTCACTAGTTGACAGTATTCATAATTGTGATTCATCAGGTTATTTGCCTCCTGCTTTAAGTAATTCTGTGTTTGCAAATCCTACAGACACGCAAGAGGTCATCAGCGTTTTTCAGCATTTCAAATTGAGTAAAAGCGAGGACATAGATGGCTTAAAATTAGAACCTATATTATAGATTTTAGATCTCATATGCGCCTGCTTGGTACATATTTAAAATCTCGTGTTCACCACTGGGCTGTTTCCTCAGAGAATGAAAAACGCTAAAGTAACGGTTATATATAAGGGTGGGGACAAAAGCAGTTTAGGAAACTACAGACCAATTTCGATTTTACCAGTTTTCTCTAAGGGGTGTGAAAAACTTATTTTCATTAGGTTATCAAATTTTTTTAATAAACACAACATTATTACGCCGTCACAGTTCGGTTTTCAGTCAGGCCTCTCAACCGAAAGTGCCTTACTCTACCAAAAGAAATTGATTTTACGGAATATAGAAGCAAAAAAACTTACCCTAGGAATATTTCTAGATTTCGAAAGCTTTCGATAGAATAAACCATGATATTTTGCTAGAAAAACTTCACTGTTATGAAGTTCGCGCAACCGTTTTAGATTTAATAAGAAGCTACTTATTTAATAGGAAACAATGTGTACCAATCAATCGAGAGCTATCATCATCCATGAACGTTAAGAATGGCGTACCTCAAGGTAGCATTTTGGGACCCCTATTATTTATTATATTTATTAATGATATCGTACGTATTGACAGCTCTGTAGAATATGTAATTTATGCGGACGATACTAGTTTTTTTTTCCTGGGGAAACGGCTGATGACCTCATTGTTTCTGCTAATGAAATACTAAATAAAATATATGCCTGGACTGTGGCAAATTCTCTACACATTACTTGCTCTAAAAGCAAGGCTGTACTGTTCCGTGCAAAAGCCAAGTCATTTGAAACGTCTCACAAACTAATACTTAATAACGTTGAAATTAAACTTTGTCAAACAGTTAAAACTCTCGGTGTCCATTTTCACAAACACATGGCATGGAATTACCATGCAGAACACATTAGTCACAAACTTTGTGAAGTTCTAGGTGTGTTGCGTCAATGCCAGAACATACTACCTGTGAAACAAAAAAATATTAGTGTACAATGCTCTTTTTTTTCACATTTACACTATTGTCATCTGGTCTGGTCTACAGGCTCTAAAGCATCTCTCAAGAACCTGGTCGTGTTACAAAAAAAAAGGCCTTGCGGTGCATTGAAGGTGTATCCTATAACGCACACACTGCTTCAATATTTGCAAAATATAGAATTTTAAGAATTACCTGTTATTATGAAGACCAGCTTTTGTCAGCTTTTAAATCAGAAATACGCAGAGGAAGTATCTCTTTACGCACCTTGGCCACCTTGCAACCAAGCCCTGCCAGTCGCGTTACTCGTTGTACGGAGACTTGGCACGTACCTTGTCCTCGCACAAACTATGGATTTGAAACACTACGTTACCGCCTTCTAAGTGTGATGAACAAATGGAAACTAACAACTGATAATCAGCGTATATTGTCTAAAACTAAATGTTAAATCGGATGTGCTGATTGTGTTGTAAATGAATGTTTGGTAATTTCTCTAATGGTTATTCAGTTTTTATTCTTTCATGCATTGCTTTGTTATGAATATTTTTGTGCGTATTTTAGAGTTGTGATTCTATAATTTGCTGTCAGGGGCCACATGCGTGTTTTTTTTTTTGTATTGTCGCTTTCCGCTGCCTGTACCTTTTGTAACTTTTTGTAAATTTGTAGTTTAAATTTTTTTTCTGGGTGAAGGGGCCAGTCAAGCTGTGAAATCCAGCTTTTTCCCTTCGCACCAAACCGCGTAAACAGTGTATTTTCGGGTACTTGTTACGTGGTTGAATAAACTCAAACTCAAACTCAAACTTATCTTGGTACTGAAGGAAAACCTATGGAGGCGGAGCTTGTGCACATGTAGCATTGCGCGAAGTATTTCGTTTTGGTGCGCGTCTCGTAACGCTTTGGAGAGTGACGGAGCACACCATCAGCGTTTGACGTAGACGCAGAAGCCCCTTAGAGTTTGAGATGCACGTAAAAAGGCGGTACTTTTTCGCGCATTCAAAAACGTCAAGTCACAACGAATAAAGAAAAGTAATTACGACTATCTTAATGTTGGGAGCTCCATCCTGTCTCAAATACTTCAACGTAGAAAATAAAGACGGAACTTCTATATTTCACGGCGAAAATACGTGCGCCGTTGTGCAACTACATTCACTGGCGGTAGGATGCCCGCGATATAGCTGTGTAGCCTTCGCTCCAATGCCAAGAGCTGTCGCCGAATGTAACGCACAATCCAGGGACGCATCCCAGTGGGCAATCGTTCACCGGAGTGGCCAGTGAATTATTGCCCAGCGTGAGCAGTCATTTTTTTTTTACTAGCAGACGCTATCAGCGTCAGCCTTGCGAGGCAAGGAAGGGGGAGGAAAGTGAGAGTTTTGGTGTTGTCTTCCTGCGTCGGCACGAGATGCGAGCATGAGGCACAATGCACGAAACGTGATCGTGCACAGTGGAAGTGTGGATGGCGCAGTCACCGGCGCCGAAGCATGACATCGTGCGACTAAGAAATGCTCCACATATTAAAAATATTCACCGCATATCCACGGACTGAATGATGATGAGTGAGGAGAAACATCTGTCACTCTATCCATTCGTCCGTCCGTTCGTTCTTGCTTCCGTCCATGTGTTCTTCCGTCCATACGTCCATCCATACGTGCTTCTCTCCATCCGTCCGCCCATGCTTTTGTCCTTCCGTTCGTCCATCTGTCTGTCTGTCTCTCTGTCTGTCTGTCTATCTGTCTGTCTGTCTGTCTGTCTGTCTGTCTGTCCGTCTGTCTGTCCGTCCGTCCGTTCGTCTATCTGTCCGTTCTTCTGTCTGTCCATCTGTCAGTCCGTCCTTCTGTATGTCTGTCTGTCCGTCCGTCCGCTCATCGCCTGTCTGTCCATTCGTCCGGCCGTCTCTTTTTACGTCTGTTCATCCGTCCGTCCTTCCAGTGAACACTCCAAGTACCGGCATCTCGCATCTGTTAATCTTATATTCGGATGGATGGATGGATGGATGGATGGATGGATGGATGGATGGATGGATGGATGGATGGATGGATGGATGGATGGATGGATGGATGGATGGATGGATGGACGGATGGATGGATAGATGGATGGATGGATGGATGGATGGATATGGCTGTACCCTTTAGATCGGGCGGTGGCTAGCGCCACCAAGCCGTAATACCTAATGAACCGAAAACTATATTTATTTTTTTCCTTAAAAAGTGAGTTTGAGGATTCGTACTTTGCAGTGAAGAGTTTAATTTTCACTCGTGCCTTCACTTTAGCCATCAATCAGATAACCTCCTTCTAGTTAAGTCTACTTGCTTAAAGTCTATTTCGCCCTCCCGGTCCCTAAACCCCAGTGCTTTGAAAAACTCTGCGCCATCATCCTGAACTATAGGGTGAAGCCCTTTACAGAACATGATCAAGTGTTCGGCAGTTTCCTCCTCCTCTCCACATGCACTGCATACTGCGTCTACCCCTTCGTATTTGGCCCGATGTGTCTTGGTTCGCAGTACTCCCGTCCTGGCCTCAAACAGTAGAGAACTACCCCTAGTATTATCATAGATCCTTTACTTGGCAATTTCCTGCTTAAAAGTTCGATAGATCTCTAGTGCGGACTTCTTAATCATGCCCATTCTCCACATATCAGTATCCGTTTCCTTCACTTTCTTCTTAACCGATAGTTCTTTTTGGTTTGGCCACCTGCTGTTTTCTAAGTATTTCCCAGTCAGCTTCCTGATTCGCTTCCTCCATTTTGTATCGACATTCTTCATGTACAAGTAGCTGAAAACCTTCCTAGCCCAACACTCTTCCCCCCTTTCTCTCAATCGCTTCTCAAATTTTATCTTGCTGCTAGCTTCCCTGCCCTCAAATGATGTCCGTCCCAAATCACCTTTTACTCCCTGATTTGGTGTATTCCCTTGAGCTCCTAAAGCAAGCCTACCTATTCCACGTTGCTTAATTTCTAATCTTGCTTGAACATCTGATCTCATGCACAAGACCGCATTGCCGAACGTCAGCCCAAGAACAATGACCCTTTCCATATTCCTCTCACAACATCATATCTATTGTAATTCCATAGTGCCCTATTTTTCATGACTGCTGCATTCCTGTTACCTTTCGTCGTCACGTATATTTCGTGTTCCCTCAGATACTCGGTCCCATTGCTTATCCATACGCCCAGATATTTGTATTTATCTGTTAACTCTAGCGTGACCTCCTGTATTCTAAGCTCACTACCTTCGTTGTCATTGAAGATCATGACTGCTGATTTTTTCTTACTGAATCTAAAATCTAACCTATCTCCCTCATTACCGCAGATGTCCATCAATGTCTGCAAATCTTCCTTGTTGTCGGCCATTAGCACTATATCATCTGCGTACATTAATGCTGGTAGTGCCTGATCAATAAGTTTTCCTTGTTTGACTAAAGAGAGGTTGAAGCCCAGCCCACTTCCCTCTAATATTGCCTCTAATCCTTGTAGGTACATCATGAATAATAAGGGTGACAGGGGGCACCCCTGCCTAAGCCCCCGTTTTACCTCTGCAGGCTTGGATACCTGTTTTTCCCACTTTATAACTACCTTGTTACCTTTATAGATAGCCTTTAAAAGATTAGTGACTACAGGTTCCACGCCTAGTGTGTCCAGTATTCCCCAGAATTCCTCTTGAACCACACTATCATACGCTCCCTTGATATCCAAAAGTGCTAGCCACAGTGGCCTGTGTTCCTATTCTGCTCTTTCGATGCACTGCGTCAGTGAGAACAGATTGTCTTCCAACTTCCTGTGTTTCCGAAACCCATTCTGCAGTTCCCCCAGCACCCCTCATCCTCTATCCACGCCTGCAGTCTTTCCTTTATAATCTGCATCGCCAGCCTGTAGACCACTGATGTCACTGTTATAGGACGGTAGTTGTTTATATCAGCTTTGTCCCCCTTTGCTTTATAGATCATGCTCATCCTGCTAAGTTTCCATCCACCGGGGACTTCACCATCGATTATTATTGTGCTCACTGCCTCTCTCAAAGCCTGCTTAGACTTCGGACCTAATGTCTTTATCAGCCTAAATGGAATGCCGTCTGGGCCTATTGATGTACTACTAGGAAACCTTTTCTCAGCCCTTTCCCACTCTTGTTGTGAAAATGGAGCCATTGCACCACTTGATTCGTCCTTGTCTATTGTGGTGCATAAAGTACTTCTTTGTTGAAATTTTTCTGTCACCCTTGTTCTTACATATTCAATAGCTTCGTCCCCTTCTAGCCTAGCACCTTGGGCTGTAGTCATAAAACTCTGCTCTAGGCTCGTCTCATTTCTTAGGGAGTTTAGATGGTTCCAAAATTTTGCAGCTGCCTTTCTATCTTTTTTATGTACTTCTGCCAGCCACTGAACTCCCTTCCTTTTAATCTTTTCATTGATCAGAAGGGATGCATCTCTTCTACAGCTTAGAAAGGTTGCCCATTTCCTTTTAACATCATCTGTTGGTTCACCCCGCTGCTGAGCATGTCTGTGTTCCCTAGAGGCTTCCTGACGTTTTGCTACGGCTCTCATAACTTCCTAATCCCACCAACTTTTGGGTTTGTGTCTTCGTTTCCGGGGTGACTTTTCACGCGTCTTAACAAGCTCTAGCTCAAAGAGTCTAATTATATTCGTGTATGTCCACACTGCCTTATTAACCTCCGTGATTACTTTCTCAATTTGTTCAGTGGCTATTTCAATTTGCCTTTCTGGATAAAAATTGTCCTGTACTTGCTCATCTTGTCTCCTTCCCACTTTCACTGCTCTTCCAAAACTTAGCTTGATACGTTTGTGATCGCTACCCAGACTTCTGGAGCCACCTTCATCTATGTGCATTCCCCTGAGCTTATCATACATCCTATGTGACATCAGTGCATAATCTATCGTCGACTGAAGCCTTCCTACCTCCCATGTTATTTGCCCATCACACTTCTCGGTACTGTTGCAAATGATCAAATCAAGCCTTTCACACATATCCATGATCATTTTTGCCTGTCGGGTCGGTATACCCATCTATATTTTCTATGTGCGCATTCATGTCTCCTAGTATAATTATCTCGCACTGTTTTCCTAACTCCTGAATGTCCTTTGATATACACTCTACCATTGCCTGGTTTTCCTCTCTGGCCTTCGCTCCCGTCCACAAGTACATGAAACCAAGGAGTGTCATTTGACCTGCCACTTTCTCTTTTAGCCATAAATGTTCCTTGCACTCCTGCTTGACCCTTTGCCAGTCTGTACTTTTATGAATGAATGCCCCAATACCACCCCCCTTTCTGCTGTCTTCTGTTCTATTACAATATTCCCACGCGTAGTCCGGATTGTTCGGAGGTTGTTCCATGTCGCTGAGATGTGTTTCTAGAAAACCGTATACCATCGGCCTCTCTTCCCTTAGCTGTTCTTCTTTCTCTTCCTACTTCAGCCTGTTCCTACCACCCTGCATGTCAATATACCCTATGTCTGAATTGGCTCGGCGCTCGTGGCTACGTCTATTTATGCCCCGGACTCTACCTATCTTAGATATTGGTGCCACTTTGGAATCGTATCTGTCCATACCACCTGTTGAAAAGTCTCCCTGGTTATTTTCCTCGTTACTAGCTATCCTGCACCCCGAAGGGCTCGCTTGCCCCCCAAAAAAGCTACTGCGCGTCCTGCAAGTCGCCAACCCACCTCATGACCTAGCCGCCCATCGAAGTGAATTCTGTCTCGTTGAAGCCCCCCCCCCCCCTATGCACCTCTCTGTTTATTTCCACCACCTCAAAGCCTCTCTCGACTCATCCATCATATCTCTTGGTTTGCGTTGACCACCGCTCTTTGCAGGTTGCTATCACGCACCAGTACCTCCGGTATCGTGCATATCACTACCTGTACCTTAGGAGAAGTGGCGCGCATGTCATCAACACCTCTCGCCAATGTGGCTGCTAGTCCTGCTGCATCTTCATTTAGGACATCGTTTAAACCGCCTGAAATTATCACGAGGTTTCGTCTATCAGCTGTCGTTTTGAGCTTTGCACTCGCTTGCCTGATGACTGCTTCCAGCTTGCGTCCTGGGAACGCCCCTACTGCAACCCTCTTGTCACCTCTTACCCTCTCTTTGATGGCTTCTGTGCATCGATTTAAATTCGAGTTCCGACGATTATCACATGCTGTGACTTTTCAGCTGGAGCGTTCTGCACCTGGGGGCTACTTGCACCTGTGACGCCGGCTGCTTTGTTCCCTCCCTGCCCCACCACTACCTCGCTGAAGCTGGGCCTTGCGACAGTTGAACCAGCTAAACCTGTTTTTTCCAAACTTGCTTGCTTTTCCTTCTCCACCATTCTGGTTGCCGGTTCCCTATTGTTCTCTCGGTAGGTCGCTTCTTTGTTCAGCTTCGCTAGCGCTTCCTCGGCGGATTTCAGTCCTTCTCCCATTTCCCTCGTTTTCTCTTGCTGTGTCGCCAACGCAGTCTCGAGCTCGGCGATTCTCATCAGCAGTTCACTCTGGGCAACCATCATTTTCTGCATTTTTTCCTCGACCTCACATTGCCTACACTTCAAGTCAGCCTCTTCTCCATGCGCTTCTACGCTTGGGTCCACTTTCAAACCCACTCCACATCCTGAACACTTTACAGTCTTTTTAACCATACCTTTCTGACACCAATACCTTTCTGACACCCTATACTCGATAATAACTAAACTCGAGCCCTGCACTACGAAAAAAAAAAGAAAGTCTAAGCTCTACTACAAAAATTTGCGTGTTCAATGTACGCGCACTTCGCCCACGGGGTGGCAAAAAAACAACAACAAAAAAATTCAAACACACACACCCGCACTAACTAATAAATACCTGGTGACTAGCCCCCGAAAAAGCCGTACGATAAAATAAGTGCTATGAAGATTTCAACCGCTGCCTTATAATTACAAAAACAAGCTCAAAACATGCACAAACACTTATCTGCGCAGTCAATCCGGAGCGCTCAAAAAACACGTCCTACCACCTTGACAGCCCGAACACGACCATCATTACAAGTACCGCCATCCAGCGGCCATTCCAGAACTAAACGAGGGGTGTCTATCTACTACTACTACTACTACTACTACTACTACTACTAATAATAATAATAATAATAATAATAATAATAATAATAATAGTAATATTAATAATAATGCTGCTGCTGCTGCTGCTGCTGCTAGTACAACTACTACTACCTTGAAAGGTGGTTCGAGTTACGATGTATGCGCAGTAGCACTAGGGAATTTAGAATAGCACACCGTGAACCTTTGCGGTGCGGTCGCTGCCACTGCGCATGCGTCGTAACGCGAGCGGCGTTCGTGTTCGCGGCCCGCCCGCGGAAAATTCGAAATAGCTGGCGGCGTGTGTGGCCCGCATGCGGCCTGCAAACGCTGGTGTCGAGGTTATTTGTAGTTTCCGT
Source organism: Rhipicephalus microplus (assembly GCF_043290135.1). Classification (NCBI taxonomy): domain Eukaryota; kingdom Metazoa; phylum Arthropoda; class Arachnida; order Ixodida; family Ixodidae; genus Rhipicephalus; species Rhipicephalus microplus. Next base: position 90,866 of record NW_027464712.1, read on the forward strand.
GCATTCCAGTTTGTGGGGCAGCTAAAGTCACTACATTGTTTCCTAGGATGAGCAACCGTTATTCTAAACCTCATATGGTACCCCCTAAGCCCGGAACGTCCGCAGCGCCTGCAAACGTTATTCCAAAGCTCCCTAGTGACGCACCACAATGCTTTGCGGTGCGCTATTCTGAAAATCTCTGTTACCTCTAGTAGAACCATTTCGCTGCGCTATAGGAATCGCAGTCACCGAGGCTGCGATGGCAACGAAAGCGATCGCTGCGAGTAACCGTTTAAGATATCGCTAACAGGAGTCTTAGCACTTCTACGTGTCCCCAGAAATGCTTGATCAAAAATAAGTTCAAGCACGGAAAAAAGTACCTTTGAAAACCAAACTTAGTAAACAACAACAGGTAGCTTAGAGGAACGGCGAAATTTTTTTGGGGGCTAGTTTTGTTTTTTTTTTTTTTTGTTAGACAGAATGTCAATCACAAATGAGAAAAAATACTACCAAAAAGAATTTTATATATCTCAGCAGTAATAATATCCGTAGTAATTGCAACATGAACTGGTTCAAAGCTTACTAGCCGCCGGCAGGATACCACTGAGCTACGGTGGCGGTCCTCCTCCCGTCCAGTTTATAGGGTTTTATGTGTATTTAAATACAGGAGCGTTAGCATCAATGATGAGGATGATGATGATTCTCGAAAACGGGGCCCTACCCACCACGGTGGATTGGCCATGACGCGTGTGGCAGTAAAATTTGTGGAACAATATAAAATAAAATGAAAATATTATTAATAAAACGAAAAGTGTTGCTCGCTGTCATGGTGGTGATTGCGGAACATTTTTTTTTCTGCTTGTTGGCGTTATGTGCCACGTGATGTTCATACTTACCTTTTTAAAAGTTGGCAGCTGACGCCTTATTTCTCGCATACTACCTAAAATTATCAGATCTGTCCAAATTAAATCCTCGTGATGGTTTCGCTGTCACCTCTACAACAATGAGAGTTCCTGCGGTCAAGGCCAAGGAAACCGTGACATTGAAACAGCGTTCTTCACTCGAACGTGCATGGTCATATTGCGAGGTGCGCTGAGGGGTTCAGGCTGTGGCAGTGCGCTATGAACACTGAACGAATCCTATAAACAATTTACGAGTAGGTGAAACCTTTCCGCTAAATTAACTCATGCTGCCATATGCAGCGGCCCTGGAAACGTTTGAATACCCAATATACACACTTCTAATAATAGAGTTGTATGACTTCTTCTACTTTTCAATCGCTTGTCTTCTAACAACAAAGGCAAGAGCTGGTTGGTGTGAGTTCATGATAAAGGAATGTATGCGTGAACATCGGACTTGAGCATGGCGTTTTTGTTGTCTTGAGCTCCTCTCCTGTTTTTTGGTATGACCGCCCACCCCCTAGAATCATTCCTTTCGGTTTTTACTAAGGCCAGGGTAAAATATTCCGCATCGTTGCGACAGCCTGTTATTTTCTTGCTTATTTGATGTCTATTTTATAACAGTCTTCGGTGGCAATACAAAAATAGCCAATTCCTAACATGCCCGTCATTTAGAGGCTTTAACATGTAGGCTTATGTGTCTCGGGGGTGTAGCTCAGTGGTAGAGCGCTCGCTTAGCATGTGAGAAGTCCCGGGTTCGAACCCCAGCTCCTCCACGACTTTTTTTCTTTACGTAAATTCACATTTGTAATATTTTACTATTACTTTTTTACCAACTTCAGCATACTTTTCCTCATGACTGAAAGCGTGTCGTAAGTAAACAACTGATATAAATGGCCCTACACTCAAGATACGCAGCCATACATTGCAATGAAGTAGACATAGAATCAACATTGTTGAAAGAGCAAGAGAAGGAAGGGAGGATATATGGCGTGACCAGTCTTGAGCCAAAAGGTAGGTGCCCCCCAAAGGGCAGGTAGCAATACCTCACTGCTGCCGCCCAAACCGCGTTCATCAAACATCATTCGTTGTCCAAGGTAATTCTCAACTAGAAGAGTTCCCACAAGTCTATGGTTCTTACACCGTTCGCTGATCTTATGATTATCCAATTTCCAGCTTCTGCCTTGTTCGCCTTGTTAAAACTGGTGGCGTTGATGGCGCTGGCACTGGGGCGTTATTCTTGCACCACAGCACCTAATGTATTTCGCAGGGCGTTGATTGTGGCCACAGAAACTTCAGAGGACAGAACTTTCAGTCGTGCTCTTAGACCTCCGGGTATATGGCGTGCAGAAATGTTCCATTCCTGTGGATTTAAGCCTGTCATTTTCCTTACGTGACCGCTTGTTCCCGGCTGAGCCTCTCAACTGCTGGTGGATAGTGCCTTCTCTGGTTAAGGTAGTGTGCCACCTAGCCACTCTGCTTTCTTAGTATGAGCTCAGTTTGTTTGGTTCAGCCTAGTGTCGGTGTTCTGTGCGCGCCGAAAAGTGCTCGGTGTATATGATCGCAAGCCTTGGTGTGAGCCTCCTGATTTTCTACGAGAGCCTAGTGTCAAACCGAGATATTGGATGTTGCTTCTATTTTATGGCAGAGTTTCATCGGGGGTTTTGCATGACTACCCTTACTGTGCGTGCACAAACACTGGCTCATGCACTGCTAGAACGCGCTCATGCACTAGCACATTCCGGCCACTGTAAGGCCCTGCACTGCAAAACTTTCTGCATTCATAAAGGTGTAAACCGGATGTACGCATTTAAAGCACCAGTATAGGCACCCTTTTTACACTCCAGTTTTAAAATTTACGTGTTCGTAAATTAGACACCCTTGCATCACCCCATTTACACTCTTATCTTTGGGTTGTTATGAGCAAGGCTACAAATGTCCTACCTTTTTGGGCAGTTTTGCCTATATTATGCGTATACAATAGCAGTCCTGATACCAGCAAGGTGCCTACTACATGCCGCTCAAGGGTCTAGTAATGAATCGAAGTAAGAGTGAAGTAATGCAATCGAAACGCAGTGTTCATCGATAAAGCGTGCAAACTACAAAAACGGAAGACTCAACAGAAGCGCCGCTTGTCCAATATAGTAAAGGTCAATCCTACTCTATCTGTTCCTTCCATCTCTGTCATTTGCGTGATTAGTGAACACTCACAAAGTTCACTAACTTGACTGGATTAAGGTAATGCTGCGCACAAAGGCGTAGCCATAGAACACCCCCCCCCCCCTACACCATATGATCAAATCTTTTGAAGCGGGGGGTAAACGTCCGTCGTCTGCAAAAAAACCATCCACACGGTTGACTAGCCATAAGTTGCACGTGCGTCAACGGGCCATCATGTTCGTTGTTAAAACGAACATTTACGCGATGTATTTTGAGCATGCACAACTTGCCTAAATACCGTTGCTAATATTCCTCTCCGTGTGTCTTGAAAAGTGTGTCATAAAAATTGGAAAAATGACACCAGCCATAAAAGAAAGTGCAAAAAAAAACCACGTTTCGCTAACCTTCACGCAGCCTTGCTCACAATGACCGGAGCCTTGTTGACTAAATTGGGAACAAAGCTCTCCTCGGGGGAGCCGAAAGGCGTTTTTCTGGTTTTCTCTCTCTCTCTTTTTGTGTATATGTAACTTCCCGAAAAGACGTGCTTCGATCAAAGCTTTGACTTCGTAGCCAGCGAGAAATCAACATTGGTGAAATATTTTCAGCCGCGGTAGTTTTCCAATGACTACAAGCTAAGTACAAATATATCGTCGCTGCGTGAAGACAGAGGTCGTATTGAGCAGGTTGAGAAAGTAGCGGCAGGTCAGTCTTTTTATTCACCGTGCCCCAGAGCATTCCTCTTCTTTCTCGTTATTGCTTTCTGCATAAAATCATGCAGTTGCACGCATGCGCTGCCATCTTCTTCGTCTTCACAGCACGCACGCACGTCTCATCCAATAGTGTGGTGGCTGGTGCAGGTAATGTTGCGTGGAGCAATGTCTTTTCCGAAATGAAAGTGCCGATAAAATTTCGGCTGCGTGACCATGATTGCGCAGTCCTTATGGAAGCTAAGCAAAAGCCATCACATTCGCTTTTTAACCAGTCTTAACGACGTTAGGTCGGTGAAAGTACGCCAAATTTTGTTCTTGAGTATTACAAATGCGCGCTCTGGCTAGCAGCTCGTGCTGGCCGCAATGCACCGTCCCGATGTTCACTGCGATTCGAATACACTGTTGAAGAACGAGTATTCGAATGTTTCATCACCTATAGGGGGCGCACAGTGTGCTTCAATAAGGGGGCCACAGAGAGTATCGGTTAAGGTCGGAGTCACTGAGCACATATGCGGCCAGCACTTTCTAGGGGCGAAGCTCCTTATAGCGGCGACCGGTCGTTCCTCGTAGCCGTAGTAGTAGTGTGTAACTGGCATTACATTTTGACCTCCAAGGTAGTGCCAGTGAGAGATTTCTTCTGTGCGTTGATGAACAATGAAAAATAGTGCTCAATGTACATGCCAATGGCTGCTAAGGGGGAATGAGAGACAGGAGAATTTGGCTTTCAGTTAACGCGCACGCTGCGAATTTTTTATTGTTCAACAATTCACAGAAGACAAGAAAAGGTTCCTACATTATACTCGCTGGGCGTAACCCTAGTGTGATGAGTGAAGAAAACGACAACGACGGAAGTGCGGGACAAGGCACGTGTGATTACGAGGCAACTCTGCGCCAATCAGCTGATGACTAGCGGTGGCCCATAGAAGTGGCGTGCCACGATTGGGCCACGTGTGATCATTACGTGGCGGTAAGCTTTGTAGCTGGGGACGAGCCGGAGCAGCGGCAGACGGAAGACAGCGGGCCGAGGCATCGGACGCAGGCGATTCAGGTTCCGGCCAGGGAACGCGCCCGTCCACGCTGCTGCCGTCCAACCACCAGCTGGGGCGGCATTGCCGGCACGAGTACTGCATCTCGGGGCGCGGCCTGGCCTGCTGTTCTCTTCCTTGCCGAGGGCATCGCGGACCTCGGCGAGGCATCTCCACGGTCAGCCGTTTGGCACAGCGATGAACGTGGCCTGGCTAATGGTCACGGTTGCGCCCAGCATCGCGTCTCGAGGCAAGCTGTTCGCTGGACGGGCTGGCCATTCCCCGCATGGGGCATCGCGTCTCCGATGCGGATTGACTGCTCCGTAGCCGCACCCATGCCATCAAGCGCCGGTGTCACCAGAGCGTCGCACATCGGCAAGGGACGAGCGAGACGTTCTGCCGGGCGAGACGCGGGTGTGTGTTCGGAGAACCACGGAGCCGGGCGACGCTCACGGTGGCCGTGGATCCAGGTGCCAGGGGAATTCTGGCTGAATCGAGGATCGCCGAGCGGTGCCGAGCCGTACCGAGCGACGCGCCAGACTCGGACGTGGGCCGCGAGCTCATGATCTGCAGTGTGCACCCGAGGGTACCTGGCGGTGCCCTGGCCAAGAAGAAAGAACGTGGGAAAAAGAGCTCGAAGGTTGAGGCCACGAAGGCAGAGGAAGCGGTGCGCCGCTCGAGAGGACGAGTTTCTGGCAGCGTTCCTGAGCCGGACGTGGGACCCGTACGTGTCGGCCAGGTCAAACCCCGGTGTGTTTGTTCGAGGTCGAATCCGTCGGCCTGTGCAAGGTCCAAGGACGGGGCCTGCAGAACGGCTCCTGCCTGGGTGCAGTGGCCGGGAGCAGGTTCGTGGGCGAGACCTACCGGGTGTGGTCCTCGTGAGCCGTGGCCTGATCCTGGACCTCCGGAGTTGCGACTGACTGCTGGGTTGGCCACGACGTCCGACTCAACGGCGCTGCACACGGTAGCGTATCCGTGCGCCGTCAGCCGTTCCAGCCGTGCCACCTTTGCCCTCGCGCACGTCGACGACCGCATCATGTCAGGACGACGGGGACCCAAACTGTGAGGCAGCGGTTTCTGCTTGCGAACCGAAACTATACGCGCTGGACACTGAGTAAGCGTAGCCGCGAGCTCTCCGCATAATAGAGGTCTGACTCTCGTGCAGGTGGCGTGATGCTTGGCGTGTAGGGTTGGATATATAGTTTTATTTTCACCTGCCGTTTCCTCTCTAGTGTGCAATATAAAGCTTCTTTTGTTCACATCAATTGTTGATGTTAATCCTTTCTCGTCCGCTATCGACAAGCATCGTGACGAACGTCCTTAACCATCACAATTTCTGGCGTCCGTGACAGGACTAAGCTCTCGCGTTACATCTGAGAGCCTCACGTTGTTTGTGTGTGGCGGACGAGAATGGACGACAAGAGAAAGCTAGTTGAGCTAGGGAAGAAGATGGGGCTGAGTGGAGAGGCTTTGCTGACATGGGTGAGCGCTGAGGAAAAAAGGACACCTGTTTTCATTTTTCATCACTGTGTATTGTGAGAAAAGTTGTTTGACTGAAACAACTTTCTTGTGTGGGGGGTTATTGTGATGAGTGAAGAAAACGACAACGACGGAAGTGCGGGACAAGGCACGTGCGATTACGAGGCAACTGTGCGCCAATCAGCTGATGACTAGCGGTGGCCCATAGAAGTGGCGTGCCACGATTGGGCCACGTGTGATCATTACGTGGCGGTAAGCTTTGTGGCTGGGGACGAGCCGGAGCAGCGGCAGACGGAAGACAGCGGGTCGAGGCATCGGACGCAGGCGATCCAGGTTCCGGCCAGGGAACGCGGCCGTCCACGCTGCTGCCGTCCAACCACCAGCTGGGGCGGCATTGCCGGCACGAGTACTGCATCTCGGGGCGCGGCCTGGCCTGCTGTTCTCTTCCTTGGCGAGGGCATCGTGGACCTCGGCGAGGCGTCTCCACGGTCAGCCGTTCGGCACAGCGATGAACGTGGCCTGGCTAATGGTCACGGCTGCGCCGAGCATCGCGTCTCGACGATAGCTGTTCGCTGGACGGGCTGGCCATTCCCCGCATGGGGCATCGCGTCTGTGATGCAGGTTGACTGCTCTGTAGCCACACCCATGCTATCAAGCGCCGGTGTCGCCAGACCTAGGTTTTATAAAGGTTTAGCGAGCGTTGGGCAGCAGTGCCATGAGTACAGTGAACTAGTAAATACCTTGAACTCGAGGTGGGTAAAGGTGGGAGTTAGACACGAAGCGCAAGCCGTAAGAAAGTGTGCGTGTGCCTCCTCTCGTTCAGTCCCTGGAATGTCCGCTGGATTACGGGGCTTCTATATAGGGAATATATGATGGAAAGATTCAAGACGGTGGTACTTGGAGTGTTGAATAGGTAGACGAACGGACACACAGACAGATGCATGGACGGACGCATGGATGGCTGCATGGACGGGTAGAAGCATGGACGGACGCAGGAGCAGATGCATGGACGAAAGCAGGGACGGACTCACAGATGAACGTGCAGATGCACGAACAGACGCACGCACGGATGGTCGGATGGACGCACGGGTGGCCACACATACGCACGCATGGATGAACGGAAGCAAGAACGAATGGATGGACGGACGGATGCTTTTCGCAAACGACGACTGTGCAATGACTGCAGTGACCATTGTGCGTTTAGTAACTACAAGAGAAACGCTGTAGTGAAAGCCCAACAACAACCAAGACGTACATGCACATGCTGTGAACGCCACTGCCTCACCGCTACTCCAATACTCCTTGAAAAAATTGCGCTGGTGGCCGTGGAGCGGCGTGACAGTCTACGGAACTTGCGAATAACGCAACAGATCCCTGCCGCAAAATGATAGCGGCGCCCGTGCAACCAGTCAAGAGCCGAAGCTAGCATTAAACCGGATCTAACCGCTGTGCAAGCGTCACAGGCGCCATCAAGTCTCGACGTTTAGGCAACCTCAGCTGCCCGGCTGGCTGCGCTAGCACAGTAGGCGCAGAGTTCGGGAGAGTGACCGGCGTCATGTTACATATCACTGACTGCGTCCGGAGACGCAGAATAACTGCCTTCAATATTGGACACGTTTCGACAGCTGCATGAATATCGGCTGATAGCATCGGCTAGCGCGACCATCACCTCACTGGCGTTCCCGAACTGTCTGCGCCCTGGCTCAACGCAATGACACCTAGCTTCTGCCCCACCGGTTAAGGACAGACCTGCCGGACGCCCTGGACGAGGTCGTGGGGTCACCCCCGGGCTCTCTTCTCCCGGACACCATCAACGACCTGGAATAACCACCCTTGGCGCTTCTTGCTTCAGCGTTGTTCGTGCGATGCTCGCCAGGACAGGTGCGGCCTCTCGCCGGTTGCATGTGGCGGCGGCAGCGCTCACGCTTTCTTCATGTGAATCAGTATCGACAGCTCTAGCGGAGCTTATGATGCAGCCTTCACAACCAGCCTCCACTCTGAGACGAAGTGCGATACGCGTGGCTGACTCACAAATGGATGCAGATGATTTGTCTGCTTCGGCCACACCGGCAAGCAAGTGGGAATGCCCCTCTCTGGCAGCTGTTGCCTCACCTGGCATCGAGTCTAAGTAAAAGGTCGTCGTAAAACTACGTGAGTTCTTCGGCGTATCAAAATTGTCAAATCGCCCCCTTCAGTCAGCCTTCGACGCCTGCCTCAAAACCACCACGTTTCAAGGTTTCTCCACTCACCGGCACACCAATGGCTTATCCGTATGAATGCGTTCACTAGCGGATGTTGACCGCCTCACCCAACTGCGAACTCTGACAGTCACAGCTGATTGTACCATGCAAGTGCAAGTGTACTTGAGTTCCGGCTCGGAATCGGGTCGGTATCTTGTCGCTGGGATTGACCCAGGAGAATCGCGGAAGCACTTTGTCGCTTTTTTGACCTGCTTGACTCACAAATTCGTAACAGCTCGTTATATGGGCTGTTGATGCACGTGTCTAGTCAGTCTCCAAGCTCCTTGAACGCCACCAAGCTGCATTACGTATTATGAATGCATCCTGCCATTTCAGGTGTACAAACCCACTGTGGTACACTGCAATCCGTGTCTTCGTGCCCGTCACATACGAGATTCTTGTCCCCAACCAGCAGACACTTCCATGGAGTCCGCCGAGACGCACACGTACAAATGCAGGCTCTGCCAAACGGACCATCAAGATATATCGTCCAAACATTTTTCTGTTAAACAGAAGGCTTTCAAAGACAACTGCCGACGCAAGCGTCGCCAGCATTCAGTGATACAAAATGAAAGGAATGCTGACATTCCGGCTAGCAATCAATTTAAACTGTTGTTCCCTTCCGGAGAGGACACACCAACATTAGTAGTACCTGACAATGCTTGATATGAAGCCCCCACCTACAGCAACGCCTTCGAGGGGAGGGAATAAACGTGTTCAGCAGGCTGCGAGCAAGCCTAAATTGAGTGTCACGACGACAGACGATCTGGCGAAGCTTGAACAACAGATAGCGCATCTAAAAATGGAAGTAAAGCGCCTCGCTCAACGCATAACCCATCTCGCTCAACCCGCTCGACCAACTGCGATGCGCGGTACAGACGTGCCGTATGCTGTTTCTGTGCCTGAATCATCTTCCGCAAGCGCGTCAACACCAGTCAAGATGACTCTGGCAGAGTTTCTCCACTTTGTTGCCCGGCAACTGCAAGAGCTGTCAAAGGTGTTGCTCACCAACCTCCCAACACAATAACTGTTCCTTTGAAAGAAAAGCGCCAGCACTGCGTCCTGCAGAGGAACTTCCGGGGACTCGCAAAATAAGTTGGTGAGCTTCACTACCACCTTGTGCAGGGGAGCTTCCCCGCTTGGTGCCTGCTTCTACAGGAGCCGAATTCCCTTCCATGCATCCCTGAGTTCACTACATATGCTTTTCCAGCCATCCCTGATCGACGCTGCACCACTGCGTTGGGACTTACAGCCAAGGCGGCAGTGTATGTTGTGGCTCCATATCCTCAAACGCAAGTTCCCCTGATGCCGTGGTGTAACCGGTGGCAAGAAGTGGTGGCGGTGCTCATTAGACTTCCACGTACTGACTTGATTGTGGTTTCAGTTTACGTGCGTCCGTATAATGGCAGCGCTGCTCGATTGCGTTTAGGGTGGCTTGCTCACCTGCGTCAAACCTACCCTGGGTGCCCAGTGCTAGTTGGGGGAGACTTCAATGCAGCTCATCAGTTGTGGGGCTACCTTTCTTCCAGTGCTAGAGGTACATCGTGCTAAACACATTTACAGACGTGCACTTTGTCATTCTGAATGCCCCGGCCACTTATATACGTGGGTGGGATTATCCATGTGCTCCACCGTATGCGCCCGATCTCCCGTCGTGGTTGGGCATGTGTGAATTTTTGTGGGACTTAGAATCAGACTCCTGAGGGAGTGATCATCATCCGTCGATAATTGGTTTGGCCGCGTGTAACCAGTGCCGCCTCCGACGTCAATGCTACACAACCAACTACACTTATTCCGCAAGGAACAGAAGGCCTTGATTGCTGATACATCGTCTGATCCATTGCAGGCGTTAACCACAGCTGTACAAACCGCCACACAGTAGTCAAGCTGGGTAGAGGAGAACCGACCACCTCTAAATTTACATCTTCTGCATCTGTGAGCAGCATTGATTGATTGATTGGTGGGGTTTACCGTCCCAAAGCCACCATACAATTATGAGAGACGCCGTAGTGTCTGTGAGCAGTACGCCGTCGTGCAGAGATAACCTGAAACCGAGATGCGGCCACCGCTGAGCCTCGTGATGACCTAAACGAACTGGCCGCTGCAGTGCGTCGCTGCGAAAAGGATCTCGCGCGGGAATGGTGGATGGACTGGTGTGTGTCACTCGGTCCATCGTCTTCACCCGCCTCAATATAGAGAACGTTCCGGAGCATAGAATTAGACACTTGTACGCCGGATCCAGCGGCCAGTGCGTCTCTGTCTTCTGGATGCACACCAAGCCAGTTCGCTCCAGAAATAGTTAAGGCTTTCTTCCCAGCCTACAACCAGGTCCCATCACAAGTTGACTGTCCATGTAACCTGCCTCCAGAGGTTGGCGTGACTACCTGTCCGTCAGACATCGAAGGCATGCACGCTGCATGCATGCATGCACGCACATACCGCTCTGCGAGTATGTGCCACCGGTGGCTACATGCAACATGATCGGAGGATGTACAGACCCACGTCTTAAGGAGCTTTGCCCCTAAAATCTAGAAGAAATACTCCGGCGCGCAGAATCGAACGTGGGACCTCCGCGTCGTCAATTCGAAGCGTTAACCACTGAGCCTCAGGGATGTTCTTTTGTCTTTATTGTCCGTTTTGCACGTGGTACAGATATCAATAAAGGCCGCTACGAACAATATTATACTCGACAGAAGCGGTAACAATACAGTCGTGGAACTATTAGTGGTTACTGTGCTAAATTTCTTTAAGGTGCACCAGGGGTTCAACCCTGCAGAGCCATTTCGGAACAAAGTCTTGTTGTTTGAGTATATCGATGTATTGAGCAATGCTTTTGAGGAAAAGCACACGCTCTGGACGCCTGTCAGGGTCACAGTAGGAACCGTTTGTTCTAGCCCGCCAAAAATAATGGAGGCCAAGCAGCATTATAAGATCAAAAGGCAGTCCACCCTCTTTTTCTACTGTTAAAAACCTGATATCCAGGGAATGCAAGGGAAGTTACTTTTTTAGAGTTTTCTGCAAAACATCACACAAACTAACTCCTTCCCAACAATGCAAAAAAATGGCACGATATCCACGGAGTGAATGATGCAGAGTGGGGCGAAGAATCCGTCCATCCATTCATTCTTGCTTCCATCCATCCATGCGTATGTCTGTGCGGCCGCCCGTGCGTCCATCCTCCCTTCCGTGCATGTGTCTGTTCGTGCGTCCGCACGTTCATCTGTGCGTCCGTCCCTGCTTTCGTCCATGCATCCGCTCCTGCGTCCGTCCATGTGTCCATCCGCCCGCGCAGCCATCAGTCCGTCTGTCCATGCATCTGTCTGTGTGTCCATTCATCCATCTTTTTAACACTCCAAGTACCACTATCTCGCATCTTTTCATCATATTTTCCCTATATAGAAGCACCGCTATCCAGCGGACATTCCAAGGACTAAACGAGAGGTGGCAGAAGCACACTTTCTTATGGCTTGCGCTTCGCGTCTACTTCCCACCTTTAACCACCTCGAGTTCAGGGTATACATTAGTTCACTGTATTCCTGGCACTGCGGCCCAACGCTAACTAAACCTTTCTAAAACCAAGGCGGTTACGCCCAGTGAGTATAACGTAGCAACCCTTTCTTGTCAGATATTGCTCAATGTACATGCCAATGGCTGCTAATGGGCAATGAGAGACAGAATTCGGCTACTACTTTCTTATGGCTTGCGCTTCGTATCTACTTCCCCCCTTTAACCACCTCGAGTTCATGGTATATACTAGTTCACAGTATTCATGGCACTGCGGCTCAACGCTCGCTAAACCTTTCTAAACCAAGGAGGTTATGCCCAGCGAGTATAACGTAGCAACCCTTTCGTGTCAGATAGTGCTCAATGTACATGCCAGTGGCTGCTAACGGGGAATGAGAGAAAAAATAATTCGGCATTTAGTTAAGGCGCACGCTGCGAATTTTGTAGTGTTCAACTACGCACAGGAGAAATCTCCCACCGGCACCACCTTGCAGGACAAAACATAAGACTAGTTACACACTACTATGACTACGACTACGACTACTACGAGAGATGAACGAGTGCCGCTTTAAGGAGCTTCGCTCCTAAAGCTTGATCTATATTCTCCGTCTTTCAACAGATTGAACAGGTCAAGCCCCGTGCCATATAAAATCATCTACCTTCTAAAAGTGTCTTAACCAGTAACGTGCCCGTATGTAGTTTCAAGAAAAAGCCTTTTGCACTTGGCTTAATTTGCATATTCCTGACACGCATAAGAACATCATTGCCCTTTTCCCCTCTATTAATAACCTTATACGTAGGAACCAGAAAAATCATGTCGCATATGTCTTTATGCAATTTCTTTCGTGCGACCGAAAACAGGTATTCACAGAAAACCAGACTGACAAGAAACGGCCACTGTCCGCAACTTTCTTCAAAAAACCTCGCGTGGCTCCGGCATGTTTGCGGTGCTAACCACAAAGTGGGGCAAAACACGACAAAGGCGTAACTGGCATACCGTTCTCAAGAAGGGTTGTCAAAAATCTCAAAAGAAAATAGAACGATTAACTAGTCGCACGAACAGATGCGACAGGCTTAGTCCCCCCTATTTAACTAATCGGAACAGATTCGTCCTAATGCATAATTCCCAAGTGGACCTCCATACAAACACAGCAAATATTCTATGCAGCTTTTACACGTGCACTCGTAAGCAACACAAAACCTTCATCACCTACCACAATTTGCTCATTAAAATGTGTTGCTTAAAGTGGCTCTGGCCGAGATTGAAAGACAGTTGCCTTTCGACTGCGCTGTCCTTTCGCGCATTTCTTTTATTTGTTCAGTCCAGTAGTCATTAGTGGCTTTGTAGTGCTGGAAAGGCACGCGTAGTTATTTTACTGGAGTTTTAAACAACTGAATGTTAGCATAGATATCTGGGTTGTTGTCCAGTCTCCGAGTCACAGCCCTAGGCACTTTCCCAATTCACCCGACTTCCTGTATACTTCTCCAAAATTTTGACAACGGCAACTGTATCTTGTACACTTTCTTTTGTGGTACAACACGCTGCTACATCATCAGTGTATCCCAAAACTTTTACCTCGGCGTCAAGCAGTCTGAAACCGCGGATGGCCTCGTTTTCTGTTATGTTCAAGCACAAGCTCTCTATGTACAATGCCAACAAGAGGGGACTTGCCGGACAGCCCTGGTGTACAGAACGTTCCAGCCTAATGGGAGACCCCGGGATCTTGTTAATGCTTAGTCGCGTTTTACAGTTATTATACACCAAAACTATGCCACCTGCAATCACCGATTCAACATAGACATGTTATATAAGTATGGAGAATAGCACGACATGCGGGACGCAGTCAAACGCCTTCTCTAAATCAAGCTCAAGGATTGCAACATGAGAATTAAAAGCATCACAACTCTCAAGGACACAGCGCATTGTGTGTATGTTCATCAATATTGAACGCCTCTTGATGCGACACGTTTGTTCCTCCCAAACTATTTCGGTGATTACGGACTGCAATCTACCTGCCAATACTGTCATCAGTATTTTGTAGTTACTTTTGCTTAGCGAATGGGCTTATATGACTAAACTAATTTAAATTTTAATTTTGCTTTTTCATCTGCCTTTGGTTTTAGAATAGTCTGCGTCTCTGCGAATGAAGGTTGTAATGATTTGATTGTGTAAGCTTTCTTAAACACAGCTTGTAACACTGGTGAGACTTCTTTTTTGAAAGCTTTATACCACATCCCACCGAGACCATCAGGCGCAGGTGATTTGCCCGCGGCGAGATTATCCCTTGCATTTTCAATTTCAAAAATTGTTTTAGGCCTCTCTAACGCCTCTTTTGTTTCAAGGGATAACTGCGACATCCGGCACAAGAAAGTGGCCTTGGTTTTTGTAACGTCCGCTAATGCGGCTGTGAAGATACCCTTGTAATACCGAAAGAAGGCGTCTGCGATAGTTCTGCTAATATTAAGCAGAATGTCATTTTCCTCTATTTTGTCGATGAGATTACGACTAACTCGTGATTTCTATATTCCAAGCGCGCACTTATGGGAGTCTCCACCATAACCCACGCCTCTGCTCTTGCTCGAAGAAGGGCTCCTCTATTGCGGTCCTTCTCGAATAGCTCCATTTGTCGTTTGATCGTTCGAATATCTTCCTTATGTGCACTGGGCTCCTTACTTTCCAGTGCTATCAGTTTCTTGACCGTTCCTTTGGGTTCACTTTCTTTCAATCTTTTTTCATGTTTCAGAACACTACACCTCGATATGACTTTGATTTTAACGCTTTCCTTCAGAAGTTCTCATTCCTTGCCAATAATAGAGGCGCTGATCCCTTTACTGCTCTTAATTCCCTCTATCACAAGGTAATCAAAATTGTCATCCCGAAGTAGTTTAGCGTTGAACTTCAATGAATCCCAACCGAATGGACAGTTCGCAATAATCTTCAAAGCGGCTTTTCTGTAAGGTTTGTTTTCCAACCAAAAACTCACGTTCACATACTGCTTTTCTCGCTCATTGTGTTTTGCTTTCCCCTTTTTGGCATTTTGCTGTTTTCGTCTGCTCGCGTGCCTTTGTTGGAATTCATTGAAGTAAACGCACAATGAGCGAAAAAAGCAGTCTGTGAGGACGAGTTTTTGGTTGGCAAACAAGCCTTACAGGAAAGCCGCTTTGCAGATTATTGCAAACTGTCCATGTGTTTTCATTACATGATACATTGCACAAGGCAATGAGAGAAAAAAACAGGTATCACTGTGTAACTATTGCTTTTAGCTATCGCATCCCCAGCCATGTATATCCTATCAAGGCGTGCTTGACTGGTTCCCTAAAAATGGGTAAAACTAATTTCACGCCATGCCTCGAGGCACTTTGCTACATCAGTCAGGTTGGATTCACTGAGCAAGTCATAGAGCTATTCAACACTTCTACCTCGCACATGGTGGGTGTTAATTCTATCCTTCGCGACCAGTACACAATAGAAATCTTCCAATATTACAAGCTCTTTTGGTGTCCGTAAATGTTGCTTAATTACCAAAAAAAAACTTTCTCTGTGCGCCTCCAAGTTCGGTGCATAGACACAAATGACGTGCCATTCAATTTCACTTGTACTAAAACCACAAATCGTTAATCTGCCAAAGTTTCAAAAGAAGTGGCTTTGAACAATCAGTTCTTTTACCAAAAAGCGCACAACCAGCGGAATTTTCATTTGCGTGACTACCTATGGAATAATATTTAGAAATAAACCGCAGCATCATGCTTCCAGTCTCCTCCTAACTTCCACTTTTGTCTCCAGTACGGCTAACACGTCCGCATCTTGTTCAATAACCAAGCGGTACACTTGAGCCTGCTTTTTTTTAGGCCAAACCACGGACATTTAAGGCTGCAAAGCTCAGTGCCAAGTTATTAGCCATTGTTACACACTGATACAATGATTTAGATCCAGAGCATGGTGCTGAACGTGTACGTCTAGCTCATGCTATACGTCTCCGAGATCATGCAGTGGTCCGGCATCAGTTCACTGCTGGTCAATTGGAGTGCCAACCGGTCGGTCCACAGGTAGATTGCACCTCGCTTTGAGGCCCGAGCACCGCACCGGTGTCACCTTCGCTCGGTGGTCCCTCAACTTTGCTCTCGTGAGCAATGCCCGCGGGTTTCTCCAGCGTACGCTTAACCGCCGAGTTCATGTTGATCCCGCGGGTCATTCCGTGTGCAGGTATGCCGCGTCTTGCTGCAGCTTGTGTCATCATGTCCGCTGCTTGGTTTCGTGCGTCTTCAGTGGAACTGTCTTGGCTGGTGTTTGCCGTAGCCGTTTCTTTCTCCTCTGGTTCAGAAGCTGTATCGCACTCTTCAGGCGATACAAGCCCGCGTTCATCCAGAGAACTATCCACCTCTCCTGCCCCCGTAGCCACGTCTTCCGCCTCAGTGGCGCCCACGGTCTGCTTTCCGATCTCATTGCACGTTGCAGCGCTCGTAACAACGGCGTTTGACCGGACTCACTCGGTGTCACGATGCCCCAATCGCCGACAACATGAACACCTAGGCACCCTGCAGTCCCGCCGTACATGACCGGTCTCTTTTCACCGCAAGCATTGCAGAGGCCTGCCCGGCGCCACAACTAACGCCAATTCCCCTGCAACGCGTACTTCGTGCGGAAGGTCTTCCACTATAACTCCACTCTTTAACTTGAGTACCACAGTTCTTGTCATCGACCCTTTGTCGCTGACGCCGTCAACTCTCCAGCGTTCTCGATTCACTTCGACCACATTGCCGAAGACCACGAACGCCGTCCGCAACCTCTCATCGGCAACTACGTAAAGCAGCCAATAAAGCCACAGTTTTATATGCCGGTCCTGGAGATCAATGATGAGACACCGGTGTCCCTTCACCTGAAATTCCTTGAACGACAGCAGTTTCTTCGTCGCGTTTTCTCCGTTCAGTGTAACCGCCCAGACGTGATTATTCTGGTACGCTCCGAATGCAATGACGTCCGATATCAGTCCGATGGGACCGAACGCGTCTTTGAAGTCTTCAACCCTATAGTGTCTCGCTCGAACGTCTCCATAGAAAAACACAGTATGTGGGGCAACGCGTCTTGTTGGCAGATGAGGCAGAATCACTTTGAACTGCTCAGTGGGCCTGTTACCGCAGCTCTCAAGGGCCACTGTAGCCGCTTTGATGGAGACCTGCATGCTGCGTCCGTTCAGTACCGTGGCCGGAAGCAGAATGAGCCACCTAGATGTGCCTCCTCCAAAGTTGAAATGGCAAGTTATTTATACCTACCGCTTACCGCTGTTGCCGGGAATTTAAGGGGGGGAGGCAGGCTATCGTGTTTTCAGCATTATCAGCAAGATGGCGTTGTGAGCGCGCGGCGGCTCTCATCTCTCACGCGTGCTTTGGCTCGCGGAGAGGATGTGAATGGACGATCTCTCGTGTGCCCATATCTCTCGGTGTGGAGGATCGTACGTCTTGGCTGGCGCTAGGCTTGGAATGAATCTGTTATAGTTGCAAGGCGCCGAAAGATCACTGCAATCGTTGCGCAGCCTACATTTGCAAAAAGAGCGCGCTCTTCAAAGACAGCAAAGTAACAACTTAGACTCTTATTGGCGTTTATCTGCACTAGTGAGTACGTTTCGTGTGTCAATCGTGCGTGAGAAACACGGGGCACGTTTCGATCTGCTGGCCATTCTGCGCATGACCTTCTGATTTTTTTGCTATCGTGTTCATTGCTTCGCCTTTGTGGCAAAGCTGAGACATTTTTATTAGAAGTACCGCTCCTTCTTTTTATACCAAGTTCGGTGTACATGTTGAGTAAAGGCGTTTGTGTAAGGTGTTTGAAACTCAGTAACATCAATACAATTTTTCGGCCACATACGCCTCCAAGAATTTAGCCCAAATGTGTCATGTTTGCATTTTCTTATTGTAATACTGTACTTTGTAAGAATATCTGAGCTGTGAATACTTACTTCACAGAAAATATATTTTGAGGAAAAATTATTTTTAGACATCTCAAGATGTTAAACTCTTGGAGAAAAGATGACTAATTTCTCAAAATTGTCATTTTTGACCATATTGAGACGCAATTTTCACCA
Source organism: Rhipicephalus microplus (assembly GCF_043290135.1). Lineage (NCBI taxonomy): Eukaryota > Metazoa > Arthropoda > Arachnida > Ixodida > Ixodidae > Rhipicephalus > Rhipicephalus microplus. Next base: position 108,942 of record NW_027464712.1, read on the forward strand.
TGTGATGGTCCCATTAAATATAACCTTTTACCTAAATCGAAAGCAAATCAACAGTTTTTTGTATGTGACAAGTGTTATCATTGCTATTTAAATTTTAAGGAAGAAAATAATTTTAACATTTTTTTTATTGATGGCAATAGCGAACTTCAAGGCGGCAGCTGCCGTATGACCGAATGGCAAGATAGCTGCCAATGGGAACTTCAAAAATCATTTAGGGGCAACGCACTTTAGACCGTGGGTCGTTCGATCCTCCATAGTCGTAGTAGTAGTAGTATGCAGCCACTTTAATAGTTGCCCAATATATGGCGTTAGTATTTTTCACAGCATATGCACGGACAAAATGACGATGAGTGGGGCGAATCGTCCATCCGTCCTTCCGTATGTTCGTGCTTTCGTCCGTCCCTCCGAGAGTCCATGCATCCATCTATCTTCTGTTCGTCCATGCTTCCGTCCGTTGGTTCCTCTGTTCGTCCTTCTGTCCGTCCATACTTCCGTCCGTTCGTACGTGCGTCTGTGGTTCCGGATAGACGGATGCTTCGCCCCACTCATCACTATGCATTCCGTGATATGCAGTGATTTTTTTTCTTAAAACGAAAATTTGTATCATAAACTTTGCCAAATAAAAAGAACTGTTTACTTGCTTTTCATTCAGGTGCAAAGGTCAATTTTAATTTAACCATCACATGCAAGTTGCATCTCGATATAAACAAAACGATTATTTTGTGAAGTTCGCGATTTTTTTTCGTAAAGTCTGACAGATTGCGACGTCTAAAAGTACTTTTTTTTAAAGTATACCTATTGTGGAGTAAGTATTCACTCCTCAGATATTCATTCAAATTGCCGTATTGCTATTGAAAAATGCAAATATAATACATTTTGGCTGAAACCTTTTAGGCGTATTTGGCCAATAAATGTTATTGATATTTCTGACTTTCAAACACCTTACACAAACACTTTACATAACATGTACACAAAATATGGCATAAAAGAAGAAGTTGTAATTCTAAAATTAATTTTCTTCACAAACCACACCCAGACGGCATTCCGGGAAGTTGAGGTGGTAGCCACGTCACCAAAAAATATTTGTCGGCAAAATATTCTTGCAGTTCACTTCTGCAATGCAGTAAATCAGCACGATTTCGTTCGAATACGTTTGACATGGTCGCCAAAATGGCTGAAACGTTTGACGTCGAATGACCCAATAGCCAATTCTTACAATAAACAATCGCGTCATGTGAACCACCTCAAAAACTATAGTTTTATTCGTAAATAAGCAGGTAACTACACACTACTTACTTGTACATGTTACCTGCACTTAATACCTTATCAATGCACATAGTGTCATGTATGCTCAGTGGCATTGTGGTTTTGTGCAATATATATATATATATATATATATATATATATATATATATATATATATATATATATATATATATATATATATATATATATATACGTGTGTGTGTTGTTACGTGTCGTATTGCATTCCTTTTAAGAAACTATTTGACTGTGTACCATGCAAAATCGGCAGAATTACACTTGTAGCTGTGTTGATGCATACGTAAACATATAACTCAAGATCCACTTAGACTTGGTCGATGCATACAGCTAATGGAACACTATCACCTTGGTGCAGCATCGTTTTATTAGCCTGAGCGATAAAGCTAAAAGGGTAAAGTGAGGTTCGTATATACGTCACGAAAGAAAGGTATAAAGATTCTGCCACATTGCGCTTTTTATGGCGTTTATTGTTAAGTATACGCTTTCTTTCATTTCTCATGGCAGTGGAGACTGATGCCCCTTAATATCCTTGCTATGCATTCAATTTACACTTACACATAACTAAGAAATCAGTTAGTTACGCAACGTGCATACTGTATGTTGCACTCGTTGTGAAACTTTTGGTCATTGTTTCTTGTGTAGTTATTTCAGGTTTCCGGGATTTAACTTACTGTACAGAAAGAACAGCCTGGTCCCACTTCTCTCGAAGGCACCAGTCATCTCAGCAGCTAAAGATTGTTGTGCAAGCAGCAGTGACGGGCCGTGGTTTTTCAATCGGAAATGCATCAACACTCGCATTACATTAATCCAACCCTAGTTACATTAGTTTGTCCAATCTTGTAATTTTTTAATGTCAAAGTTTATACTGCGACGTATAGTGGGTTGATAATAAGTCTCCATAAACTCGCTTACTACTTCTACGTGTTTTTTTCTATTATATAGGTGTCATTCATCGCCATTCCTCTCACTCGATTACCCGACTAGCACAAATGTTTTTGAAAGAAGTTGTGGGGCTTGACTGCATTGAAAAATATGAATTTCCAGTATAGAGAGGAAAAAACTTTTCACCACGTGAGAGAGAAAAAATAAACGTTTATTTATAAACAGTGTTCCGAGCGAGGCCAGATGTCACCCTAAGGTGGGAGGGTTCCCTAGTCCAGGAACTCTTTGGCTTTGACTGCCCTCTTGGCCCTGGCGACAAGTTGTCGCTGGTCTTCCAGGTCTTCGAGGACAAGCTTGGCCTCCCAAGTTTTCATTAGGTGGTCGTCGTTTATTCTTGGGTGATTGGTCTCGATCCAGTTGCACGTTGCGGTTTGCATGGCACTGACATTCCAGGAGCATGTGTGCCAGGGTGTCTAGTACGCTGCAGAGCGGGCACATGTAGCCATATGTCGATCGAATGAACGTTTTGTTCAATCTCTCCAGACGGAAGACGACAACATTTGCAGTGAAACATGCAGATCCGGGGCCAATTTTTTTCTACTCCCACTTGTGGGAAACAAGTGAGTGCCGCAAAATCATCTAGTAGGCGCTCCTCGAGTACTAGCGACTGGGTACGACACGACAACGCACAAACCTCGACCATAAAGAGCTTCGCCTCTAAAAACCAACTAAACAACCATAGTACATGCACTCGCTAAAGGCCGCATGAGAGATTTCAAAGTTTTGCAGAATGGCGCCAGAGTCCTGTTTGTTTGGCTTATTGCAGTTTCTCTCTAAACAAAGGCAGATGTGAACATATGCGCTTCATTTTTTTGTACTCTGGTGTTATGTTCTGTTGAGCCTTATGCTACAGATTACTCTTTGCACTACTGTGGTGTGGAGGGTGCGTGTGTTTTTTTGCATATATGTGTGTTTTTTGTCGCTGCCACTTCCAACTTTGTCATTTTTGGCCCAGCCTACTTACAGATATATACACTAGTGCTATGCAGCTCATTCAAAACCACGGCACCCTATTTTATCAGCTGCATACAAGCAGGTATAATAAGTGCAGTGGTGACACCAGTATCTTCCTTCTTTCCTATCAGCCGCAGGAAAAAAGGTTCATACATGCTTCTCCCTTAGAACAGTCAAGGCTTGGGCGTGTTGGTGATGCATGTTCGATTGAATGGAGTGCTGTGAAAGGGACAACAGAATAGGAGGTACAAAGCAGAAAGCGTTTCCTCCTGTGTCTCTCCTTGTCCTGGTAATTGCACTTCATTTGATCAAGCATCCTTGTTCATGTAACTGTCATCGTTTCAAGGGCGTTTTCAAGTGTCACACCCCACTTGCACGGGTGTAGTTTGATCTAACACTCATAGATTAGGGGTGTTCATAAACACATATAAAATTAGGGTGTATTGTTTTACACCCTGCATTTTAGGGTGCATCTAAACACCTTATTGTTCCGTATATTTCTAAACACCCTAAAAGGGTGTTTAGAAAAAAATTTTGAAGTGTGAGTAAGACGTTGTGGCCTCGCTTTTTTACACTCTTACAGCAATTAGGTGATGGGAAATGAGATTCTGCAGATGTGCGATGAACCAATGCGTTGTTTTCTAGTCAGAATGCGCTGTTGTGTGCTAGCGCGTTTGGGGGCCTGCGTAAGCGGCTTGTTGCGATCGCGATGAGCCAGCCTTTGCCGCGAGAGCTAAGAAAGAAGAAAAGCAGCCGCTTCATTTTGTGGCGATCAGGAGGAGCGCGAAGATGCCCGGCTGTTTTTCGTGTACAGGGAGGGGCGTCGTTGCAATTACTCAGCACAGCACTACTGTCGCTGGTGGCGGCGCGGAAATGCAACACGTGGCGCATATGTGCCCCAGGAAGAAAAGCTACGACGCCGAGTTTCGGCCGAACACGCACGTCGGACCACCACGCTGTGTGTCTCTGACAAATAGGCCACCGACGTTCTAATCAACGCCAGACGTCCAGGCACATGCCATCGTAGTTTAGAAGTGTGGCAGCTTCGGCTAGTTGGTATGGCATGACGATAGTTATAGCACGAGAACAAAACGACGACACAGAGACAAGGACACGAAGGACACGAGCGCTAACTTCCACGTGAGTTTACTCCGCAGAGCGATGATGAGCGCACCCGAGTCATTGTCGAGGCCACGCAGACGGCACGCGAACAGGTGCCTTGCATTAGCAAGCCCTCCGTGTCTCTGTCCGAGAAGGAAAGGTTCCTCTATGGTTTTGGTGAAGATAATACCTCGAAGGTATTATCTTTACTTTTCTGTTTCGTTTTCTTATAGACTTTTCTTTGCCCTTTTCTGTGCTTTAGTTGTTTTTTTTGTTTTTCGCTTACTCATGTTTTGCTCTTTGTGCCATATGGTTTCTCTCACATGGTTACTGTCTCCTCTATATATTTTCGCGCTCCGCGCAATAAACTCAGTTGGAAGTTAGCGCTCGTGTCCTTCGTGTCCTTCTTGTCTCTGTGTCGTTGTTTTGTTCTCGCGTTATAACTATCGTCATGCCATTGTAGTTGCCTGGCCTGCGACCACCTTTCGACTTCATGGGTGGTCGGCCCGAGTAGCGACACGACGGGCTCATCACACTCTATTTGCTCGAGGCATCATTCGCCAAATGCGACAGCGTTGCCGGAACAATAAATGTTTTGGATTGTGCGTGTGTGCATGTTGAGGGCAGGGCTGGCAAAATGACCATCAGCAGGGCCGACTTGATTGGGTGAAAACGTTGTTCCTTGTTACCTAGACCTGGCGTTTAGTGGCTGCAAAAGGACAAAAAAATTGCGAATCCCACGTACAGTGGGAATCGATGATATGCGAAGCACGAATGAGAAATGTTAATATGTCACTTTAAAATCAGCACAACGTTACGAGTTGAAGGTAAATGATGCCGTACACGACGTTCGTGTCATTATCATGTTTGGATGTGTCCTTCACCTTCGTCATCTATTTACGTCACGTGATACCAAATTTAGTATATATGCAGCTAGCGAAATGACCTCGGGCACGCTATGAGCATGGTATGTTGACATGTTCTTACAAGACTCGCGTGTCAGGATTATCATGTATGCACCAGTCATATATTTCGAAATCTATTGACGTCACGTAACACCAACTTTGGTATACGTGGAGCTAGCAAAACGGCCGCGAGCGCAACATGAAAGGCTCAACATACTCCAATGTAGCGTTCACGCGCACACACGCTGGACACAACGACGCTACGTTAGCAAAACGCGAGCCCTCTATAGTCTGACGCCAGGCGCGACCACCATCCGCCAGCGCGGCCCGATGGCAACCGGCGCCAAATGCGACATGCTGCATTTCGCGTCGATATGTTACCCAAATAACATTGCGTCTCCCTCTTTTCATCACAGAAGAACGCTGGACGTGCTGACAGCGCATGCGTCAAAGCAGCGCAGCGTGGCGCGCGCCTGCGAGTATATGGCAGGACCGGTGCCTGACGTGGCAACGCCGGTGAGCACGCGCACCGCGTCACGTCGAAATGTGTTGGCGCCTTGACTATGCATGTAGTCACGTTCTCACATGACACGCATCTCATTATTATCAGGTTTGCACCAGTCACATACCTTCATCATCAATTGGCATCACGTAATACCAAATTTGGCATATGTGAAGCTAGCGAAACGGCCACGAGCGCATCATCAGTGTGGAATGTGGATGAAAACGACTTTATTTATACGTCCTGTACAGGGTGTAGACACCTGCCTGGCTAATCCCACGTTGGAACTGGGAGGTCAAGCCTCCTAGCCCTGTCATGGGCGTACTGGACAGCCAGGACTTGGGGGATATGGTCGTGAGACTTTATCATTCCTGTAAACCGTTCCCGGGAAATGCCACGGCCAAGCGACCCACATTCCCAGAGCATATGATCAAGCGTGCATACTTCTTTCTTACATGCCTTGCAAACAACATCCATATCTTTTATATTGTACCATTCTTTTACCTGTGCCGGTGAGTAATAAGACTGTGTCTGTAATTGTCTAAGTGTGACCGCTTGTGCTCTGTTTAGTCTACTGTGAGGGGTGCAAACTCTCTCCTCCACAGGTAGTAATGTTTAGTAATTTCATTATATATTATGGGCGCATCCAATTGTAGATTTTCGAATTCAGCAGAATCAAAGCCACGTGTAAAAGCGTCCCGGTTCGTAAGTTCGCGGGCAACGCTGCTGGCCGATTCATTTGGATTCATGGGAATGTCATCGAGTGATCCAAGGTGCGCTGGGAACCAATATATGTAATGTGTATCCATGGCCTGTTTACTATTAATAATTAGAACTGCTTGTGGTGTGATCCTGCCCCTGCTGAAGGCTCTGATGGCTGGTTTTGAGTCACTGTATATCTCGGTGTATCGATCATCCATCAGGGCCAACGCGATAGCAACCCGTTCAGCGACTTCCGGTTTGGAAGTGTAAACTTTGGTGCAGTCGGTACACCTGCCCTGGTGGTCAACTACAACCGCGGCGAACTTATTTCGGTCTTTATATGAGGCTGAGCCGACAAAGCAAGCCTCGCTGCCTCCTTTATCCAACTTCTTTAATAAAGCCCTAGCCCGGGCTACCCTTCTGGCGACGTTGAAGGTTGGGTGCATATTTCTTGGCAACGGGGCCACGACGATGCTCTCAGCAAAGTCCTGTGGTATCTTGGTGTACGCCTTCTGGTCTATGACAGGGTTGATCATGATTCTATCGAGGATCCATCTCTCCGTGCAAGTGGTAGAGAGTCTTGCTATTTGTGACCTTTCTTGAGCCTCCGCTATTTCTATAGTCGTGCTGTGTACCCCTAACTTGAGCAATTTTTGAGTGCTGGTGCGAAGCGGAAGACCCAGTGCACTCTTGATGACTTTCTTGATCACCACGTCGAGCTTCTTTAGTTGGGTTTGTGTCCAGTTATACATAGAAGCTGCATATGAAATATGACATAGCACGAAAGAGTTGATCAACCTGATAATATTGTCCTCTTTCATGCCTTTTTGTCTCCCTGCAAGTCGTCTGATCATCCGGTATGCATTCTCTGTCTTGAAAATAATTTTCTTGAGCGACATGTGATTCGTGCCATTTGCATCTATAAAAAAGCCCAGTACCCTCATCGTGTGATCTCTGGGTATATTTACCCTGTTCTTGGTCAATATATGTATGTCACTTTCGGATAGTGGCTTCCAGCCCTTAGGTCTTCCCCTTTCTCTTTTCTGTAAAGTAGTAACTCCTATTTCTGTGGGGAGCACCTAAGACCAGTGGGCCTCAAGTATTTCTCCACTGTCTGCACCGCTTCTGTGAGTGCATCTTGTACCTGTTCTTCACTACCACCATATAGCAAGGTCATCAGCATAGATGGTATGGTGAATATTGCTTATATTGCTCAGTTTCCTGGACAGGCCGATCATGCACAAGTTGAAGAGGACGGGAGAGATAACCGAGCCTTAAGGGGTTCTACGATCACCGAGTTGAACCACGTCTGAGTTGGTGTCTCCTACCCTTAACCTCGCCGTACGTGCCCTTAAGAAAGATTTTATGTAATTATACATTTTCGATCTAAGTCCAATTCCCTCTATCGTTTGAAGGATTTCTTTGTGCCTAATGTTGTCGAATGCTTTCTCCATGTCTAGTCCGAGGATGGCTTTGGTATCTCTAGAGTATCCGTCTAGAATGTCGTGTTTAATCTGCTTCATAGCATCCTGAGTAGATAGTGAGGATCTGAAGCCTAACATACTGTAGGTGTATATGTTGTTGTCCTCCGAGAAATCCTTAAGCCTGTTGAGGATTGCATGCTCGGCAACTTTTCCTACACATGATGTTAGCGATATTGGTCGCAAGTTCTCCAGACTTGGAGGTTTACCGGTTTCGGTAATAGTATGACTTGAGAAAGTTTCCATTCATCTGGAACTTCACCCGAATTCCATGCTTCGTTAATAAAATCAGTCAGTGATTCAATAAAGGGCTCGTCGAGATTCCTGAGTGACTTGTTGGTGACGCCATCTGGGCCAGGGGCAGACTTTCTGTTTAACTCACTCAACACCCTTCTGATTTCAGATACAGTGAAGGGTCGATCCAGTTCCGGCTGAGGGGCTCCCCGGTATTCCGATCGTGGAAATCGTTCTGGCTCCTTAGCGACTGGTAGGTTTTTGTCTATGAGTTGTTTAGTAACTGTTTCAATGTCTTGATTTTTAAGGGCTGTGTGTATGGCCCGGGCAATACAGTGTCTCTGGTTGGACCTGGTGTCTTGCTCGTCTAGGAGGTGCTTAATAAGTTTCCATGCTTTGCCGTTCCTGCTCTGCCCATCAATCGTTTCACAAAATTCTTCCCCCTGCTGCTTACATAGGTTGCTGCAGTGCAGTTCGATTTGTTTATTCAGTTCTGCTATTTTCTTCCTTAGTTTAAGATTCAGCCGTTGAGTGCGCCATTTTTTTAGTAATGGCCTGTTTTGCTTCAATTAAGTGGGCTAGTTTAGAATCCATGGCCTCGACGTTAGCGTCAGTGAGAAGCTTTCTGGAGGCCGATTTATTATCATTCCTGATGGATTCGCACCACTCTTTGAGGCTTGATTTGGTAGCATTTGGTTCGCTTTGCGTTCTAATTCTGCGAAAGACATCCCAATCAACAACATCAAATTCTCGATTGCGGCCTTTCTCAACCTCCATCGTAACCTCGAGAACATAGTGATCACTGCCGAAGTTATGACCGGTATTTGTTCATATGGGATGCTCTATGTTCTTGAGAAAGGTTAGGTCGGGTGTGGCGTCTCTACAGACAGAATTTCCGATTCTTGTGGGATACCCTTTATCCGTAATCAATACCAGGTCTTGCTCGTCAGCATGATGCCATAGATTCCTGCCTTTGGGGTTTGTCGCAGTATATCCCCAGAGTTCATGAGCAGCGTTGAAGTCCCCTAATATGATTAGAGGCCTATCTTCCGCGAGTTTTGTAGCTTTCTCGAAAACTATCTTGAACTGTTGCTTGTAGTGCTTCAGGTTACTGTAAATGTTGAGGATAAATAAGCTGTTGCATCTTTGATTTTTGTATGAGACCGGCACTAATACCTCCACCATGAGATACTCTAAGTTCTTGTCCCGAATGCCTAGATCGTGAGAGATGTGTGTCAGCTGCCTATTTAACACATATAAGCCTCTACCATAGTTTTCGCACTCTATAGCTCTATACCCAGTGAGCGTGACGTATCCGTACCCAGTTTCTTGGAGTGCTATTATATCCGGCTTAGATTGTAGTGATCTGAGATATTGCTGGAATGTGGCACGTTTGTTGTTGTACCCCCCGCAATTCCATTGCCACACTCGAAATTCTCTTTTAGTGTGGGCCATATTGGATATTCGTATCCCCTGCCTGGGGAATAATGGGGGCTGAAAGGAACGATGGTCCACGCTGCGCTCTGTCGTTACCGGACATACTCATCAATTCAAGAGCTTTCACTCTTTCGCTAAATGCCTTAAGCCCTTCCCTAGGATCATTTATAGTACTCTACATTTGTCCCGCACTCATCGTCAACTGTGAGACGCTGTCCATGATCATTTTCATTTTATCTGCAAATAAGGCTAGTGTTTGTTTCATTTCCTTAATGTGCGTTTCAGTATTCTTGAGCTTACTTTCGACGGCTCTGCGATTAGCCGATTTGGCCGCATCACCCACAGGCGCTGGAACTGGCGTTTCTTTTGGCGTATTTTTGTTCTCGGCCTGCTTGGTTTCACTTAAAAGTTTTTTAATTGCTGCTAATTCTGTGAGCACATTTTTGTTCATTTCCCTTAGTTCTTTATTTTCTTTCTTAAGCCTCTCTATTTCCCTACTTTGCTCGGGGGGTGGGTCGCAAAGCATGACACTTACCGGTTTGGTCCGCACACCATCGGCCCAGGCAAGTCATCTGTTGTCGGAATATTGTCCTCTGGTAGTTGGCGTCTTGTCCGTCCTTGCCAATCTCTTGACTTTGTCGGCGCACGTGGAACCAATGCCTCCTTCGGATTCTGGGTTGATCAATGGGCTCCGATTCCCAGACCTCACCATGGATTTCGACCTGGATTCACTCCTTCTTCTCGATCTAGATACACTCCTTCCTCTGGATCGGGAGCGATTTCCAGACTTGGACCTGCCGCGAGATGCTGCTGTTGGCTTCGAGTCGTCCATTGGAGCTGATGCCGTGGTGTGCAGCTCGGATGAGAGCAGGTTCAACGGATTGTCGGCTTGTTCCTTTTCAGCGTTGGCTGACATTGCTCTTTCACTTTTTCTTCTTCTGACAACGTATGGAATTGTGTAACGCTGTCTGCACATCTTGTCCGCCATGGGGCGTGGACCACCACAAAGTTCACATCTGGGTTGGCACTTGTGTTCCTTAATCACGTTTATTTCGCCACATTCTCTACACACGGTCACTTCCGGAGTGGGGCACACGTCAGCTCTGTGACCGAGCCGGCCAAAAGCATAGCATATATCAATCTTTTTCTTGTAGAGTGAACCTTTCACCAGGATTTAACCATACCTGACGAAATTTGTAACCCTGTAACCGTCGAAGGCGATGATCACCGTGCCGGTATTCTTAATTCTTTTAGCTGCGAGCGCCAGAGGGTTTCTTGGGTTGACAATATTTCTCTCAAGCTCCACCGGGCAGTCGGCGTTGTCGATGTTTCTTATCACTCCTTTGCACGTATCGTCTGGTGCAGCCTCATAGGCGTTGATCTCATAATTGCAACCGCCCAGGTCTATTGATCTTATTCTCACGTACCTCTCAGCATTTTCCCGCTCCGGTGTACTCGCCACCATTATGTTCTGGCTGACGTTGGGGCAGATAATGTCTGACGCCGTCTGGTCCGAGCACAACCCTCCAGCTTCTATGATGGCTTTGGCTACCTTGGTGGAACCCATCCTGCTAATATTGATGCCACCACGTGGTCGTAGGATAATCTTGAAGTGATCCTTAGGCATGTAGAGCATGCGAGACGCCCTTGTGACTCTGTTCTTGACCTGATTGCCTTTATCAAATGTTCTAGACGCCGCGTTCGTGTTAGGCCCAGCTCCGGCGAAGTCCCCGCTAACAGCGGATTCGGTCGACATTCGCTTGGAAACTGCTGCTTGCCACCCGTACTCTTCGGTACACTCATCGGGAGATATGCTCTCCACGTCCATCATTACTTGCATGTCGAACGCGCGGCCACTCGCCCCCGACGTACGCCACTTGGCGCGCGTCCGTGTGGCGTTGACCCGGCTCGGCGTAGGCCTACCTCAAGAACGGCGTCGTTGGCACAAAAATTCTCGTAAAATGACTAAAAGTTCACCCACCGTAGGAAAGTGATGTAGCCTTGTTCTCCTCGATGTTATGTGTCGATCGATGTAATCCATTCAATGGCACACATTGATTAACTGGCGGAAACAGGTACTGAGAGCGGGAGCTGATATTTTCCTTCCTCACTGTTCGGCGCCTGCGGCGTCTCCAGTGTGGCATGTAGTCATGTTGTTACACGACACACATGTCGAGATTATCTTATTTGGATGTGTCATTTACCAATGTCGTGCATTCGCGTCACGTATTACTGAGTTTGGTACATGTGAAGCTAGTGAAACGGCCGCGAGCGCATCATGAGCGTAGCATGTAGTCATGTTGTTACATTACAGCATCTCATGTTTATCATGTTTGTACCATTATTATGCTTTCGTCATTCATTCACGTCCCATAATACCAATTTTGATATAAATTAAGCTAGCGAAATGACCATCAGTGCGTCTTGAGTGTGCCATGTAGTCATGTTACATGACACGCATCTCATTATTATATTGTTTGCACCAGTCACATACCTTTGTCAACCATTCACGTACTGTATACCAAATTTGGTATATGTGACGCTTGCGAAATGGCCGCGAGCGCATCATGAGCGTGGCATGTAGTCTTGTTGCTACATGACACGCAAATCATGATTACCAAGTTTGCACCAGCCACGCACCTTCGTCAACTATTCACATAGTGTAATGCCATATCTGGTATGTGTGACGCTAACGAAATGGCCGCAAGCGCATCGTGAGCGAGGCATGTAGTCTCGTTACATGACATTCATGCCATGATTTTCACGTTAGGGTTTGTGGCTTGTGTTCGCCATGCAATCATGTCATACCGTATCAGTTTTGCAACATGCCATGTGAACGAAACCACGGCAAAAGCTTCAAGACCATGAAATGTAATTCATGACAATCATGACATATTTGCCATAATTTTCATAGTATGGCTAGTCAGATATTTTCTTCATGCAGTCATCTTATGTCATACCAAGTTTGGTATCGATACCATTATCGAAACGGTCAGGGGAGCTAAAACTTGTTGGCGGCTAGATAGATAGATAGATAGATAGATAGATAGATAGATAGATAGATAGATAGATAGATAGATAGATAGATAGATAGATAGATAGATAGATAGATAGATAGATAGATAGATAGATAGATAGATAGATAGATAGATAGATAGATAGATAGATAGATAGATAGATAGATAGATAGATAGATAGATAGATAGATAGATAGATAGATAGATAGATAGATAGATAGATAGATAGATAGATAGATAGATAGATAGATAGAGTAAAACTCAACCTCCTACCCACTCCTTCTGTTCCCTTGAGCAGAGCTCTCCCAGCCGCGTAGCGGCTGTTGCTATAGAAGGGAGTGGAAGGTTGGTTGCTTCTCGGTGTCCGTCTTGTGTTCTCGTGTCTGCTGCTGCTGCAACGCGTGCAACACTCTCTCTGCTTAACCCTTGGGGCCCCACCAAACGGACGCCACCACATAGCAAAAAAAAGAAAAAAAACCGACACGCGGTCACTGTGTACACAAGTACAATCCATAAAGCAGGCAAGTCAAACAACAACAACTTCTACATGCCTACAGTCGTACATATACACAAAAAAAACACTTCACTGAAACACACAGACACCCTTCCGCACATGGTGCTGTTCAAATTCAACCAAATACTGATAACTCCTGCATGCTACACACACGCACAAGAGAAACAATACACTTCACTGAGGCACATAGACTTTCAACGCGTGGTGCTGTTCAATTGTCCACAGGTTCGCGCACGTCACTCCTGAGTGTCCACAACGCACCTAGTCCTCTAGTGTCTCGACCCCCGGAGCACCGCTGCCGATTTCCCAGCACTCATTAGGCACCCTCAAAAGCGCATCTGCGTTGCCATGCTCGACGCCTTTCCTGTGCTGCACCACTACATGATACCGCTGGAGCGCCAAGGCCCAACGGGTAAGCTTTGCCCCAGGAAGAGTGCCCTGGGTGAGGAAAGCTATTGGGTTGTGGTCTGACACCACGGTAACCTGTGCGCCGAAGAGCCAGAAATCAAACATTTCCAGACCCCAGATGACTGCAAAGGCCTCTCGCTCAATGGTCGACCAGCGCGTTTGAGTTGGAGAGAACTTGTGGCTCGCAAATGCGATCGGCATCTCGGTACCATCGTCCGCACGTTGCGACAGGCACACTCCAGCAGCGACCGCGGACGCGTCTGTAAACAGCCAATACGGCCTCTCGGGATCGGGGGTCGATAATGCTGCTGCCTTACACAGTGCGATCTTAAGCTGCTGAAACGCTCTTTCAGCTTCTGCGGACCACGGAATTCGGTTCGGGATTCGCTTCCCCGTTAGCTCTGTCAGGGGCCTCGCTACCTCCGCGTAATCTTTCACATAGCTTCGGTAGTAGCCACACAGGCCCAGTACGCTGCGTAGTTCTCTTTTAGTCTCCAGCATCTTTAAACCTTAGATCGCTGCAAGCTTCTCAGGGTCAGGTGCATGCCGTCCCGAACCTACCACATGTCCCAAATACCGGATCGATGGACGAGCTCTCTGGCACTTATCCCTCTTGACCTTCAGGTTAACCCGCTTTAGGGTCTCAAACACCCGCCCCAGGTGTTCCGCGTGCTCTTCGAGCGTTTCGCTAAAAACGGCTATATCATCCAGGTATGCACAGCAGTATCCGCTGTGTGGCCTTAGCAGTTCGTTTATTGCCCTCTGGAATGTTTGAGCAGCGTTTTTAAGCCCGAAGGGCATTACCGTCCAGGCAAACTGTCCTCAATGACACGCAAACGCTGTCAGCAGGCGCGAAGAAGGCTCGAGTGGTACCTGCCAATAACCTCTTCACAGGTCGAGCAGCGTTATGTACTTCGCTTTTCCTACGCTTGGCCAATAAAAACTGTACTTGATCCTAGAGCACGTTTTATGGCAACCAAAATGCCCGGCCCAGCTTGACTCGTGCGCCAGTTGCAAAACTTCCCCTCTGCGGCATTCCGGCAGTACCAGCTGCGTTACCGATTGCCCCAACACCTTATCCTTATGGGAAAGTAACCCGTCTATTACTAGCATATTGCCTTTTCCTGTCACTGCTCCTCTCCACGCTTCCTGTAAAGTCGGGTCTCTCCGTTGTTTCTCACGAAACTCATCTGACGCGGACCTCTCCTTCATGCCGACACTCGGGGCTTCGTTATGCAACACGTTGTCGTCCCGCTGATCCCCTTCATCGCAGCTTGCTACAGCTACCTCGCTGATCAACACCTCCTCGGTCGCGTGTCACTCTACCAATTTTACACGAGTGTCCACCTCGTCCTGACGCCATACGGCCTCGGCGTGCTGAGGCTCGTTTTCGAGCTCTGGCCGAGCGCCGCCCACATCTGAGGTACCCTTCACTACCCCTTCGAGGGTGCTCTCCTCGTGTAGTAGTTTCCATGCTTCTTCGGAAAGTAGGCAATCTGTTCGTGCCGTTAGACGGTCAGTTAACGCGCACAACACTGGGACTGGTTCCCTAACGTCGGAAAACACTCCACGCTCGCGCGACATAGTCAGTGGAATAACTGCGAGCTTGGCCTGTACTTTCTCCCCGAACGCCGAAGTCAGGTTGACCATCCCATGCGGTTGCACCAACTCTGGCGGGACCACGCTCTCACGGACTACTGTAATTTCCGCACCTGTGTCCAACACTGCTCCTATATGTTTGTCTTTGCAATCGAGCGATACTGGAATTAAATCACTGTGTGCGGCTGTGGGACCTTCAATCGAAACACGCACCGCTAAGCTGTCTTCTTTACTGTTCGGAAGCACTTCCGTCGGCTGTTTCTGACGCTGCGGGCAATTCTATTTCTGGTGCCCTGTACTGCCGCAACTGTAGCAGGCCGTAGGCTTTGGTTTCCCCTCCACGATACAGTTCTTCCCAGCCCCGCGGCTCTTCATTGTCTTTTCGTCGGATCTAGCCCTGCTCGCGCTTTTCGACTCCACCGCGCTTTGCTTCGCCTGCCTCGCGGCGCTGTTCGTCCCCTGTGCTTCTTCAAACGTTCGCAGCAACGCGGATATCTCTGGGGCGCTCATCCACGCTCTACCTTCTTGGAGTGTGACATATCGCAAGGCCTCCTCCGACAAATTTTTCTTTAAATGGTCGGCCACCAAAAGCTTGACCAGGCCCTCAAATGTCGACACCCCTCTTGCCTCAAGGTAAAAGTGGAGGTAGCTCTCTAAACGTGTCGAAAAAGGTCTCCGCCCCTCGTTCGCACGCTTGCTTGACCCCAAAAATCTTTTTTAGATATTCCCCGGCTGAAAGTCTGAGCTCGTCCAGCACCATTTGCTTGATTACCTGGTAATCTTTGTGCTCTGTTGGGCTTAGCCGCGTGGACAAAAACGGGACTCTCTCCGCTACCAACGGGAAAACTAAGCGTCCCCAAAACTCCCCCGGTACCTCGTACGCTTCTAGGGCACTTTCCACGGACACAAACCACACCGGTGCTTCAGCCTCGGCTGGAAATTCGGGTAACACCCCTGTGAAGACTTTTGAGTAGCGTCGCAGTTCGCTACACGGATCCCACCTGCCGAACTCGGGTCCACTCCACCGAGAGCTTCCGCCCATCATCTGCGATAGCCTCTCCATCTCCAACCGCAATTCCTGCAGTCTACGCTCCGGCGTGAGGTTTCCGAAACGGTCATCTTTCTGGCTCTCCCGCGCACTACCCTCTCCCGGGTTTCCCACGTGGCTCTCGCCCCCCGACTCATGACTCATGGCCTGCGCTCGCCTGTCCCGGTTCAAGTGGGCAAACCTTGTGTCCATGGGACGCCTTAAAACTCAAAAATAAAGGCAGCGGCACCCTGAGATGTAAGAACACCAGAGGACTCACCATTTTTGAAGTTTCTGCTCGCTGGTTGCTCGATGTCGCCGGGGTTGTCGCCGGACTGATGAACTGGGATGAACGTAGCTGGACCCCTGGCTTCCTCGGGTCGATGGCTGCCACACTGCCGCCTCCTCAGCTTGGTGGCTTGACTCTTCGTTAAAACAGCCGATGTCTTGGCTTTTGGTCTTGCGTGTTCTCCGCAACACGACGATCTCCTTGTTGCGCAGAGCGCTCCTTGTCGTCGTCGTCTCGATCCTGTCGGACTGCGCCAGTAAAACTCAACCTCCTACCCACTCCTTCTGTTCCCTTGAGCAGAGCTCTCCCAGCCGCGTAGCGGCTGTTGCTACAGAAGGGAGTGGAAGGTTGGTTGCTTCTCAGTGTCCGTCTTAAGTTCTCGTGGCTGCTGCTGCTTGTTCAGAGATGGAAGCCAGCACATCTCAAACGTGACAACAACTCGATTTTATATACACAAACTTATGTACATATTTACAAGACTTGACCGTCGGAACCGTCGCATGTTGCCTCGGCAGAGCCGATAGTGCAGAGACTCCTTGTTGCGACCAGCACCAGCCGCGAGGACTCGGAAGCCAGGTTTCAATACCTCGGTTGCCCCTCCCGATTCTCCTCCCGGCCAACCCAAGCAATTTAGTCTGTTTATTGGACAGAAAACACACTTGTTGCCGTCCCCTCCTCTCCCTCTCCTCTTCCCGCACTCGACTGCTCGGTCGGAAAGAGAAAGACGAACGGACCGGCCTGTACACCGCGTTCCGCGAACTGTGTGAACGCACACAATGGTGGCGCCGTTCGGCTGTGAGCCCCCTCCATTACCGCGGGATGACTACGCTGTTCAGCGCGACAGCCGTCCCGCGGACTCTAAACCTGACGGATGGGTGGCTATTCACTGTTCTCACGTCACCCGCCGGCATTCCGCAGTTCGGGGACCATTTAGTGGGTTTCTAGAAGCCACGACTGACCGCGTTATTCTTGCCAGAGGGGGCGCGCTTACGCCGAGATTATCGTTTCCCGAGAATCGGCTTTTTGGAAAGCGCGCCCTTTTGAGACCGAGAAGACTCGCTTCCATGGCCTGCACCGCCAAACCTTACAGATAGATAGATAGATAGATAGATAGATAGATAGATAGATAGATAGATAGATAGATAGATAGATAGATAGATAGATAGATAGATAGATAGATAGATAGATAGATAGATAGATAGATAGATAGATAGATAGATAGATAGATAGATAGATAGATAGATAGATAGATAGATAGATAGATAGATAGATAGATAGATAGATAGATAGATAGATAGATAGATAGATAGATAGATAGATAGATAGATAGATAGATAGATAGATAGATAGATAGATAGATAGATAGATAGATAGATAGATAGATAGATAGATAGATAGATAGATAGATAGATAGATAGATAGATAGATAGATAGATAGATAGATATATAGATAGATAGATAGATAGATAGATAGATAGATAGATAGATAGATAGATAGATAGATAGATAGATAGATAGATAGATAGATAGATAGATAGATAGATAGATAGATAGATAGATAGATAGATAGATAGATAGATAGATAGATAGATAGATAGATAGATAGATAGTCATTCTCTTTCTGTAGATATTTAAATAACATATCGTACCCTTCATCGGCTCTTCGGTCTGGTCCTCTCCAACAGCAGCTCTTCGAGAAGGCGAGTACTGCGGCAGCCTGTCCTGAAGCGAGGAGGCCAGGGCAGTCGGCAAGGCCCCGACTTCTATAGGCTGTAGCCTATCCCCCCTTACAGTATCTAAGCATTACATTCTAAGACACCTATGCAAATGCAGTGTGCGCCCCAAGGCTTGACTCACTGTTCCTCTTGTGTAGTTTCCCTAACTCTTCCGTATATATGCTCCTAAGAACCTCCTGTAACGTGGAAAGTAATGTGCAACAGTCTCGATAGAAAACAGCACTTTGCAATAGGTGGAGACACTACGCAAGTTCACAGACACTTAAAGAGCCACTCACCAGGTTTGACAATTTTGAACTGACAAGCGCAATGTGTAACGATCACGTCTGCCAAAACTCGCAACGCTACGCGCCGCGGATATGGGTCAAATTTCAAGATGACCGCTGACCCCCCCCCCCCTTCCTTTTGCGGGCGCATGCCTAGAGAATGAGGGCATGAAGCGCACGTACGAATGGCCCTATGTATATGGTAGTGCAGTGATGTTGGGCCTCTACGTAGACGACTCTGCTCTGACGTTGCAAACAGTAGCACGCGACATGGTAAAAATTATTTATCACGAGAAGCGCAGTTTATGTAATTTGTTGCTTGATGAGCTTAATATCACTTTGAATAAATAATGAAACGCAATTAGGGAACGTGAGCGTCCTTTTTTTATTTTTTTCCCGTGAACTGCAACGAGATGCGGGGCTAATGAGCCGGTGTCTTGCCTGCGTTCGTGTCTCCGCGGTCAGCGCATCGACTAAATGACAGCCGTGGAATGCTTCTGCGCATTCGAGCACTCATTTTGCTCATCTATTCGACCACGTCTAATATCACACAGCAAATCTAATGGCATTTTAAATGAATGGCAATCCTTTTTAATGGCATTTGTTTGCTGTCACATGGCAAATATAATGTCATTTGGTGAAAATGATGTTTGCCATCGACTGAGCTTACGCAACTCATTCGCAATTAGTTTTGTACCAAATTATTGACGCCATGGGCCTTTCACAAAGGTCGCTTCAGCTCGAGCATATGTAACTAATTTAATTTGTTAGCACTTTATGTTTAGTATGTTTGTCAGTAATGGACTTATGGACAATAAATCCCACCCAAATGTTTGTGCGAAAAAAATTGCGCTCAAAAACAGGCGCTAGATGGCGGCCATGTTTCAGCCAAGGAGGTTATATTAAAACTTCTGGAGTGGCGGAGAGGCTCCGCAGCTGAAGCCGACACCGCCATATTGATCAGGGCAGAAAACGGATGGGCGCATTTTAGCGTGCGTGGCTTTCGTGTTGATTTAGTGCTAGTAATGTTGTGTATCGTGCCTCTAATTGAACAAGACGCTTCTGAACACGTCTGTGATCACATTTTGAGACGACGATGTTGGGCTCTTGGGTAGCATTTGGCTGCACGAATCGTGTGAGGTGGACACTGGGCTCAGCTTTCGATGTTTAAGTAGGCATGCTTCGCCCATTCGCTTATTCTCCCATATTTTAGCGACTATGCGACTGCATCCATAAATTTTCTTTTGGCATCCGGGGGCACAATGACAGTAAGAATAATTTTTTGCAGGCTCTATGTTTTTGTAGTAATGTTTGTAGGCTATATATATATATATATATATATATATATATATATATATATATATATATATATATATATATATATGTGTGTGTGTGTGTGTGTGTGTGTGTGTGTGTGTGTGTGTGTGTGTGTGTGTGTGTGTGTGTGTGTGATATCCCTGAGTACGTTTTTTTTCTTTTTATAGTGAAAGGTGTTACGAGATCAGAACACGGGTCGTGCGTAGAGCCGGGTCCTCCGCCACCGCCACTCGTAATTAGTATCGAACAAAAAAAAACTCGGTAAGTTAAAAATATCAATGACACAATGAGAGTCCAATCCGGGTCCGCTGCGTGCCAACCCAGCATTCTACCACTGAGACGCGCCAGCGCTGAAAATTGTTTCCTCTGCGTGCCAACCCGGCATTCTACCACTGAGCCGCGCCAGCGCTGAAAATTGTTTCTAAACTGGTTTTAGGCAGGCTTGATGTCTGGAAACCTGTCGCATTAATATGAGTAATGAAGCGTTTTAGACCATCAAGGAACAGCGAGGCATCACACAATGCGAATTTCGTGACGACTTGGTCGTCCAACGCTCCCATCCATTAAAAAACTTGTTCTTGATCACCTATTAACTGTGGTGCATAACCACTTCACGCATATTTCTTCATCGTCATCAGCCACTGCATAAAAAGATGCACTAAACTTCAAACAAGTGTGTAGCGAATACCGCGTACGATTCTCCAATGAATGACGAAGGATAGCATAGTGAATGCTGGCCTACTACAGAAAATTTATGATTATTTATGGCACTGTGGGTACCCAGCAATGCTCTTGTAGCATCCCAAAGAGTTTTTAGAGAAGGCTTTGAAAGACCACTCTCCCAGCTTTCGCTGTGACTGTTCTGCGCGTTCCTTGCAGGTCTGGCGTGTTCTTTTTTTTTACACGCTTGAAACGCCAAATGTCCAAGAAAAATTAAAGCAGATGTGCATTAAAGCCCTTTCTACGTTCGTTCGCCTACTAAAAATATCAAACAGGTGCTTTTGTAGCAATAACGAAACGCACGGCAAGCATCACGGCGCTTCAAAACAGGCGCCGCCTCCTTCTGCCCTGAGCAATATGGCCGCCGCGGCTTCACTTCGAGACATGGGCGGGTATGCGGGACCGCCACTCCAGAAAATTTAGTATAACCTCCTTGGTTTCAGCTCGCTCTTTTAGTTGTAGCCACGGTTGTCGTAGTTGCCTCGGTAGCCGGTTCCATGCGTTTTTTTTTGTCTTTGTGTTTATCTGCCGATATTCGCACGTGTGTCTATCACGTGTGAGCCGGAGCCTAGAGTACAGTGCCTAGAATATACTTACTAATGGGCTGACCGCCGAGCGTATTCAGAGGGAGACGCTGGGACTCCCGATGACGCCTTCCTACGAAGTTCACCAGACGGCGACACCCTTAAGGATCGTGCTATCCGAGCGGCGGGGCACACCGTGCCAGAGCACGCCTCGCATGCGCGTTGCATACGCGTCGCTTGCGCTTTGGATGCACTTCGGATGCGCGTTCGTAAACCCAGTCGGTTGCGGTGTAGTTGAGGGGCATTTCTGCTGTTGCGCACATAGCGCATGCCTCCGCCTGTCTTTGCCTTCTTTCTTTTCTGTGCGTGTTGTTCACGCTTGTGTCTCTTCACGAAACTGGGATGTCATCGCAGAAAAGAAGGCGCAAGGAGAGCGCCTGTTTTTTTTTCATATCGTTTGAGTGAATACTGCTCTAAAAAATGATCGGATCTTAATATTCGGCGGCCCCGCAGACCCAGCTGACATGAGCCAAGTGGGAGAAAAACAAAAAGCGAAAGGATCGAAGACTAACTGTGGTGGCTGTCGTTAGTGACAAACAGTTTAGTGAATGCTACGTGTAGCGCTCCTTGCATTCCTTCAAAATTACAGCTGAAGGTGTCATCAGTGTAATCACCCGTGAAAAAGTCAAATCAAAAATTTTTATCCTTCATTTTATTTGCAACTTCATCAATTTCTTTTCACGGCCAAGATAAATTCTTGTTGAAAACGGCGTCGCCGACACCGGCATATCTACGAACTGAGCTCTTTAATGCTGTTCCGTTATTATTCATTTTCTTTTCTTGCACCAGTCGACAATGTTCGCATCTGTACCGGGTGTTTCAATCAAGGTGTCCAAAATTCTCAAAAATGAAAAAAATTCGATATATGCTGTATAGCACTCGGAGCATATTAGTTACGAAACTAAACAATTTACGTTTAATGAGTCAAGCTACCATCAACGTCAATTGAGTATTGAAGCTCATGCGAAAAACTCATCTCACTTTTCGGCAACAGAAAAATTGGCTTGCAGTAAATGTTGTGGCATAATTAAATGAACCAAATGCCGTGAGTATAAGGGTTGAATTTTATTGAACTTCATTAAAGATTGCTTGTTTCCTCGGAAACCACGCGTATTCATTTATTTAGAGGTATTTTTTATCAAACACTTGATATTCTGTACCGTGTTAATGATAACGGGGTGAACGTACGTTAGTAAGTGCAACGAAAAAATATTTTTTAGGGGCGAAGCTCCTTATAGCGGCACCCGTTTGTCCCTCGTAGTCGTAGTCGTAGTGTGTAACCAGTCTTACGTTTTGACCTGCAAGGTGGTGCCGGTGTGAGCTTTTTCCAGTGCGTTGTTGAACGATAAAAAACTCGTAGCGTGCGCGTTTACTAAAAGCTGAATTCTCCCGTCTCTCCTTCCCCATTAGCAGCCATTGGCATGTACATTGAGCACTATCTGGCAAGAAAGTTGCTACGTTACACTCGCTGTGCGTAACCTCCTTGGTTTTAGAAAGGTTTAGCGAGCATTGAGCCACAGTGCCATGAATAAAGTGAAGTAGTATATGCCATAAGCTCAAGGTGGTTAAAGGTAGGAAGTAGGTACGAAGCGCAAGCCGTAAGAAACTAAAAGCCGAATTCTCCTGTCTCTCATTCCTCATTAACAGCCATTGGCATGTACATTGAGCTATTTGACAAGAAAGGCTTGCTACGTTATACTCGCCTGGTGTAACCTCCTTGGTTTTAGAAAGGTTTAGCGAGCGTTGGGCCGCAGTGCCTTGAATACATGCAGTGAACTAGTATATACCATGAAGTCGAGGTGGTTAAAGGTGGGAAATAGACACGAAGCACAAGCCGTGAGGAAGTGTGCGTGTGCCACCTCTCGTTTAGTCCTTGGAATGTCCACTGGATGGCGTTGCTTCTATATCGGGAATATATGATGAAAAGATGCGAGATGGTGGTACTTGAAGTGTTGAATGGATGGACGAACGGACACACAGATAGATGCATGGACGCACTCACGGATGGCTGCACCGATCGATAGACGCATGGACGGACACAGGGGCGGATGCATGGAAGAACGCACGGACGGACGCACAGATGGACGTGCGGACGCATGAACAGACGCACGGACGGACGGAAGCAAGAACGAATAAACGGACGGATGCCTCACCCCACTCTCCATCATTCACTCCGTGGCTATGCTGCCATTATTTTTTATTACGCATCAGCTCCCAACCAGCGCTCTACAGTTCTAAGTAGGCTGGGAGAGCCCATCGGCGCCTGTCGCACGCTCGCATTGGCTGGAGTGGCCGTGGTAAGGACGCTCCGGACACCACTCCGCTCGGGATCCTGGTCGGGCCGCTCGGCCATAAACTCGGCATAGCACGGTCCCTGCCGCTACCGCCGTCTAGTGGCCAACGGTGGAAGGCATCATTATCCGTGCCACTGGAAAGGCCGTGGTGCACTAGTAAGTATGGTCTGGGAACTATACCCAGAGGCCGCGTACAACGGACGGAAATGGGGACGTTTCTTTTAATTAAAATTGGGCAGGATCACATCGGCGACTTCCGGAGAGCTGAAAAGTTTGGCACATCCCACGTGCAGCAGGGAATCGATGATATGCGAAGCACGGATAAGAAATGTTGATATGTCACTTTAAAATCAGTGCAATGTTACGAGAAGGAAGTAAGTGATTCCGTACATGACTTCCGTGTCATGATTATCTTATTTCGATGTGTCGTTTACGTTCGTCATCTATTCACGTCACGTGATACCAATTTTAGTATATGTGGAGCTAGCGAAACGGCCGCGAACACGCTATTAGCGTGGTATGTTGTCATGTTCTTACATGACACGCGTGTCAGGATTCTCAAGTTTGCACAAGTCATATACTTTCACCGTCTATTGACGTCACGTAACACCAAATTTGCTATATGTGGAGCTAGCAAAACGCCTGCGAGCGCGTCATGAAGGGCCTAATTAACTCCCATGTAGCCTTGACGCGCGCGCGTGCTGGGGACAGCGACGCTACGTTAGCAAAAGCGAGCACTTATAGTGGGACGCCAGGCACGACCAGCGTCCATCGGCGCGGCCCCACGACATCCGGCGCGAAGTATGACATGCTTAGTTTTGCGCCGATGCGTTACCCAGACAACACTGCATCTCCCTTTTTTGTGACGAAGGGACACTGGAAGCGCTGAAGCGCGCATGCGTCGAAGCATTGCAGTGCAGGCGCGCGCCTGCGAGTATGTGGCAGGACCGGCGCCCAGCATGCCAATGCGGCCGTGACGAGACGAAATGAATGCCGGCGAGCACGCGCACCGCGTCTCGTCGAAATGTATTGATTGATTTGTGGGGTTTAACGTCCCAAAACCACCATATGATTATGAGAGACGCCGTAGTGGAGGGCTCCGGAAATTTTGACAACCTGGGGTTCTTTAACGTGCACCCAAATCTGAGCACACGGGCCTCGACATTTCCGCCTCCATCGGAAATGCAGCCGCCGCAGCCGGGATTTGAACCCGCGACCTGCGGGTCAGCAGCCGAGTACCTTAGCCACTAGACCACCGCGGCGGGGCTCGAAATGTATTGGCGTCTTGACTGCGGCATGTAGTCATGTTTTCACAGGGCACGCATCTCATGATTCTCATGTTTGCACCAGTCACATACTTTCACCATTCATTTACGTCCCGTAATACCAAATTTGGTTTAAGGGAAGCTAGCGAAACGGCCGCCAGCGCATCATGAGCGTGGCATGTAGTCATGTTGTTGCATGACAAGCATCTTATGATTACCATGTTTGCACCGGTCACATACTTTCGTCATCCCTTCACGTACTGTAATACCAAATTTGGTATATGTGATGCTAGCGAAACGCCCGCGAGCGCATCATGAGCTTGGCATGTAGTCATGTTGTTACATGACACGCATGTCATGATTTTCATGTTATGGTTTGTCGCTTGTGTTCGCCATGCAAGCGTGTCATACCATACAAGTTTAGCAACATACCTTGTGAACGAAACGACCATAAGAGCTGCAGAACCATGAAATGTAAATCAAGACATACATGAAATACATATAATTTTCATGTTTTACTAGTTAAATATGTTCCTCATAGAGTCATGGTATGTCATACCATGGCTGGTATCGATACCATTATTGAAAAGGTCAGGAGAGCTAAAAGTTGAAGGTGGCTAGGCAGACAGACAGACAGACAGACAGACAGACAGACAGACAGACAGACAGACAGACAGACAGACAGACAGACAGACAGACAGACAGACAGACAGACAGACAGACAGACAGACAGATAGATAGATAGATAGATAGATAGATAGATAGATAGATAGATAGATAGATAGATAGATAGATAGATAGATAGATAGATAGATAGATAGATAGATAGATAGATAGATAGATAGATAGATAGATAGATAGATAGATAGATAGATAGATAGATAGATAGATAGATAGATAGATAGATAGATAGATAGATAGATAGATAGATAGATAGATAGATAGATAGATAGATAGATAGATAGATACGCTCAAAGTCGCCGAAGTTCGCTAAGAAATGCTTCGCATTTAAAAGTTGCGAACTATACGCCGCGATAATCAAGGCACTCCACTGTTGGGTGCTGTTAAAAACGAGCTACGCGTTGGGCAGTGCTCTCTCGGCCCCCTGACTGGCCGTTCTCCCAGAGGAGGAGGAGAAAAACTTTATTTATCCCAAGAGGGAAAGGTGCGGTGGCGGAGTGTCAGAGGAGCCTACCCAGCGTAGGTCTCTGCTACCCTCTTGGCCCAATCCAAGATCTGGTCCTGGACCTCGGGCGCCGAGCTGCACATAGCAGCCTCCCACTGCTCCTTACTTATTAATGTGTAGAGAATCAGGTGGTGGGTTTCGAGTACACCCCCACATGATATGGTCTACGTTAGCTCTTTGTTGTCAGAAAATGCACAAAGGGGAGGGGTATATCGCAGGGTGTATAAGATGGCGAAAAAATGGGGTAGGAAACATACGGGTCTGTAACTGGCGCCATAGTATTTCATGGCAGCGCGAAGCCCCATGATGTAAGGGGGGGGGGGGTATATAGTGCGCTGTAGGCGGTAGTGATTTGTTATATCGTGGAACGTCAAAAGACGATCTCTCGCGCTGAAAAAGGCCACGTGGTCAAAGGTGCCATCAGAGGCCTGCGCTCGGCCGGTCATTCCTCGAGCACAGGTATGAGCCGCCTCACTGCCACTCAATCCCGCATGCGCGGGCGTCCATATGAGAGCAACGTCTTGCGTGGGAGGGTGTTTCTTAAGAATTGAAAGGGCAGTTGATGAGATGCGACCTGCGCTGAAGTTGCGTATGGCAGTTGGGGAGTCACTTACAATCATAGTGATATTGGGGATAGATAGACATAAAGCGATGGCAGCCTCCTCTGCCTCCTCCGAAGAGTTGACAGTGACGGATGCCGTTGTGAGCGCCTTGCCGTTATAGTCGACAGCAGAGAGGGCATAGGATGAGGAGGATGGATATTCTGCCGCATCGACATAGAGCCTGTCATTGTCTCTATGGATTTTTTTTCTGAAGAGCTTTTGCTCTTTGGATTGTACGCTTAGTGTGATATGTTGGATCCATGTTTTTAGGAAAGGGTGGCATGAGTAATTGTTTGCGTATGTTTTGGGGAATGTTGTATTTAGCATTGGTGAGTGAGGTGAAGTTAATTCGGATAGACGATAAAATGTGGCGACTCGAGCTAGTGGTCGCGAGCAATGCGTATTGAGCTGTTAAATGGGCTTCACGGATTTTACATGGGGTATTTATGACTCCTGTCTGGTGGAGTAGTGCGTTAGAGGTATTGATTGCAATTCCTAGCGCGTATTTGTAAACTCTGCGGTGAAGGGTGTTGACCGATTCCTCCTCTGCTAATTTAAGATGAAGGTAAGAGAGGCTATGTGTGATTTTACTAATCACAAAAGCTTGTATTATACGAAGTAGCTCTGACTCTCGGAGCCCTCCATTTTTCCCTGAGATTCTTCCTATCATTCTTTGGGTGTTTTCAATGGTATTGCGTAAAGCTTCGAGTGTGTGCGTATTAAGTCGGTTGTTTTGGATAAGTAAACCTAGCGCACGAAAGCGTGATACTCTAGGAATGAGGCAACCATTTATGTGAACTTCGATCATTGAAACGTGTTTGTTCTGACGATGAGCTAGTAGAAGGAGTAACTCTGAGTTACTCGGGGTACAATACAGATTCATCTGAGATGTTACTGCTGTTATTATATCTACAGCTGTTTGTAGGATGTCTTTAATGTGTCCATCTCAGCCTTCTTTCACCCATAAGGTGATTTCATCAGCATAGATGGAGAAGTTCAAGTCAGGGATACGTTGAAGAGCGTTGGGTATCGGTAGCATAGCTTTCTCCCAGAGACACTAGATGCGTCCGTCGGAGACTATGGGCGCGTTCAACAGAGACGCTGGACGCTGAAAATGGCTGCGCATATTTTTTGCAGCAATTCTTTAGTGATACAAATGTTATTTTTGAGGGTACGATCATTTTAGATGCAACATTTTATAGTTCTATAGTGCCTATAATATCCTTACTAATGTGCCGACCATGGCCATCGCGGGGCATGGAGAACGATGCCTTCCACTGGCAGCCACCAGACGGCAATAGCCGCAGCAACCGTATTATACCGAGGCAATGGCCGATCATCCTGAGCCCGAGCCCGAGCGGAGTGGTGCCGGCAGCGTCTCTACATCGGCCGCAGCCATGTCTCCCAACGCGCGCGTGCGACAGGCGCCGATGGGCTCTCCCAGCCCCATAGAACTGTAGAAAGCTGGTTGGGACACGATGCGTAATCAAAGCAATATTTTTTTCGTTGCAATTTTACAAACTTACGTACACCCCGTTATACCCTTTACGATACACGATCGAGTGATCGACAAAATAATTATCCATGAATAAATGAATACGCGTGGTTTCCAAGAGAAAAAAGCCAACTTTAATGATGTTCGACAAAATTCAGCAGTGAAACTCCAGGCATTTGGTTGATTTAATTATCCCACAACATTTAAAGTAAGCCAAATATTATATTGCTCAAAGATAGGATGAGTTTTTCACACCAACTTCAATTTTCAATGACGTTGACTCTAGCTGAACTTATTAAACGTACATAGTTCAATTTCATAACAACTACTATCAGAGTAATACAGCAAATATCGATTTTTTTTCATTTTGAGCATTTTGGACACACTTAATGGAATACCCGGTACTGATGCAGACATTGTGGAGTGGTCCAAGAAAAATTAGAAATATTAACGCAAGAGCAATAAAGAGCTCATTTCGAAAATATGCCGATGTTGGCGATGCCGGTTTCAGCGAGAAATTATCTTGGCCGCGAAGAGAAATCGACAGTTGCAAATAAAATGAAGGATACAAATTTTAAATGCGAACCATTTCTTAGCGAACTTCGGCAACTTAGAGCGTATATACCTATCTATCTAGTCGCCTACGACCGTTAGCCCTCCTGGCCGTTTCGTTAGTGTTATCAATACTAAACTTGGTATGGCATAACATGGCTGTATGAAGCACATATTTGACTAGTCATAGCATGAAAATCATGATATGTATGCCATGAATGTAATGATTTGCACTTCATGGTCCTGCAGCTCTTGCGGTAGTTTCGTTCACATGACATGTTACAAAACTAGTACGGTATGACATGATTGCATGACGAACACAAGCGAGAGACCCTAGCATAAAAATCATGACGTTGTTATGCCTGCGAGTCCCCAGCGAACGTACATGCCTCTGAAAAAGGCAATCTATGTCGAAGCCAGCACGCGAGCCCGCCTGACGCGATCAACTCGACAGCGTCATCACGCGGCGGTGCCTTTCTGCCGCGCACGCGCAGAGGTCACCTCAGCCTACGAGCCCGTCGAAGCAATCGGCGCCTTCCTGTCTGGCGAGTCTGACACAATGCGTGGCGACGTCACTCGTCCTTGGCTGCAACCACGCGCAGCGGCTCCGGCTTCGATGAAAATGACGCGGCCCAGCGGCGCTTCTGGTTAGACATTTGGTTACTCAAGAATCTTCCCGGTATATACATAAAAGCCCTGCGGCGCGTCGCGAGCAGTAGACCTGTGTGTCAGAGGAGAAAGCCTGGCTATCCGAGTCTCTAAGCTGTCGGCCCCAGTGTCGAATTTGTAACGCCTCTGTATCTATGATTTACATAAACCTTGTTAACACACCGTCGTCTCGTCCGCTCGTCGATCAGCTGTGCACAGAAGCAGTCGCGAGCTGAGACACCTACGCTATCAAACGGCTGGTGACCTTCCTGGCGGAGTTCAAAGCAGTGGCGCCTTCGGGACCGTGTTGGCGTCGCCGTCTTTCGTAACAGTGGTTGCAGCGGTGAGATTTCGTGGCGCCCTTCGTAACGTTGTCGGAGGTGCGCTTCGTAACAGTGGTTGGCAGCTGCGGGATCGGCCGACGTCAGCGACATCGATCCGGTGAGTGCCTGATGTTTTCCCCTCAGTTCACCAGACTACTCTAGGACAGGTTATAGTAGTTTAGAGAAGGGCTGTGTGAAGCATTTGAGTGAGCTGTGATCGTTTCAAGCCAAGTCAGAGCGCTTTGAAACCAAAGTTATTGCAGATAGTGTAAACACGACAGTGTCAAAAAATTGCTTGCGCGTCTTGCTAGTAGAATTATAGTGGGTACGGAAAGTAGATTCTTAACAGGGGCAGACAGCAAGAGGCCAATGTGAACGCTGGAGAACCTTAAAGTGGAGGAACTTATCGAAATTGGTGAGGAACTTGGCCTTACTTTGGGCCGTGCAAAACGAAAGCAAGTGATCCTCGAGATCATGAAGGATGAAGGAGTGTCGGCTGAAGAAGTCGATGAGGCCTGGGCGGATATCCGAGCACGCCGCGAGGAGGCCGAAAGGCGAGAAGTAGAAGCTCAGAAACGTGAAGAAGCTGAAAGGCGATAAGTTCGCGAACGTGAAGAAGCTCAAAGGCGAGAACGCCGTGAAGAAGCCGAGAGACAGGAGCGCCTTGAGTTGAAACGAATAGAATTGGCAATCCTACAGAGTTTGCAGGTGCCTAGCATAGCTTCTGCGACAGTTCAGGTCAGCGGTCAGAGAATTCGCGACCAACTGCCACCGTTGGTAGTAGGCGAGGACATGGCGAAGTATCTCGTCAAGTTTGAACACGGAACACGTCTGTGAGCAAAATGCTTTGGAGCGGTCTCTTTGGGCGCAGAACATGTTAGCTCTTTTTTCCGGCGAAGAGTCCGACGTGATAACGTGTTTGTCTAGGGAAGCGTGCGAGAGCTATGACGAGTTAAGGAAGTGCTCTTGGGACGTTAAAAGTTGTCACCCGAGGCTTTCAGGCAAACGTTCTGGTATGCTAAAAAAGGGAATGAGTCACAGGTTGACTTTGCGTTTCGTCTTAAAGCCGATTTAATTGAATGGCTCAAGGGCCAAGGTGTTTATGACGATCGCGATAAAGTGGTAGAATGCATTGTACTGGAGCAATTCTACCGCTGCATCGAGAAGGATGTCAAGCTTTGGCTGCAGGACAAACTTGGTGAAGTACAGCTAAACAAGGCAGCAGAGTTAGCTGAGGAGTATTATACTCGCCGAAAGTTGCATAGCAGGGCAGTGCGCGTTGAAAAAGATGAAAGGAAAGAGGGCTTTTCAAAGAAACCTGATCAACGGAAACCCGCTCCGCACCGTAATTTCAAGAAGGACCCGTCTCTTACGAAGGACACTGTAGGAGAAGGGCAAAAGGAAGCGGAGAAATTGAATGAGGTTTCTAAACAACGCGCTGATACCACACGGGCGTTTGATTCACGGAAGCCGCTAATATGCTACAACTGCAAAAAGGAAGGGCCCATCGCGATAAACTGTAAGCAAAAGTTTGCTTTCGCAACAATCCGACAATCGGAAAAGAACATGCGGTTGTCAGAGCCGTATCCCCAAGAAATTAGTATGAATGGGAAAACGTGTCGAGCACTTCGAGACGCAGCGGCAACCACGGACGTTGTCCATCCTTCATTGGTGTCTCCGGATGACATTACAGGAGAATGCGTGGGGATGACGCAAGTCGCCGAGGAGCAGAGTGCTTGCTTACCAATCGCTACGGTTGTCATTGAAGGCCCGTTCGGTAAGCTTCGCACCGAAGTGGCTTTGTCTGCCGTGCTTCCCGATCGTTTTCTTTATCTTTTCTCTAACAACTCAGACCAGCTTCTCAAAAAGCAGGGTAAATCGTTCTTCCCCAACTTAGCGTACATGGCCCTCACGCGATCGCAAGTGCGGAAGCTTTCGCAGGAGCTTGATCTTGTTCAATGTGGTGAACTATCAAGTGACCTTGGCGGCGAGTCGACGGAACCTCAGAGAGGAAATTCTCCGTGTGAGTCATGTGAGCAGTCACTCGAGCGGCCCGTCGCCGAAGCGACCGGCACGGTTTCCGTAGCAGGGGGAGACGACATGGTTCCATTGAGTCAGAGCGAGAGGGGTGCAACGCTCTCGCCTGTAGCGGAAAATTGGAGCGAGCTGTCGAGGGTTGATCGAGAGATGCTTATTCGAGAGCAACGTGAGGACCTCTCGATTAAAACGCTAATGGAAAGCTACATGAAAGCTGTACAAGTGTTTTCGAAGGAGTACTACGACAAATCGGCGAAGAAGCGCGCTTTTGAAGTAGGAAGCCAGGTAATGCTGCTGCGGCCGTCCAAAAAGAACAAGATTGATGTTCATTGGGAAGGACCCGCCAAAGTAATATGGAAGTTTCCTGATACGCATTCTAAAGTGAAATTAGGAAGGCGGCCAAACAAAATTTACCACAGTAACTTGATGAAACCTTACGTTCAACGTCAAGTGGTCGTAAATCTGCTGTTGAATGCTTCAGAGAGAGAGGGAGCAGAAATTTTGAGTTCTAGTGATGTAATCGATGGGAATCGGAAGTAACCTTAGAGCAGTTGAACCTAGAGCCTAGGTTAAGTCCAGAAGGACGACCTGAGAAAGATTGTTTCCGAGTTTGGAGACGTGTTTTCGGACCGTCCCGGAAACACGACGGTGATCGAACACGATATCGAGCTAACCTGTGAGGAGCCAATCCCTAGCAAGCCGTATCGTTGTTCCGCTGTGCAACGTCGCAAGTATGACCAGCTCTTGGTACCGCAGAGGTATCGTCGCCTAAAAGCGGCCGGTTACTGAGATGGAGCATGATGCTCCAACAGCACAACTTTGACGTTCGCTACAAAAAAGGAAAGCTAAACGCTAATGCAGACGCATTGAGCCATGCGTTTTAGTTAGTACTTTCTCCACCTTTTTGTTTCTCGCTGGCGATTCGGGGCAAAATTTTGTCCTCATCACGGCCTTAGCTGAGCGCTCTCGTCCAGAAGGAGCTCAAGGAGCCAACTTTATGTTCTATTCTATTTCGTTACGTTGTTGTACGTGTAAACGTCTTGTGTCCAACATGTGCCTCTTGATGTAGAGGGAACGAAATTCCGATAGACACGTAGCTAGGTATATGTTGCAACATACTTTGTCTGGAGTTCTGTCGGGTGACCGAGGGCACTTGCATGTGTCGTGTGTTGTCGAACCGTTCTTGACAAGTTGCAGAACCATCGACAAGTGCTGAGACCAAAGATCGTCAGAAGAGCCGAGCGAAGCTGGCCGACAAGTTGTGGCGACAAGCCAGTGGAGCTGGGATCAATCCTCAAGAATTGGATGTGTTCCCGGAACACAGTCCGGAGCTGCATTCTCCCCATAGCCCTGGAGGCGAACCTGGAGGGACCTTGCGAACGAGCGTGCCTGACATCTGAGCCACGTGGAAGCAGCTCGTCTTTCTGGCGAATCATCTGGTGGCGGGGGTGCTGTTATGCCTGCGAGTCCACAGCGAACGTCCATGCCTCTGAAAAAGGCAATCTATGTCAAAACCAGCACGCGAGCCCGCCTGACGCGAACAACTCAACGGCGTCATCACGCGGCAGTGCCTTTCTGCCGCGCACGCACAGTGAGTCACCTCAGACCACGAGCCCGTCGAAGCGATCGGCGCCTTCCTGTCTGGCGAGTCTGACACAATGCGTGGCGACGTCACTCGTCCTTGGCTGCAACCACGCGCAGCGGCTCCGGCTTCGATGAAAATGACGCGGCCCAGTGGCGCTTCTGGTTGGACATTTGGTTACTCAAAGAATCTTCCCGGTATATACATAAAAGCCCTGCGGCGCGTCGCGAGCAGTAGACCTGTGTGTCAGAGAAGAGAGCCCGGCTATCCGAGTCTCTAAGCTGTCGGCCCCAGTGCCGAATTTGTAACGCCTCTGTATCTATGATGTACATAAACCTTGTTAACACACCGTCGTTTCGTCCGCTCGTCGATCAGCAGTGCACAGAAGCAGTCGCGAGCTGAGAAACCTACGCTATCAAACGGCTGGTGACCTTCCTGGCGGAGTTCGAAGCAGTGGCGCCTTCGGGACCGTGTTGGCGTCGCCGTCTTTCATAACAGTGGTTGCAACGGTGAGATTTTGTAACGTGTCTGAGGCGCGCTTCGTAACAACGTGCGTGTCATGTGACAACATGACTACATGCCACGCTCATGATGCCCTCACGGCCGTGTCGCTAGCGTCACATACACCAAATTTGGTATTACAGTACAAGAATGGATGATGAAGGTATGTTACTGTTGCAAACATGATAATCATGAGATGCGTGCCATGTAACAAGCTTACATGCCACTTTTATGATGCGCTGACGGCCGTTTTGCAAGCTTCACTTATACCAACTTTGCTATTATGGGACGTGAATGGATGACGAAGGTATTCTACTGGTGCAAACTTGATAAAAATGACACGCGTGTCATGTCACAACATGACTACATGCTACGCTCACGATGCGCTCGCGACCGCTACGCTAGCTTCACATGTACCAAACTCGGTATTACGTGACGCGAACGGACGGTATAGGTAAGTGTCTGGCACAAACGAGCGCTCAAAAAAAAGGGCGCAGAGCTGCATTCTGGTGAACAAGCGCCAGAGAGGTGCCTCAAGGTCAATGATAAAGAAGAAAACAAGCATGCAAAGACTCCCCGGGCGGCGAGCTTACAAAGGCGAGCGGATAGACCCACCCACAATGCACTGCGTCAGGTGCTCTTACAAGGCTCTCGGAAGCTGCGTGCTAATTGATTCGTGCGTGATGTCGTCAGCAAACAAGGCTGCGCCCATGACGATGCTGCAGGCAGCTGCCAGGCAAGGCTTCGCGTGCGCTGTGTTTGATGAGGCAGTCTTGATCGAGAAAAACGCCTTCCGAACATTCGGAGGGACGCGTGGAAATTTCAAGTGTGCCGAGAAACGCAGTGAGCGTGCCTTTGCCGAAGCTGCACTTCACTGCCACCGGCAGTGATGGTCCGCTTTCAACGACTGCAGGAGATACCATGAAGTGGACCGTCGTATCCAGTAAAGATTAAGAATACGTCGAGATGCTGGTCTCGGTAAGTTTTTTCTTTTTAATTTCCGAACAGAGCCATAAAATGCTTGCTTACGAGACCGTCGGTGCGCTCAAGTTCGCAAACGATGCTCGGGCAGGCACAGCTTCGGTTACTACGCTACCCAGCGCGAACACGACTATTGCTGCTGTTGCACAGTGCCTTTAGTGCGCATAGACTTCAGTGTAATAAACTAAACCACAACAAAAAGAAAATTAAACTGCAATCCACAACTTTGAGTGCTTGTCGAAAGCTATAAAATAATACAAATGGACGCACGCGTCACATGAGGCTTCACCGCAGAGCTGCTATGTATTTTGGGGAAGGCATGTGGGAATCTTTACAATCGCGTGCCCAGAGTAAGCATCATGTTGCAAATCACTGCAGTTATTGTGGGAAAGAATGCAGTGTGTACATCAAAACTGCAATCCGGAATTGTTAGCAGTTTGAGCTTTCATTCTTTACACGTAAATTAATTGACAAATGTCCTGTGAATGAAGAGAATAACCAGCTGCAGCTAAGTTGCGCGTATTGTTAAAAAATGCACCCTCCTTGGCATTCCCTTTTACAGAAAATGAATGTTCGCGTAAGGCAAATAAATTACGATTGTGTGCCGAGTGCACGTGACAGGGAGTGCTACACTAGCTGTAGGGCTGTGAATGACCAGTTTATGAACAATTTATAATCTGTTTACAGCACCTTGCTGAGAAATTCCTTGGGCCCTTTAGAACACTGCTAGTTTTGGCTCCATGAAAAAAAGAAGAAAACATCATTACACCTCAGGTTTACAGGTAATGTTTAATTTGTTCAGATTATGCTAACATTATTACCGTAATTATACTCAAAGGTGTAACTAACAAATGACTCAATGATATGCTATTGACACATATTCGTTATGCATTGTTTAAAAAACACATACTCAAATTTTGGTGATCTTGCAAAAGTTAGTTCACATTTTCTTTCAATGCACACTAACCTTGGCCTATCGTACTAGTTGCTAACAGGTGGTATGTAAAAAAGATTGCACATAATACAGAGACACATTCTCTCCTTGTCATCGTTTCTAACTTCTTCATTTAATACCTGAGTCCTTCTAGTTGCCTATGCAAGAAATCATTTGTCTTTTGCAACTGCTTAAGCTTACTTTACTTCCGCAGCACTTGTTTTCTAACCTCCCCGGATAATAAAGGGGTACTAACTGCAATTTTTTTATTTTCTTGTGGGAAACAAAAGGCCCAACTTTCAAGCATCTAGAAAATGTACTGCAAAGTGCGAGTGCACTCCGAAGGTAATAACAGTATTATTTTAAAAGCTAGTTTCAATATCTACAGTGCCCTGACATCGTAACACAATATAAGCTCCTCGTCATGTGGTTGTTTGAGAAATTGTGAAACTTGCTCGGCTGCTACGCACTGTGGCTCTATTGCCAACCCACAAGCAGTCATTTTGATAGATTTTGCGACGATTAGTGGCCGTTTTTGTACCTGATGTCATCACAACTAGCCAGATTGCAGCATAAAGTCCCTAGAATTGCCTGAAGTGCCACGGATAAGTTGACTATAATATAAGAAATAATATATCTTTTCACGATTTCATTTCCTTCGCAATTGCTAAGAGTGATCTTTGTATCCATAAAATTCGCATGGTAGGGTAAACTCACCTTTGAAAAGTGGTGTCGTACTCCTTTAAAATGTTGGCTGTGGAGGCCAATTCGAAGGAGCTATTGAGGCCAACGTATCGGGCAATCTTTAAATGTCCCTGCTGGCTTGCCATTTTGACAAAAGAGAATGGCCCTCTGTGAATTACTGCTGAGTTTTGCAATTCTTTCATCGCAAGCACCTAGTCCCGAACCTCAATTCTCGGCACAGCTATATTCTGTTTTTTGTCGAAGTTCCTTTTCACTCTCTTTCTGTACTTAACTTCAGCCTCTTTAGTTCTCTCTCCTGTCAGGCTGACTATCATTTCAACTCACAGCCACATTGGCTGGTAAATGTAACAGACCGGACTATCTGCTATCAGCATTCGCCCTAGGCGATCTCGTCTTCTCCTCCTCTCCACCGTTTCGTGCTCTTTAAGTTCCTTCCTTTTCTTTCTTTCCCCCTTCCCCGCTGTGAGCACGGCTACTTAAGCCCAGCAAATAAACGGCCAGGGGTCCTTCGTTATGGCGAGGCCCAGCCACGTGTTCATCGTCGTCTTGTCTCTGAGCTAAACGATACATGGTGTGAGAAGTGGGGTCCTCGTAAGAAGGCGTGGCGACCGAAGATCTCGAGATAAACGAAGCACAGCATTCAGTCTCGTTCTTTATCGTGAAAAAGGGGCGCCAAGCCATCCTTGGCTTAAAGACATGTCCGCAGTTTGGTCTGGTACCGGTGACGGTGGACGCCGTGAAGGTAGGCGATGGGCAAACGAAATTCCAGCTTGCATTTCCTGACCTCTTCAGTGGCACCGGCTGCGTCAGGCGACCCTGCAAAATGGTGCTACGAGAGGATGCCGTTCCAGTCGTGCAGCCTGCCCGCAGAGTACCCATAGCGTCGAAAGGACGCCTGCGACAAGAACTGCAACGAATGGAAAAGGCCTCAATCATCGTCAAGTTGGATGAACCAACATAATGGGTCAGCCCCCTGGTAGTTGTGCACAAGAAGGATGGTACCCTTCGCATTTGCATGGACCCTAGAGCAGTGAACAGGAGCATTAAGCGGGAGCACTATCCTATCCCTTCAAGAGAGGACATAGAGAGCGAGCTGGCAGGAGCACAATATTTCTCCCGGCTCGACGCTAATGCCGGCTTTCATCGGATTCCTTTAGATGAGGCCACTTCACGAATATGCACTTTTGCGACACCATTTGGGCGGTACCGTTTTTTGCGTCTGCCTTTCGGAATTTCCTCAGCCAGCGAGGTGTTCCAGAAGACTCTAACAGAGATGTTCGAAGGGCTGCCGGGAGTGCGCGTCTACGTAGACGGCGTTTTAATATGGGGCGACTCAAAGGAAGAACACGACGAACGCGTCATCGCAGTACTAAGGCGGGCGCAAGAGGAAGGGCTGACATTTAATCCAGCTAAATGCGTGTTCGGCACCACGCAGGTTGCATTCCTTGGCGACGTTATCGGAAGAGACGGAATTCGTCCGGACCCCGATCTAATCGAAAGCGTCCGTGCCATGCCAGCCCCAAAAAATAAACGGGGTGTGCGCAGATTACTCGGGGTTGTGAACTACTTTCGGAAATACCTGCCAGCTTTGAGTGATAAAACGGCGTTGCTGCGTAGCCTGGTGAAAGAAGCATCGGTGTTTGAGTGGACAACAGCCCATGAGCGCGAACGGGACCAGATCTCCGCAGCGCTTGCTAATCCTCCATTGCTGGCTCTTTTTGATGAAAAAAGAAACACTAAG
Source organism: Rhipicephalus microplus (assembly GCF_043290135.1). NCBI lineage: Eukaryota > Metazoa > Arthropoda > Arachnida > Ixodida > Ixodidae > Rhipicephalus > Rhipicephalus microplus. Next base: position 146,807 of record NW_027464712.1, read on the forward strand.
ATCACTGCGGACGCCTCAGGAACAGGTATTGGCGCTGCCTTATTGCAAAGACACGGGGGTGACTGGCGCCCAGTGACCTACGCCTCATGAGCGCTGACGCCGGGTGAAGAGCGATACGCCCAGATAGAAAAGGAAACACTGGCAATTGTTTTCGCTTGTGAAAAATTTCATCAGTTCGTGTATGGACGAAGCATTACGATAGAAACTGATCACAGGCCATTACTTGCGATTGCCGAAAAGAACATTGCAGATATGCCACCCAGGATACAGCGGTTTTTCATCCGACTTATGAAATATGATTTTTTGTTGCAGTTTGTACCTCGTAGGGACCTGTTACTCGCAGACCTGCTGTCTCGGGCTGCACTACCAACTGGCGGAGGCGACCAAGTCGAGGACGTGGACGTCCACACAACGCAAGTAGTCACCAGCATCATAAGCAAAGCGACTATGTTGCGGCTGCAGAAGGGAACCCTCGAAGATCCGCTTCTCAGCCGCACCATGAAACAAATGGAAGATGGCATGGCAATAGACGGTGTACTGAAACCGTATGCGGAAGAGCTATCCGTGGTCAATGGAGTGGTGCTAAAGGGTTGCAAAGTTGTGGTGCCTAAATCAATGCGTGCGGAAATTCTTGAGCGAATTCACGAAGGCCACTTAGGTATGAACAAGTGCAAAGCTAGAGCCCGTAGACTGGTTTTCTGGCCGGGAATGAGCAGTGACATTGAGCGACGAGCGCGAACGTGCATCGTATGTCGAAAGTACGCATACAGTCAACCGAGTGAACCCCTCCTGCTACAGCCAACGCCCGACCGACCGTGGCATCGCGTAGGCATAGACCTATTTACATTCGCTGGAGAACACTACGTAGTTGTGTTTGATGCCCATTCTAACTTTCCTGACGTCGAGAGACTCAGAGGTACTACGGCGACGGAAGTAATCGACAAGATATCTGCTATCTTCTCGCGATACGGCATTCCCAACCAAGTTTGCACCGACAACGGGCCTCAATTTGCATCGCGAGAGTTCGCGTCCTTCGTGCGCCGATATGACTTCGAACATATCACCTCAAGTCCAGAGTTCCCACGATCAAATGGCTTAGCTGAAAAGGGGGTACAGATCGTGAAGCGTATTCTAAAGAAAACCCACAAGTCCCGGGGTGATGTATGGCTTGGTCTGTTGGCTTATCGATCTTCTCCCCTTGACAGCGGTCACTCACCCGGAGAACTACTGCAAGGTCGTCGCCTGCACGCCACTCTTCCAGAATACAACGTCGACGGAGGCATACCCGTATGGAAACAGCGACAGTCTTCCCGAGGCAGGCCACTACCACCCTTGGAAGCCGGAAATGTGGTCCGGATCAAACAAGGAAGCTGGTCACGCCGAGCGAAAGTGGTACGAGAGACTGCACCACGATCATACGTGGTAAGAACGGAAGACCATGGGCTCCTGAGACGGAACTGAACACAGTTGCTGCGAACGGACGAAAACTTCAACGACGAGGTCAGCCCCGAGGGTAATCCGAACCCCGACGCGAGGCCCCCGACGAAGTTCAGTGATGGACACCGCGGCAACATCACGCCGGACAACCCACTGGGGTGTCACCAGGTGCAACCAGCTCAGCCAGAAGAAGATTATAGCGCCACCATTTCTCCAGACACTCCAGGAAGCCCACTGGCTGGCCTGCGCAGGTCAGGACGCCAGCGCAGCGAACCGAAGCGCCTTCACTACGGGCCATCCTTCCATCAAGTAAATGAGTGCAAAAGAAATCAGTGTTTTGAAAATGTGTGAAGAGAAGATGTAACAGACCAGACTATCTGCTATCAGCATTCGCCCTAGGCGATATCGTCTTCTCCTCCTCTCCATCGTTTCGTGCGCTTTACGTTCCTTCCTTTTCTTTCTTTCCCCCTTCCCCGCTGTGAGCGCGGCTACTTAAGCCCAGCAAATAAACGGCCAGGGGTCTTTCGTTATGGCGAGGCCCAGCCACGTGTTCATCGTCGTCTTGTCTCTGAGCTAAACGATACAGTAAATATGTTGCTTTGCAGGAGCAGTCGAAAGTCCGTGCATGAATGTTTATTTTTGTTCTTGTTTTTTCCCACTCATGCAATAGCTTCATTGAGGCTGCAGTATGTAAAAATGGATAAGAAGTGTGCACCCAAGAGATGCTTTTTAGGGCTGTGCACGATGAGCTACGTCATTTAAAGGCAGCTCTTCCATCCTTCTGTGAAGTCTGGACACATGCTGAAGTATTAAAATATGTCTTAATTAGCTGGCTTCACTAGCCCATTAACTGCTGAATGACATGGAGCAGTAAACATGAGCGCAATTCGCTGTTGGTTTACCCGTTCATTGGGTTGATGACTCTGTGAATCTGGTTCACTGTCTCACTAATACTGACTTTTTGTTACACATCTTTTAGTTTAGAAAGGAAATCAGACTGTTGGTATGGCTTTTTCTGCATTTGCTGCCACCAACCATTTACAAGCCATAACCTTTAGATTTTTTTTTACCAAATTCTCCTAAGTCCATGTGAGTGACCTCCAACAGTGCAGAAAAGTGTTCTGATTGTACCATATATGGAGTCAGCTGCCTAAACTCTCCTTTATAAATCTGGCACACATGATTGCGTCTCTCATAATCATATAGTGATTTTTGGACGTTAAACCCCACATATCAATCAATCAATCACTCATGATAGGATTATCTTGTTGTTTCTTCTTTTATGCCAGATCATGTGAACTGCTTGGTTAGCTTCATGTATGTCCACTGAATGCCGTCATGACCACCCAAATGACAGCAGTTATGAGAGAGATTGAATATTTTTTAATTAGTATCGATGGCACTGTGATTAATCCTGCTTGTGTCAGTTTTATAGCTTCAGTTTCTTCTCAAATCTTGACAGCGTTTACTGTTTTACACAACAGCTAGTGGGATCCCCAATACAGATACTGCACCACCGTCTTTCGTAGAAGCTTCTGGGTGCCTTTAGAATGGCCGGTGCTTCTTTCTTTGTTGTCGTGCAATTCACTCTCGCTTTGTTAAACGTGTAACTGCGGCAACCAACCACACAAAGCTAGAAACTACTTGGCAGTCTTTCATCTCGCTATTAGAGTATCGCTCCTATTCACTATTGTGATTCATGTGTATTCAGCTTGAATGGTAAAGCAGTCTGGTAGACTGAATATGGGATTATGTCACCTAACTTTTTTAACAATGCAAACCTCTCTCTCTGCTTCCATTCTTTGCGCTCAGTCTTTGATTTAGCAACTTGTGCAGCTGTTGGTTTTGTACTCGATGCTATGCCATCTCCTTGACTTGCTCTGTGATCTTGACACACTTAAAAGTGCTGACTTCTTCGCATGCAACTGTCCTAAAAAAGAACTATAAATGTCACTAAACAGCAGGTTGCTGAACTCAAAATTTAAAACCATTTTGTTTTATCCTCTCTACTTCTAGGCTGGCCCCTGAAGCAATGTGGATGAGTAACCGGAGCTGGGATGCCGCCGCAAATTGCTGCTCGGCTCAGTGTGGACAAGTTGCAATAAGGACAGCATCCGCCTTTGTGGACTTTTTCTGAAGGCGTTTAGTACACATAATTTCTCATTCTGCTTGACAAGCAACTGTTGTGCAACATAACCTTTGCTAACATTTGAAAATGTAAAATGAATCCATGAATTGTCAGAGCAAGCCTGCTCTCATGGAGACTTCATATATACTTCGAATTAAAAAAATTGCAAATACAATTTGTAGTGCTGGATGTTTTCGCATTCACTTAACCTGAAACAAGCAAAGTCTGGTCTGTTAGGTCATATGCAAGCACAGTTACACCATAGTACTGTCTGTCATCAGAGGTGAAATCAAAGTTGAGCCCACCTCAACTTTTCGAGGGCTGGGTGTACTTTCCACTGCGCAATGACTTCAATTTATAGCATGTTCATAATCCTTAAATTGAAATGTTTTTTGCTGGTGATATTTTAAACTATTAAAATTCCATAGGGTAAGCCATTCGGACTGTCCTGTCAATTTGTCTACTGTGTTATGGCTATGTAGGTCAGTCGGTCAAAAATGTTTATGTGTTGCGAAACACGTAAACGAATATGGGTTAGTATATACAGAAGAAGGTCCTATAGCACAAGGCTTAAAGGCTCCTGTGAAAAATATACATGTTGATAACTACAGAAAAATGGCAACTAAAAAGTGGCAAGTAATTATGATAGAAACTTGTAATGTAAGGCAAACTTGTAATGTAAATTCCAGCTGAAATGGTAATAAAACAATCTTCAGTAAGTATACATGGCTATGAAAAAGATGGCAGTAGAATATTGAACAAAAGGAACTTCAATTAATGATACACCAGACATCTAAAATCTGCTTAAAAGTATTTAATGACAATTGTTTAGTGCATAGTGATATTGAATTCCAAAAATGTATGGCAGCAAATATGGTAGTGTAATTGCCGTTGTTAGTGCGTGTATGGGGTAGTAAAAAATTGTTGTTAGAGGTGAACCTGGTGGAATTAGCGTTTACCAATTGAAATTTTTGTAAGACATTGGCTGTCATGGAAGCATTAAAACACTTAAATAGAAGAATCCTCAGTGTATGTTTAAAGAAATTACACACTGTTAGTACACTGTGTTGCTGAAGAAGCGGGGGCACGCTGGTGAATAGAGTACTGAATGTTACGATGCGAATGGCTTGGTTTTGGAGATGTTGAAGTGGGAGGATATGAGATGGATAGGTGTTGGTCCATGACGTGATGCAGTAGGTAATACGACTGTGGATAATGGCGTAGTATAGCTTAAGCAAAGTTGAAGCATAGTCATTCTTTAAATAATGATCTGATACCATGAGCTATCATCTGTCTTATAAGTGAAATGTGATGATAGTACTATAGATGAGCATCTAGGAGTAATCCCAAGAATGTGAACTTGGTGAAACAAAGATGCCTGTGGCTTTTGTTAGTAATAGCCGGGGTAGTTGAAAGAGCATTATGACTCAAATGGAAGATAATGAACTGTGTTTTATTTGTGTGAATTCCTAAACTATTAGCTGTACACCATTTCTTTATTAATAATGGTGTCCAAGGACTTCTGCTGTGCAATTATAAGAGCTCTTTACATCCCATTGCTAATCTGAGAAAATGGGGGACCACAAGCAGGTCATTGTGACCAGCACGTCATTGTTGTCATGTATTCAAGACCAGAGCCCTACACCAAGAACGTTAATGTTTATTTCTACCGCTCGTGCCCTCCCATTCTTCTTTCTCTGCTTGTTGTCGCAGGGTCGCAATCATCCGCAACAATGGCCTCATTTGGAAATTTGTTTAGAAACCTTCACTCGAACGTCATGCTAGACAGCTTGAGATGCAAGCTGCTTTAAGGATCAATGGGCTTTGTCACATAGTCTCCATCAATAGTGGCACTTGTGTACTGCTCTGCTTCACCAAATGAATTCACAATAAAACAAAAAAGGTAGCTGTTAGTAGTAGACTTCATAATTTTGCAGTTGTACATTTGCACATTTCTAAGAAATGAAATTTCAACTTTCTGGATTTATGGATGTAAACACCTCTTGGAGAGACACAAAAACTAATATTGTCACATGGCCATGATGTTGAAGACTGCAGTAGTCGGCGGGGTTGAGACCAAACTTTTCATTTTAGCGAAACTTTGCCTGCAGTATGGAAATACAAACTACAAGCAATACATAGTCTGCCCTAATAGTGGTAAACAGTGTGTCGGCCATGAATATTCTGACAAGCAGTACAGTGCATCTGCTTTTATACAAGTGCTTTTGAAAATTATGGGGTTATTGCTGGTGGCAGCGTAAGCACTAGACTATTCGCATCCTGTCCACAAACTTAACAGTGTGACCTCAAGGTGTCACGGAGCTCCTGAAAAATTGCTCCGCCGAGTGTTGCTTAAAGTCTTTGTGGGTGATACCCGACTTTATCAAAATAAAACACACGTGGCAATACGCATGTACTTAGTTGTCAGGCTTGTCAATTATTTGCTAAATTTATCCCAAGTAAAAGGATATTTTTATCCCGAAAGGCCAAAAACACATCTTAATATGGCATGTTGTGCTGCATGTGTTATTGCTGTGAGAAATATATAAAGCAATTCACATACAAGTAATAACAATATACGTGAACTTCACATTCCCCAAGCAGTTTGCAGTGGCAAGTGATTTTTTTTTTGTTTTCAACACATCTTATGACAGCTTCAATTAATCTTCTCATATCCAGAATTCTCTGGCAAAAACAATCAACATATGGCATTTTCTTTTTTTATTTCAGGACAACATCGAAATGTTGATGTCAAGTTTTACATTTGTTTTTATTATTGTCATGCAACAAAGCACTCAAATTATGGAAGCATTTGACTCAACTTTAGCCAGAAAATGGATGCTTCCAAAGCTTCTCAAAAAATACATTTTATTGATATTACAAATATAATTTATACAGGCTACCGCTCGTGATTTCGGCAAGAATTTCGTCACTGTATTGGCACTCACAGCATTTTCTGTCTGGCGTGTGCTGAATATTAAAATGTACTTTTTTTGTAGTTTGCTTAGTTAACTTTATTCCTATCTCAGCAGAGTTATTTGTGCTGTCTGACCTTGTGTTTTTATCATTATTACACAAATAATGCGATAATAAACAAGTACGTTCTTATGTACAGGCTTATACTTAGTTAACTGATGTAAGCTAAGAGTAAAAAACATGTGCAATAAACTGATCTTTTTCGCTAATGGACGGCAAGATTAAGAGCAACTTTTACCAAACCCACTTATGTTTTTACTTGCATTGCATGTCACGAATTGTCACCACTTGTAGCTAGGTGCGTTTTCTTTTTCCCATTTACATACCTTGAGGCATGTGCAAGGGTGTGTTCAATGAGAGATGAGATACAGCACAAAAAAACAAAAAGCACTCGTGATGTGTACAGATGCCAAATCACATTCACACAAAAAGATGGTGGGTCATCGGTAGCAACAACACAACAAGGGGTGTGCAAATATTTAAATAACGGACCAAATAGCATTCGGTAATCAAAATTAATTGTACATACACGAAATACCCAATATTTAAAAAATAATTAGCCCCGATGCGATAACCCTGAAGCGGCAAAACATAGAATCAGCTGAAGGTTTATTTTTTTTGTAAGCCCTGAACTACCACAATAAATGCAGCCCAAGTATTAGCAGCACTATTCATTTTATAACTATTACCAGATAAAGCATTCCCAGGCAGCACGCCGCCGTTGGACCAATCTTGGACCAACATCGGCTAACATCGGCACCGACGTCGGGCCGACGTCGGAAGTGCAACTTCTTCCAATGTCGGGCCGACGTTCAAGCCAATGATGGGCCGACGTTTTGCCGATGTTTTAGCCAGTATGCAACCAACATTGGGCCGACGAAGGTCCATCGTATTGCCGACAAAGCTGCCAATGTTCGGCCAACATTGGGCCATATTTCAGCCAATCACATGCCATTTTTACGCCGATGTTTGCTGCACGACGAATATTGGCTACGGATGTACGACCGACATTGGACCAATCCAGGGCCACATTGCAGCCAGTCAAATGCCGTTATTACACCGATGTTTCCTGCACGACGAATATTGGCTACTGATTGGCTTGCCATTATGTCACCATTATTAGTAGGGAATTTTTCTTACCGGAAGATTTAAACAATATGCCTCGATGACCCGCTCTTGTAGCTTTGCAGCCCTGTATACTTGGGGCAACAGAAAATTGAATGCTGAGAACTGAAAGCAGTTACTCGATCTATTTCATCTTTTATACCTCATTCCCTTTGCTAACACTAGAAGTGCAGTTTATTTTTTTACCAATTTATCTTTTGCAATAGCGAGTGCTTTATTTGGTACTGGTATTTGGTACAGCAGATCGAAAAAAGTCGTTAGGAAGTAAATGTTGAAAGCCTATGTCCCCCCCTTGCAATCCCCACATATGTCCCCCACATGGTAATCGAGAATATTCATAGTTTAGAGCAGTTTTTTTGTAACTAAAACATGGTGATGGTGCTTCCGAATCAGCATAAGCTAGCCGAACAGTGCACCACCGACAGTCTGCAGACTATTTATTCTTTGTTTTTTTATTTATTTGGTACAACAAAAAATGTATACATTGAAAAATATATATACACAACTAAAAAAGGCCCGCTCTACTGCAGGTCAGGTTGCGTTGGGGGCACAGTGACAGTGGTGCTGTCAAGGCCCTGGCTGCTGTGGCTGGGCAGGAAGCCAGCTGCCGCGAGCAGCCGATAATCTGCACTCTGAGAGTGGGGATCATCGGGCTGCTCCACAACAAATGCTTCTCTGAAGCGCCGCTTCCTGCCCCCACAGCGATCACCAGACCCTGGCAGCCACCTCTTAATAAAGTTGAGGGTCTCCGCCTGGTCGCACCCTGCTTTTTGGCAGATGACATCTGCATACAAGAACAGAAATACCATAGTACACATGAAGCACTGCAGTACAGAGAATACACAAGGGTACACACACATAAAACAATGAACAAGTCTAACCTGTCACTAATCTACAGAGCCTCAGGTTCACAAAGGCCTTTTTCCCTTTTTTGCCATGAAGGCTGTACAGCACTTGCACGTCATGTGCCAATACAGCCTTCATGGCATTCACACCAATTTCTCGGAGGCCACGTCCCCCAATCTGCAGGAGGTGCTTGCGCTGTAAAAAAATGCAAGAAGCATAGATGGGGTAAATGCAACAGCACATCGAAATGTTTTCGTGATAAAAATCTGCAAGAAGAGGACACTGAAAACAACAACTTGAATTTTTGGGCATCACAACATTTCATTGTTTTTTTACGCTAACTTCAACTCACTTGGCCTAAAATGGTTTCCACATCAGCCCTCTCACACTCAGTGTGAGAACCTTTCAGAGTCCTTCTCTGAATGCAGTTTAGCTGTTATGAAATCAAATACAACACTGTTATAACCCTTAATAAATATTGATTCTAGCTATGAAATAGTATAATTACTTTGTACAGTGCTCAAATTCCAATACACGTTTCTTCGAGGTTACAATGTCTTTGCCTGAATGTTGACCAGGAGTAGCTTCTACAGGTGAAAAACGATAAAATATGTGGAATTCAAAAAGAAGCTTGGACATGTTTTTAATCAATGCATTGTAAGCAGAGCACAACAAGATAAATGAACATGATCAAGGCGTACTAAGAGGCAACCTTAGAGCGACCAAATCTTGGTCATAGATGAAACTGATAGAAAAATAAAGGTCGCACTAGATGGTCGCACCATTTGCTGTTTATATTTTTCTGTGATAGCCAACAAAGAGGCATGTCGCTATAGAAATCTCATCACAATAAACAAAGGTGCATTTTTCTTCACACTGCGAAATTGGGAGCATGTTAGATTTTTAAAAAAGTAAGAAATCGGCTAACACAAGGCAGGGTGAACTGTAGCTCAAAGTAGAGAGAGCCGCAGCGGACACGAAATAGGGTGATAAATGAACAAAATTACTGAATGTCTGTTTTAAGCAGGCTATTGCTAGTCACTGCTCATCAAACACACGATGCCGCCTACATCGTCTGCTAGCTTAGGACAGTTCACTCGGACTTCACAGACTATAGTAAATACAGTCGAATCTCATTAATTCCAACACACTTAATTCGAACTGACGCTGTGGTCCTATCAAAGCTATACCGCGCTCCGAAAATGCTCTCAGCACCCCGCCCAATCCTTCGGTGGCACTTCAGACACCTCATCGCTGTGCTTGAAGAAGAAAATGAAGAAAAGAAAAGACTGCGGTGGAATGTTTGCCAAATGCCAATCTGCGACATTCCTGTGCCCCACTTCGGCTTTTTCCGTCCCTGCCACGTAGAGACCCTTCTCCTCTTAATACTGCGCATGAAGAGAAAGAGGGGAAAAAAAGCTGTCGCAGAGAGTTGGCTCTCTCATGCCGATCTGCAACGCGCCGGTGTCACGCTTCCCTGTTTTTCGTTCCTGCTATGTAGAGACTCTTTTCCTTTCAACACCGCGCATGAAGAGAGAAAAAAAAAAAAAAAGCTGCCGCAGAGTGTTTCTCTCTCGAATGCCAATCTGCCTTTCTCCAGGTGGAGACGCTCCTCCATTCTCATCATGTGCTGGCCACGCTCCGGCTGCAGCGCAGATGGTAACAGTGGAAACACAGTTGTCTTCGAAGAGTGTCAGCACTGGACATTGCCGCGCGCAACTTCTTTTGCCAGGAGAATACTGAAGCCGAAGTACAAATGTTTTGCAAACTGCACGCAAAACTTGTTGACTCATTGCAAGGCCAACGTGTACAGACATGTATTGACTACTTTAATTAATGACGGATGTCCTGTAATTTGTGAATAAAACTTCTCCATGCACATGCATCACTGCATGGTGAGCCCTCCGCTCGTTTACCGTATTTACTCTATTCTACCGCGCCCTCGATTGTAACGCGCGCCCGGTTTCCACGACAAAAAAAAAAAAAAAAACACTAAGACATCGGTTGCAACGCGCACCCTTTTTTCTCGTTAGCCCGCTTGATCACACCACTCGCGAAAACGACTCTTTTTGAGAGCGTCTTCCGTTTAAATATGAAGTACGGGGGAACCTTATGCCTATCTGACGTGCAACAGAGCATTGCTGTCACTCTAGTTTTACCGTGGCCCGATGTCAGTACACAAACTTGCTTCGCCCCCTTCTCCTAGACGGTTGTGGTGCCAGGCATGTCGAAGTAAAGAGGCGTGTGATCGGCATTCCCGATTTGCCCAAGCAGGTAGCCGTTGTTGTGCCGCAAGTTTAGGAGGAACCTCTGAAGACTCTGAAGCTTTTCTTCGTACTCCTCCGGCAACTTCCGGCATATGCCCGTTCGCCTTCGGAGGGAAAAGCCTTTTCTCTTCATAAAGTTCGTTAGCCAGCACCTGCTCGTATTAAAATGGCTCTGCATTAGCCCTTTTTCCAAGGCTAACTGCATAGCCTGCACTTGGAGCAGTTCTGTCGTCACGGGCCGCTGTGCCGCTCACTGCTTAATCACATACTCGCCGAGCAGCTCTTCAATTTGTGGAAACCGACCCTGCTGTGGTCCACTGAAGCCTTTGCGTGAATCTTTGCTGTCGACAATATTCTGCTTTTGTTTCCGCCAGTCCCGCACGCACGTTTCGGGAACTCCGAATGACCGCGATGCGGCCCGATTTCTGTTCGTTCCGGCACACGCGACGACTTTTTTTTTAGAAGCAGCATTGTGGTGCACTCGTCGAGTTTTTGGAGTCGGCCCTACCATGCCGTCGATGCTAATGTACTACAAGATGACGAACTCCTCAGCACACGTATGAAGTGCCGCGCATGGGAAACACATAGGCAGAAATGACCGACGCGCCATGCCGACGCACGTAGGGGGCGGCCATTTTGTAAGTGGCGATGGCAATAGAATGACCATACTTATTTTTTTTTTTCGTACTCGATTCTAACGCACATGCGATTTATGAACTCTCTTAACCGGAAAAAAGGTGCGTGTTAGATTCAAGTAATTACGGTAACTTTCATTATTTTGAACTTCTTTTAATTTGAACAAATTTTCTGGCCTCTTTGAGTACGAATTATTCATATTCGACTGTAGTACAGTGGCTCATGAGATAACCTGACTAGTTTGTTTCCCGAAACACAGTATCTTAAAGCAGTACTAAATTTCTGCATGTTACAAAGGCATATTAAAAATCAAGAAATATACACCAAAGCCGCAGCCGCAGCTTTACTCTGCACAGCTGCCTCTGCTGCCTCCACTTCTCCAATTGTACCAGCAGGCAGCCGGGGAAGGTCAGAGGGGCGCTGTGCTGGCTGGGCGTGTTGAGGCACGGACAAGAGCCGAACCTAGTGCTTCAGCTGTCGCACCTCCTGCAGAACCTCTCTTTGTTGCTGCCGGATGCCAAGTTGGATCCGCAGGATCCGTAGCAATAGAGCTGAAACATACAAGAGTACATACCATATTTACTCGCACAATTTGCATCCTCACATAATTTGCTCACCAGTATAATTAGCCAGCCTGCTTTACTACAAGAAACTTTTTGCTCGCATACTTTGCCCTCCCCAACCAGCCCGAGCCACCTTGCCAGCACACACACAGACACATTTGACTTCATGATGCTCTGGTCAGGCACATCTCTTGTCGAGCAGGCGAGTGCAGTCTTACGCAAAATCGGCTGAGTGCAAGGTCCCTTCTTCCATGAACTTTTATGCTTTCCCTAGAATATCGAACTTGAAAACTGAAACCTGTTTATGTGTAGTCCGAAATGCCTAAAGGTTTGCCTCCTATCTTCCCACCTCTTCCACGGCAAGAATGTATTCCCGAGACACAGCACAGATGTTGAACGCGTGCAAGGACCTGTCACATCAACTAGATGAGGCAGGTTTTCGCACTCATTTTTTTTTTTTTTCGGTTTCGCCATCTGGCCATTGCGTTTTTACCGTTCCTTGTGATAGGCTACAATAATTATATACGAGGCAGATTGCTGTTATAAAGCTTACCGAAGAAAACTGAAACCGTGCTACCGCTAAGCACATCAGCGTGGAGTTCTTCGACATGCAATATTCAGTATGGGAGCCAGCAGAAGAGTGCGTTGAATAAGACTTAGCATAGAAGCTTGGGTGTGTTGGTTAGATATCGGAGGGAACACAACGCAATAGAAGACTGGGACAAGGAATGGACACACACACACATGAAGGGCGACACACACAGCACTGTGTTGGCATCGCGCTTCCTTGTCTGCATCTTACTTTACGTTGGGTTCCCAACAATTATTGGAGAGTACTTATGTTCTCTGGTATAACCCTGTCGTGGGAACTGGTTTTTGTGAGCACTGTCCGGAAGAACTTCAAGAAAATAGGGGCACTTGAACAGGCTTAGCAAACAAATGACAATCCGCTTTGAGACAGCTGTGACAGCGCCTGCAACATATATTCCCAGTTGAGCTTTTAGGCCAGCGATACCTACTAGCTTCGCACATGACCGGATTGACAAAAAAAGTACACATAATACGCGAGTATATACCGCATTTGACTCTGTAGCTTTGATGAACCAGGCAGATACACAAATTTATCCAAAACTCCATTGATTCTGTTGCAAAATTATTCAACAAACAAATTGCGATGTTATCTATGTTACTATACGATTGTGGCACTTCACCATTGCAGCTTTCCAGGAGGCACACATAGTGCAGCGTTAGTTCACCACTCGCAGTTAATTGTATGCAGTAGGTTGCTCACAGCAACTGACTGCATGCAATGGTGAACATCTTGCATGCTTGCACCGCTGTTTCAGCATGCTGGCTGCTTCCCATACGGCTATCAATTGATGTTCACAAAATTGGGAAGATGAAGAAAGACTACACAGTGCCCTCTGGCCACCCTATACTCCAAACCTCCAGCCAACAAACAAACAAAAGAAACAGAAGTATGCAAATGAATATTATTCCTAATGCAGCTGGAATGGAGTGTAGTTTTCACCAATTCTGTGTGTTAAGTCAATATGGAGTGAGTTAACTCCATAAAGTAGCTTTTCTCATAACAGTGTTCACTCTATTGTAACACAAGGAGTGACTTCATAGCATCTAGAAGGAAAAATAGAATCTTCAGTATTTGATAGAAATGTGAGGCTCTACCTTAAAACAACAATAATCTGGAAAAAGAACTCATTACATTTGAAAAAAGGTAGCACAGTTGATCCCCTTTACAAGAGACACTGATGTAACAGACAAACGGGGACAAGAGGCACCAGTGTGCAGGCTGACATTTGGCCCATCATGCATCAGGCACTCCGTAGATGCGCCTGTGCAGCCGGGAACCCTGCAGTCAAGCATGCAGAGCAAGACTGTTGACCACTGTACAATGACACATTGCCACAAAATTTCAAAACTTCATTTCACAGACTTCTGCAAAAGCTTCTTACACTCTTGCATAATCTTTGCACAAGCTTCTCTCATTCTTGCGTGATTTTCGTCAGAACATATAAGTGTTGGAAGTTGTATGTCCCCAAAAACTTGCACAATACAAATAGCATACATTAAAGTCTATCACTTAATACGTGCATAGTGTAACAATGAAAGGAAACTCACGCATGGTTTGCTCCGAGCCTTCCCCGTGCGGTGCCTCCTTGAGCCTTGGAGAGCACTGTACAGCTAGAGCAAAGTAGCATCAATCCAGTGTTAATGGCAGGTTAACAAGACAACACAACTAACCCCCATATTCATAAACGCTCCCCGACTCGACTTTCACCCTTCCCTTGACAGAGTTGAGCACTGTGCCGCTGCTCGTTTGAAAGCGACGCTGCGCTACTCGAGAATCACAGCAGATTATTGCTGACATGCAGCAATTTTCTCTGCTTAGAGACGGCGCTCCCATCAGCCATCTCAAGTGAAGGTGAAGCGTTCAGTGGAGGGACGTTCTAGAATACGGGGGTAAGATTGGTTGCAAGAACACTACAATAGACACACTTAATTTTTACACTTCATCTATATTGTACAGCTACACACATTCTGCATCCTTTAGCTACACACATTCTGCATCCTTATAATGCAACATACACATACAGGCTTATAAAGTAAACACTGTAGGCTGCTCAAATAACACCTACACAAAAAAATTACCCAAAAGTGGCCATGCGCAAAGTACTTTTATTAGAAACTCACAAAACTTTTGCGGTGATGGAGAATAAATAAGACAGGTTACGCTTGGAGGCACATGAGACCTTCGCAGCTTTCATAAAGTACAAAAAACAATATGGTATGTGTGTGTGTATGTACGCATGAAGCTTCAGCCTTTACATACGGTTTCTTGAAAGAATCGACTATGAATTTTATGGCACCTGTGTCCTTCAGCGCAATCGAAAGCCTGCTGATCAGTGTGTGCAATTGTGGAATAGTTACATGGAAAATGGCGTGAAACACCTAAAATCAAATTTTTCTAGCTAGGAAATATGCAGCTGTGTATACACAACACATGCTGCAAACAGTGGGAGGTGACCACAAGAGTGATTTGAGTGTAAGCGGCAGTATTCCGCATTCATGCACCCCGCCATTTTCAACTGTTGCCCAAAAGCAGCAGCACTTCAGCGTGCTACTTTTTTTTTTTGCATCATAAACAGCACGGAATACAGCGAGGATGAAAACAACATATGCAATTAAATTTTGAGCACTATTTATGGCGCGCATGATTGATTGATTGATATGTGGGGTTTAACATCCCAAAACCACTATATGATGATGATAGACGCCGTAGTGGAGGGCTCCGGAAATTTAGACCACCTGGGGTTCTTTAACGTGCACCTAAATCTGAGCACACGGGCCTACAACATTCCCGCCTCCATCGGAAATGCAGCTGCCGCAGCCAGGATTCGAACCCGCGCCCTGCGGGTCAGCAGCCGAGTACCTTAGCCACTAGACCACCGCGGCGGGGATGGTGCGCATGAAAAAAAAAAAAAATAGGCCTTTGTACAACGACGAATTCATAATTTGCCTTCACGGACCTTCTGTTAGGCTGGACCACATACAGATTTTTTGTGGCTTTCAAAAGAGATTTGAAAAAAAAAAAAAATAATAATAACCGTGTTTACTCTCGTCATGAGCGCACTCACTAAGTCACCCTCATTTCAGTCGCCAAAATTTTGAATTTTTTTTTTCTTCCACATATTAAACACACACCTTACGTTCATCCGCTGAAGTCCCACGGGCTCCCCCCCCTTTGCCGCCTTCGCTCGCTGCCACGTGCCATTTTATTTTTGTTTCTATTTGTTCACGGAACGTCCCCTGTCTTTTTTAATTATCTCTTGTAACATATGTGGCATTATCTTGTTCCCGAGGTGCCACAGGTGCTCTGCTTTGTAGATGCACCATTAAACTAGTATTTTTGATCAACTGTGCATTTCCGATGTTTACCTTGCAAGTACGTAAAACTGGCATGCTTCTTGATCTACGATACACATGTGGCTTGTCTCACTTTGAAGGAAAAGTTAGCATACAATAGTGTAAATGCTTAGAATTTGAAATATTGAGGCAGCAGCACACCGGAGATGATCATATGATAAAGAAACAAGTGCTGCATTATTACTGGCAAGTTGTCACTTATATGTACAAATAAATTTTGCGAGCTAAAAAAAGTACAAAAGCACAACGAGGCTATGATGTGGTTCAACCAGTGGATTCGCTTCATTTATCACGCCATATGATGAAGCTTCCTTTGGTAAAACTGCTCAGATAAGAAAAAAAGTTTGCTGTCCAATACAGCAACTATACAAAGTGTGCACGTGCATCTCGCAGCGCCTTTTCGTCACTTCCGAAATGCGCCTCCAACATGCCCGGGCACCAACCGAATCTATCGCCTACAACTGCCATGTTGTCTCCTCGTGCTTGCACCCGTTAAGTTTTGCTTCACGATGCAGGTTTGAGAAATTATGAGCAGCTAGTGAGGCAACTTGATTTAGTAGTCCACGCAGAGGGAGCAGAGCTTAGGGTGTTTCTTCGCTGAAAGTTATAACCTGAAATTGAGAACGCACATTCCGATTTTCCTAAAAGTACCAGCGTATTTGGCTGGTGCAGAATAACAAAAGCTACTTGAAGAAACTTTGCAATATTTGCATCTTCAGGTGCAACTTCATTACGGGTAAGTGCCATACCCAAGTATTTACCTGCAAACAGATATAGCTTACCAAGATTCTGTACATACAAACTTGTCCGCAGTTAAAATCATGATGGCGAGGAAGGCGGTTAAAATCGTGATGGCGATCGCGGAGATTTGGTATTGCATTGAAACAAACTATAAAGAATGGGAAACAATATTAGTTCACTTTGAAGTATAGCCGATCGGTTCAAGTTGGGCGTCAGGATTTTTTTTAATTAGTCAATTAATTCTATACACGGTCTCTATCATGTTCAGTGACTCCACTGTACATTAGCGTACAACAAAAGCAAAATACAAAATGAAAAGTGTGTTAAAGCATACGCGAAAAATAAAGTGATGACTGGCATTACCGCGGCACACACCACGCAAAGTCGCTATCTGCCTTGTATAATATTTTCCTCGACTATTTCCACAAATTGCAATCAAAGAGGCTCAAGCTCAACATCAGCACTGTTTAAAACACTTGGGGGGGGGGGGGGGGGGGGGGGCATTGCTACTTTGGTGGCGTAGGCCGTGACAATATATTCATAATATTATATCTCTTGTAAACTTGCCTAGCTCTGCACGACTAGTTTTCGATGGGAGCAGCTGCGCTTCGCACATCCACTCTTAAAATTGCGGCTCGAGAGATTTTGAGCTTTCACTTGTTTTTGGGCCAGGCAATTTGTAGTGAAAGCGAGATAATAGGCCCTCATAGGTTGTGGCGGGCAGCCGGTGTACGCCGTGGCTGGTATATGTGTCGCACATCCTTATTATCTAGTCTTGTATCGAGTGAACGAGCGAGGCCTTCCTAATCCAATGAGCTCGTTAAAGTAAGACAACAAAAAACCACAATGCTTCCACATCGTTCACAGCAACAGATGACGAGCCCCCAACAAACCGCACTGCAGCATGTGAACTGCCGTAGGTACCCAGGGAGTTACCCGGGCATGGTGGGAGAGGGCGACAACGGCAGAAGTGACATCACAAGAACACTATGTATAAAGGGGACATTTAAAGACTTTTCCCATTTTTTAAACTTCGTGCACTGTTCTGTCACAATTTGTAGCTCAGAATAGTTGTATTTTGAAAAGGGCACTAATTCATAAGCCCAATGGTTCAAGGATGGGTGCATTTAGGGGGCCCATTCTGCGTTTTACTTATGCCCTTCAAGAACTTGCTTACAGGGCCAAAGTCCTGTTTCAGAAGGAACACGCTAGTGCATGGCCAGCAGTCCGTCAAGCACTAGTGCTGGTGAGATTTGGAGATGCAGCACATGCGCATCCTCATCTGCTACTTCTCTGCTCATGCTCTCGGGGCTTACTTGCGAGGCACGGTTCTTCGCACTTTTCATTTTCACACTGTAAATCAACTGATACCAACTCTGCCTTCCATTATTTAATAAACCAATATTTCATGGTCACGAGGACGAGCTTAAAATGTTTGCTACATCAGACCTGAACAGCATTTTGAGTCATCGAAACTTGCTAGTTGCAGCGAGCATTATGCGAAAAATATGATGTGCTTTACGGTGACAACTTGCAAAACACTGCAGCAACGATTAAAATCATGCATTTTTTGTGCTCACAGGAAATCCCTGAAGCAGGAGGCACTGGGCTAGATAAATTGCGCAGCTAAAATACGGATGCGCTTTTCAATGCTGTCATGCGTACAGGCGGAGAAATGGCAGACAAAACTGGGCGCACCCCGATTCTATGCGCATGCGTCCCATTCACAAGCCTCGCTGCCAGTTAGCACCACATGGCTCACTGTCCATGAGCTCGCTTGTTTCCTGTAACAGTGGACCATACGGTACACCTATTTAAAAACGAGGATAGAATGTATATAATGCAGCATCTGATGAAGCCATGACGATGTGTTGCTGATGAAATCTGGAACTCTAGTTAGTACCCTTATTGTTAACCAGTCGACCGACTAGCAAAACGATTTGCGACTGAAATGATGGCATCTACACCTGCCCTTAAAGGGACACTGAACAAAGTTTTTGCCGCCGAGATTTTCAGCCGAAGCAAAAGATTGGGCCATGAAATTCATAGACAATAATAATTTCAAGCAGAAACTACAAAAACATACTGAATTTAATGAGCCTTTTACAAAATGTCGCGTCTAGCTCTTAGACACGGCGTTTTCTAAAAGGTCGCGACATTTATTTTTCAAGTTTATTTTTGTTATTCAAGACAAATCTACGGTGCATTGTTTACAGAAAACAAAATTGCCTCGGTAAGATTTCTTTGCGAGCAGCTTACTAATTTTAAGGCGGGCGCGTTGATTCGTGAACTGAAGGATGCGAGTGATCGATCTTGCCTGCTAGTGGCTAGGCGACAAAGGCTTTACCTCATGTCCTGGTGTAGCTAAGTCACGCAAATGGAGCAGAAAATGTGCATTATCATTTATTTCACCTACATATCACACGTATGTGACTTATTGCCGGTGACAGGTGATCAGGATGAAGTCGACAAGTTGCAAATCTGAACAAGAATTCACTCGAATGAAAAACCAACCTATACTCACGTGCACGGTGAAGTCGAACACGTCGTCCGTCAATGTTGTCGCTGATGCCCGAAGGAAAAGAGAAGAGGACAAGCGACGGGGTCGTCTCTTTCTATAAAGTCGGCGGAACTGCCAGAACGGCCAACACAAAAGGCATCGGGTTGACATTCCTCCATCTGGGCATCAGTCGCTCCACCCGGGCATGCAGCTGCTACTGGTTCTACTACTATCCTCGTCCTCGTGCCTCTTCCCGACATTGCAGTGTTGCTGCCATACTCGCGAACCTTTTTAAATTAAAGCACGCAATCATGTATTATCGTGCGCCATACTAAACTTACAAAGAGTGCGCCGGTACATGAGATCACGAAGCGCGGTCCACGCCATCACAAGAGCAATTAGAGAAATGAAACAAAGAAAACAAAAATGTATAAAATAGTTTGTCTCAATACGATCCGCAATCCAGTTTCCTGCAGCGGCTTTTGGCTCTGTATGAACGGCCAAGCCAGTGCCAAGCCAAGCTTGCGTCTCTGATCAGCTGTTTGTTTCCATCGAGAATTCAACAGTGAACTGGCAATTTGTTTAGATGATATTGCTAAAGGGCTTGAAATTGAATATTTCTCTACGTACTACTGCTGTACTTTTCCTCTCTGTTTCCTGATCACAGTGATGAGATTGAGGAGGTTACAATTTAGAAAACAGCAAGTGCAGCTCAAGTATTGCTAGTATCGCTGTTTCGGTAATAAAATGTTACAAAGATTTTGCCCCGCGACCTGCTTGCCGTGTTCGAGCACCCAGTAGAAATTTACGGTGCCGCGTTTGAAAGAGTTGAATAAAATTGCAATATTACGAAAGAAAGGCTCTGAAGCAACATCGCATTTTATCAGGCCTACACCTCCCACACCTAGACGAGTAAAACTCGTCGATATTATCTTGCAAAGCTGTGTATAATATTTAAAACACATTCTTTAGCCCACGATGAATTGTTCTCTCGTGTGGCTTCTCCATTTGGTACTGTCATGTTAACTTACAAAGGCAACTTGCCATATTTAGTCTCTTTAGATGTTGCAAAAGCTTGACACGTGGTGTGTATGCCATACTGATAATTCTCCTCGTAACCTGGGTCCGCCTCTTTAAACAGCGTCGCATTTTATTGTTCGCAATTGTGTTTGTTTTATACTGTAAGCGAGCTGTGTGATTTCATCAATATTCACGAGTGTTCCCTGACTATACAAACACGTGCGTCTTATTTGGTGCGGTGCACGTTTGTATGTAGCAAAAAATGCCATTTCGTCAGCGTGTGTCTGCATACACTTGCATGCCCTGCAGTACGTGTACATAATTAATGCAGTAAGGACTGCAATGCATAGCCTTGCATGGGACATATATTCCATGCACCCTCAGAGAAATGTTGTTTGTTATGAGCCTACTGTTTATCATTACATTTTTTTTTTCGTTAAAATTTTCATCTCCATATAAACCAGCTGTATAGAGGCACGAGCTTCAGCAGCTTCCTCGTTGTTCCATTTTAAATGAAAACACCAAGCCTACCCGAATCAATGATCTGTTTGCTATCATTACTGTTATGTGTTCTACGACGTACACAAGGACAGTAGTATACAAAAAATAGGGAGGGAATTGAATGCCCTGCCTGCATGGCTGCGCCCTTTCACAAGATCAGGCGCTGCGCTGTGAAGCTTCCTACCGGCCTGCGCAAATTCAAGGGAGCGTACAATAGCGTGGTTCAAGAGGACTTGTGGGGAATACTAGACACACTGGGTGTAAAACATGGAGTCACTAATCGTTTAAAGGAAATCTATAAAACTAACAAGGTAGTTAAAAAGTGGGAAAAACAGGTATCCAAGCCCACAGTGGTGAAATGTGGACTTAGGCAGGCGTGCCCACTGTCACCCTTCTTATTCATGATGTACCAACAAGGATTAGAGGCCAAATTAGAGGCAAGGGGACTTGGCTTCAACCTCTCTTTAGTCAAACAAGGAAAGCTCATTGATCAGGCACTACCAGCATTAATCTACGCAGATCATATAGTGCTAATGGCCGACAACAAGGAAGATTTGCAGAGGTTGATGGACATCTGCGGTAATGAGGGAGATAAGTTAGATTTTAGATTCAGTTAGGAAAAATCAGTAGTCATGATTTTTAATGATAACAAAAGTAGTGAGCTTAGAATACAGGAAGTCACGCTAGAGATAACAGATAAATACAAATAACTGGGCGTATGGATAAGCAATGGGACCGAGTACCTGAGGGAACACGAAATATGCGTGACGACTAAAGATAACAGGAATGCAGCAGTGATGAAAAATAGGGCACTGTGGAATTACAATAGGTATAATGTTGTGAGAGGAATATTGAAAGGGGTCATGGTTCCTGGGCTGACGTTCGGCAACGCGGTCTTGTGCATGAGGTCAGAAGTTCAAGCAAGATTAGAAATTAGGCAACGTGAAATATGTAGGCTTGCTTTAGGAGCTCACGGGAATACACCAAACCAGGGAGTACAAGGTGATATGGGATGGACATCATTTGATGGCAGGGAAGCTAGCAGCAAGATGAAATTTGAGAAGCGATTGAGAGAAATGGGGGAGGAGCGTTGGGCTATGAAGGTTTTCAGCTACTTGTGCATGAAGAATGTCAATACAAAATGGAGGAAGCGAACCAGGAAATTGACTGGTAAATACTTAGAAAACAGCAGGTGGCCAAACCAGAAAGAACTATCGGTTAAAAAGGAACTGCAGGAAACGGAGACTGACATGTGGAGAATTGGCATGATTAAGAAGTCCGCACTAGAGATCTATCGAACTTTTAAGCAGGAAATTGCCAAAGAAAGAATCTATGATAATACTCAGGGTAGTTCTCTACTGTTTGAGGCCAGGACGGGAGTATTGCGAACCAAGACATATCGGGCCAAATATGAAGAGGTAGACACAATATGCAGTGCGTGCGAAGAGAAAGAAAAAGTGCCGAACACTTGACAATGCTCTGTAAGGGGCTTCATCTTATAGTTCAAGATGACGGCGCAGAGTTTTTCAAAGCACTGGTGTTTAGGGACAGGGAAGGCAAAATAGACTTTAAGCGGGTAGACTTAACTAGAAGGAGGTTATCTGATTGATGGCTAAAGTCAAGGCACGAGTGAAAATTAAACCCTTCACTTCAAAGTACCTGTCCAACTTTACTGTTTAAAGGGGAAAAAAAAAATCTAGTGGTTAGTTCACTAAGCATTACGGCTAGGTGACGTTAGCCGCCGCCCGATCTAAAGGGTACGGCCACATCCATCCATCTATCCAGCCAAGAATATGCTCTCTGGCTTGTTGCTCCAGGCCTAGTCAGGTAGATTTTCTGGCCTCACCGTTGAATTGTTTGCTCGGGTTGTGGCTTGCAAACATTGCGGTTTTGGGCTTCGTATCATCTTGTTCCGTCATCATGTCCTCCAAGTGGAGGACATGTCGCAGTGTGAGGAGGGAGTACGACAAGGCGCTGATAGAATGTGCTATCAGTCTTACCAGGCAGGCGGTTGAGAGCGCACCGAGGCAGCTGACGCACACCAGCACTATCCGCTTCCTGTATAATACAGGCTAGGGAATTATAGAAACACAGAGCAGAAATCAACTCTTGTGCCTCTCTCATGCACTCACAAGGCGGAACCTGCTTCGAACACTGAGGACCGAGCTAAGCAACACCATGCGTACCGATAAATCATTGTCTCCTATTGCAATAATAATTAAGGCACGCATGCAACTTAAACCATTGTCACGCAAGATGAATTCACAACACCATCGAAGTGAACCCAAGGCACGTGCTGATTATTATGTACGGTACTAGCGCTAAATTCATGCAGACGTTTAGTTGGCGCTGCAGTAGGCCTAGTTGAAGGAATGGCCACAGCTACTGCTGTGATGGAGAACGGGCTCATTAACATCTTCATGTAGATTAAAACGGCTTACCCCGAAATGGCTGGGAGTGTCACGCTATCTCTAGCAGTGGCACATGCAGTTGCATATTTAACGATTACAGAAATGGCGTACCGATTTCCAAAGCACCTATCAATACTTCCGTCAAGGCGTAGCACCAAACACTTTATCGCACATTTCGGGAAACATACCTTTTTCTCCCAATCTGGTGGCTAGGCATGACTACGCCCAAGAATAGGCATGTTAGTATGTATGTCGGAGGTATTTACATCTGAACCCTGAAAAACTATTTCCCTAAACCCATGGAAAAAAAAAAGAAAATGGAATTTGCACCTGTCATCACATTGCACCCCATCACAGGTATGGGATCAGATTGGCCTGGCGCTCAATACTCCCTTACGCCTAATCAGAGCTCGGTTTGGCACCAGCTCCAGGCAAAACCATTTATAATCTCCTGTCTGGCACATTTGTTTTACTCTGCTCTCTCTCAACCAGAGTGCACCACCTGTGGTTCACCCCTGGTGGATCTTTTTCACTGTTTGTGAATTGCACACAAAGCCCTTACTGGTAGATCCTATTCCCAATTCTTCACTATTCTCACGGGAGGCCACTCTTTGGGCACCTTACATCACGACATGTGCGTGTCATGATGTCAGTGCCGTCTTTTTCAGAGTCGGCGCCATCTTTTCTTTCTCTTTTGCTCCTTCCCTGTCCTGTGTTTCTGGTGTTGCGCTGTAAACAAGTGAAGATGTTAAAGAACACCAGATGTTCAAAATTTGCTTCTCATTATATATCGGGGTTTTGGGAATTAAAACCCCAGATATATTGAAAGAAGATGCATGAAAAGGGAAGGTTGATATTGGAAACTGGCAAAAAAGGGATGACAGACTTCTGAAGCTATGCAGCCATTGAGATTTTCAGCTGTTCACGCAATTCTCACACGTGGCTTTGATGCAGCTATGCACATATCACACAAGCATGCTGACTGTACAGTTAGTATAACTGCAACCTTCATGTACCCAGCCTTCATGTACCCTCTATGACATTTCAGAACATCTGAGTCAGTGTTAGCATCAAGTTATGTTCTTCATGCTGGGGAACCAGTGTGATGAGTTACCATTTCTACAGAATGAAGCCCTGTCTACCTGGAACAAGCTGCAAGATATATAACTAAACGGCCCTTTTCAGGGCCAGTCAATCTCTGTCCAGCTTGGATGCACCAACTGATTCCCTTTATCATCAACCCTCAATAAAACTAGCAAATGTTTGTACATGTGCAAGCAGTGTCATTCAATATCTTAGGAAATGCTTGTGAAGCAATTTCAAGGAGAATCGTTTTTCTGATCTCATAGTGAGGCATTAGGAACACCTTAGTCACACCAAATGCCATTATTCAATGAGAGGAACAAGAGAAATATTTCATTGGGAACTATGAAGTAAACAAAAAAACAAATGTTTTCAGATACTGCGAGATCATTTCATAAAAAAGCTCAGAAGTTGCTATGTGTGGCCACATTTAATCTGTGCAAGCATCGTGTGGTTACAAAATTCTGTACCAAACATAGGTTCAGCTTTCTGGAATAGACCGCGCTGAACAAGCTAGCTCAGTGCATGCACTTCTGTACCCTGCCAGAGAATATTTTTACCACCAGTATGTTGTGACGTGAAGTGAAATGGTGATAGCATACTAGGGCGCGTCCTGCAGAACCCCAATAAAATTGTTTCACTTGATCGGTTGGTGTGCTGTAAGCAGAACATTTCCAAGAAAAATCGTATAGTTTGGAGGAGGACTTAAGCAAGGAAAGGCGTAGATAAAACACTGGATTAACTGGCATTATCCTCACCAAGTATAACATTGTTTTTCTGGTGAAGCTTTGTGTCTGAACAGCGAGCAGGATAAGCTGGTAAAAACATGCAAAATGGGAAGTCTAGCACAGCAATCTGTGCAGTACTGCTCATTTCATGGAGCATTAATTTCACAGGCTTTGCTCATTGTTAGCATTAAGCCTATATTATGTCCACTGCAGGGTGGAAGCCCAATCAATGTTCCCTGTCCTGTATGAGCCAATTTCATATTATGGCTGATAATTTCTCGATCTCATTGGAACTAATCACCTGCCACCCTCTGCTACATTTCATGTGTCCTAATATAAATTAATTGACATTACTGACCTGTCATCCATCTTTTTTTCTCATTCCCAACTAATGCATTCATTTTTGATAAACTCTGCTTTCTTCCCATGTCCTAATACTATACTAGTCTTTTTTCATTATTCTGAAACATTATCTTTGTTCAGAAGCTAGAAGTTATCAGAAAGAACATAACGACATTCTACCTCCTGAGCATATGGCATCATCAATACAAAAATGTAATAAAAGTGAGAAAACATCCTATCTATATAAGAGGCCCTAAAATACTGCAGGAGGCAACAGATAAACTGGTATTTGTATAAAGGCAGTGACAAAAACTTTGACTACTGTCACTTATTCTGATTCTTGGGACATCTTTTTTAGTACATCATAACACATAACTACACATTTGCACAATTTACACAGAGGAATTGCCACCACGTGCATTGAGGCCACCGTTCAGAAGTCATGTGAGCACAAAGATGAGGTAATCTTTAAAAACCAGATTAAAAGACTAAAGGATGCTGGATATCCCAACAGCACCATCACACCCGTGTGCTAAACGCTCCTGCAGAAAGTCAAGTTAAACAAAACAGGACCAAAATAAAAACAGAATGACCAAAGATCTTTGCATGCTATACCGTACGTGTATAAGGTGTTTCACAATATAAAGAAAATAGCGAGCCGATATGATTTTATCCTGTTATTTGCCATCCCTTGCAAGTTTTCAAAAGTGTGTGTACTAAAAAGCAACAGGAATAGCCATTATTTCACCATTCGTCACGAAGATAGGTATACTGAATGCCAATATAATGTTGTGTATGAGATACTATTGACACGTGGAAACGTAAACATAAGACAAACTGGGCAATGCCCCAATGTTTGAGCAAGACAGCATGCTTAAAATGTTAAGAATGGCCATGGTAGTCGCATGGCCATACACTGTAAAGAATGTAAGTGCAGTTCTATGTTTCATAAAACACTGTTTTTGAAAAAAGCAAGAACAAGAAATGAAAGAGAGACTGTGAAAGCGTTTTCTTGTCAGGAAGGCCATGGATCAGTGCATCAGTATACCTTCACTCATCCATTCGGAGAGAGAGTATTCTTTTCTCAGTTAAGATTATATTATCATGGTCTCACATGTGTCGTTGTGCATGAGCACTGTTCTTGTACTCTGTACAAAAGTAGGCGTAGTACCTTCAATAAAATTTAGTTGGCAGTCAGCGCTCTTTCCTGTCCTTTTTGTCTCTTTCTGAACTTCTCTCACTGTTACTAGAACACAACCACGATGAACCAACTTGCCCAGATTAAGCTATTGTTGACGAAAAGTCAGAGCATGAAAATACTTCAGGGGCTCAGAACCTCCTCACTACCCGTCTAGTTACGGGCCTGGTCTATGTGTTCCGAGAGTGAAGCACTAGTGGAGCTATCTAACTACCTAACGGTGAGGAGGGTTTGTGTATACTCGAGCTTGTTTCATGACATGGTGAGAGGTGGCAGGTTGTTGAAATAATATGCTGTGTGGGAGGTCAAGATTTTGATTGAGAACACTGAGTATGAGCCAGTGACATTAGGCGTTCAAGACTTTTTGCGATATTCACTCTAGCATAGGACCTTGGTTGGTGGTTGACGTGTGCATTTGATCACATTGTAGTCTTCCATCATAATTTTTTTGCCACTTGGCGTCGACGCTCTTGAGTTGTACCAAAGTAATTAAGCATGCAGGTACAAGTATCTTCTGTCAGTGTTTCAATGATGAGCTGAATATGAGTAATAGCTTCCATCGATACTTCTGGCATTGGTGTATGCACATTTCTTTTGAAGTTCTATTGTAAAAAAGGCATTAAAGGTATGTTTTTGTGACTTTTTAGTGTTGGCCAGAACTGCTGGTGTGTCCGAACGGCTCATCGATTGGTTGTGGTGTTGTCTTGTTCAGGGCCACAGAGCTTTCAGTATTTTTTTATATTTGCCTTCACAGGAATGCTCTTTGCACGCTTCTTCAGTACTTTGTATTATTCCTAAAGCATTGACTTCCAGATTTTGATTGTGGTGCTTTAATCTAGTGTTCAACTTCACGCTAGCTTCATTTGCACGCAAAGCAAGAACTCAGGAGTATGGTAATTTTTGCTATGGGTTTTCCCTTCTTCAGTCTACTGTATTTTTGCCTGTGTTGTCTAAGCGCTGACAGCCTCGTGCGACAGCTTTTTTTTTTGTGCACTTATTGTGTGCCAATGACTTATTTGCCTCCTCAGCTAAAGACTTTTTGTATTATAAGAGAAAGCTCTGTCTGTATTGCTTTTGTCATTTGCTGATGGTGTATCTTCAGTATCTTTTCTCAGTGTACACTATACTTGAATAGAAGAGCAGCATGACTACCTTCAGCTGTTAGCAGGCTTTTAGCTGCTGTAATACTGATTGATGCTCCTTTCTCGGGCGTTCTATTTTGGATGGTTGGCATGTCATTGCTTCTTTTAAACTTTAAAACTGCAGGGGTGCACCTTTTTCTGGTTACACCTGGTATATTTTTCCAGTGGTTATATATATATATATATATATATATATATATATATATATATATATATATATATATATATATATATATATATATATATATATATATATATATATATATATATATATATATATATTGCTAACTTGAGAAACAAGGCCTCTTTACGTTAGGTGCACATCAGGTGGGAAAAGTACTTCTATTACTTGCCAAGATTGTGGCCCCTTATGGTGGGAATCATAATGCACTGTTGATGTGTCAAATTCACATAGCATAATTCCAAGGCACTCGATCAATATCCAAAGAAGAAAATTATGTTCTTTTGCGTGAGTTTGAGCAACTCATAGTAATTTGTATGTAAATGAATACTTCATCATTCTTGGCTGTCATGTTTTATGGAAGCACATGTGCTTCGTTAATAACAAAAAAACACGCACGCTCACGCCACTGCAGTGGCGTGAGCGTGCGTGTTTTTTTTTTTGTTATTAACGATTTGCCCTATGCATTCACGTTTCTTCTTTTTTTGTGTGTCGTACTTCTCCTATCGCGCAGCCTACCGTTTTGGGCACACGTAAAAAAAGTACATAAAAAAGATGCGTTCCACGCCGAAATTCGCGTTCGCAACGAGCTGGGCACCGACAGGGTGCCCTACGACACCCACACACTCCGCAACACCTTACCAACCGTTCGCTGCGATGTTGTTTATTGGGAATTCGTGTGGTCGTTGCATGAATATAGCGCGTGCGTGCGTGCGCACGCGCGTCTGTGTGTTAGATCACGGCAACTGCATATGTTGTATCATTCAGTCACCATAACGCAACTGACGACCCCCGCTCTTCCCACACGTCAAGCAGCAGCAAGTGCCGTTAACCGTACTGCGCTGTGA
The DNA here is from genome assembly GCF_043290135.1 of Rhipicephalus microplus. Lineage (NCBI taxonomy): Eukaryota > Metazoa > Arthropoda > Arachnida > Ixodida > Ixodidae > Rhipicephalus > Rhipicephalus microplus. Next base: position 175,425 of record NW_027464712.1, read on the forward strand.
ACGCAAAACAGATTCGAATAGGTCGCGTAGATAGCTAGCCCGACACATGATACGATAAGATTTGCGTCAGATATTCGACGTCTACATGCACGCGTAAGACAGCGGTATCCGCAGCAGCTTCGTCATACGTACGGATAGCACCGCATCGGACGTCACGTCTGACAGAGAAACTTGACCGCTAATTTTTTTTCACTTAAAAAGTCTACCTTGCACAACTTCAACCAACAATTATGCATTTCAACGAGCTGTGCATGGTTTAATGATTGATTGATTGATATGTGGGGTTTAACGTCCCAAAACCACCATATGATTATGAGAGACGCCGTAGTGGAGGGCTCCGGAAATTTCGACCACCTGGGGTTCTTTAACGTGCACCCAAATCTGAGCACACGGGCCTACAACATTTCCGCCTCCATCGGAAATGCAGCCGGGATTCGAACCCGCGACCTGCGGGTCAGCAGCCGAGTACCTTAGCCACTAGACCGCCGCGGCGGGGCATGGTTTAATGACGAAAAGATAGTTCTAATATTGTGCCCGGCACATATATTACTCTCTAACTTGAAAAATCGGCGCGTGAATTGGGGCCAGAACAGCGCCAAAAAAGCAGCACATGCAGAAATCGGCTCATATTCTAATATTATGACATCGTGATGTTGACTTTTCAGCTGACACCGGCAATAACGTTCAAACGGCGGGCCAATAATGCCGGTCCTATTCGATGGCTCCGCCCGTATTGGCTGCTACTTGTACAACCTGGCCCGATGTGTCCGTTCTAATAGGCCGGCACAGCCTATATGGGCGGAAAGTTCTGAAAGCTGGCCCAATATAACCAATCTAATAGACTGGCACAGCCATCATTGGCGGAATGTTGTTAATGCTGGTCCAACATAGCCATTCTATTCGGCTGGCAGAACCAATATTGGGGGTACGTTGTCAACGCTGGTCCAACGTCGCCGTTCTATTTGGCTGGCATAGCCAATCTTGGCGGTACGTTGTGAAAACTGGGCCGTTCATGGGCCAGGCAATGCCGATCTATCCCCAATATTGGGCCAACCTTCTGTGCTGCCTGGGTTCTTGCTGCAAACTGCACTTTCACTCTGTTTTTTACTGTGGTGGAACTGCATCTTATTAATCCTTTCCTGCTTTCATCATTGAAGTTAGGGAATATGACTGCAATTAGCTTCACGAATTAAAACACATGCCAGTAAGCATCTTGTTCACGTAAATTGTTCTTACAGATACAGCTTTCAACACTTGAATTTTACATGCTCTCGGTGCCAGGGTATATGTTGTGATAATTTTGCCTGTTCCAATAAATCTTTAGAAGAATGCATGGTGTTCGGTTCAAAATTTTTTACACATTACGCTGAAATTTTACTTAAAAGCTGGCAACAGAGTTCTACGTAACTTGAATAATGGAGTTGCTGAGGCATTTTTACATACAGTTGAAAAGTATTTTGAAGGCTCTGGTCGCTGCAGTATACAAGCTTATCACAGTTTTCACAATTGTAGTATTATTTGGTGACAGCTCGTGAATATTTATTTCAAATAAACTGTTTTGGAGTTCTAGGATTATTTTAAAAAAGGTTTCCTTTCCATTTAAAAACTATCAGAAGTATTAGGTTAACTTAAGTGTTATTTTTGGTTATACCATTATTAGATTCACATTGAATTCGCTTTTGAAATTTACTACTCGCAAACCACTTGCTTGCGAGCGTCTGTAGTACGACAGTGTTCATGCTGTCAACGCTTCACTGCATGCATCGCGGTGAAGTGAGCAAAAAAACAAAAAAATGGCAGTATATTCACGGAGTGAATGATGGAGAGTAGGGTGAAGAATTCGTCAGTCCATTCGTTCTTGCTTCTGTCCGTCAGTGTGACCACCTATGCGTCCATCAGCCCGTCCGTGCGGGGGTCTGTTCGTGCGTCCATTCCTGCGTTCGTCCATGCAGCCGCCCCTGCGGCCGTTCATGCGTCCATCCGTGCATCTGTCTATGTGTCCGTTCGTCCATCTATTCAACACTCCAATTACCACCATCTCGCCTCTTTTCATCATATATTCCCCATATAGAAGCACCGCCATCCAGTGGACATTCCAAAGACGAAACGAAAGGTGGCACACGCACACTTTCTTAGGGGCTTGCGCTTCGGGTCCACTTCCCACCTTTAACCACCTCGAGTTCATGGTATATACTAGTTCACTGCATTCATGGCACTGCGGCCGAAAGCTCGCTAAACCTTTCGAAAACCAAGGAGGTTACGCCCAGCGAGTATGACGTAGCAAACTTTTTCAGCCAGATAGTGCTCAATGTACATGCCAATGGCTGCTAATGTGGAATTAGGGGCGGTGAATACGGCTTTTATTTTCTTACGGCTTGCGCTTCGTATCTACTTCCCATTTTTAACCACCTCGAGTTCATTCAAGGTATATACAAGTTCATTGTATTCATGACACTGCGGCTCAACACTCGCTAAACCTTTCTAAAGCTAAGGAGGTTACACCCAGCGAGTGTAACGTAGCAGCCCTTTTTTGTCACATAGTGCTCAATGTACATGCCAACGGCTGCTAATGGTGATCGCAGCCTGCGCGTTAACTAAAAGCCGAATGCTCCTGTCTCTCATTCCCCATTAGCAGCCACTGGCATGTACATTGAGCACTATTTTTTATTGTTCAACAACGCACAGAAGAAGTCTCTCACCAGCACCACCTTGGAGGTCAAAATGTTATAGTTGTTTCGTACTACGTGGGACGAACGGGTGCCGCTATAAGGAGCTTCACCCCTAAAACGTTGGCTTGAGGCGGGTTCATTACATGCACAACATACAGTAGATTTCAAAGTGTGTTTGGCCTAGAGGGAATACGCTGTCACACGCGTCCTTCTCTTCTAATCATAGCGCGGCCTCTCGCTCCTCATAGAAACGGCATTGCTTGGCGTGTTGATAGAGGGACACTACGAAGACATTCATTTGCAGGTCTATCGAGAAGCTGCTACAGATACTCGTGCTTCTCATTTGGCATCGCTATCATAATCAGTAGTGGTGGCATTCAATACGAGAAGCCTGAGATATGCCAGAGTGAGTGCAAGCTGAGCGATCGAGTGACGTGCGTGACGTAGGCACTCAAGTGCTCCGAAACCAGCTCTTTGAGCAGCAACAAATGCCTATCGAGTTACGATTATTGTTATATTGAAACGAAGATGCGCAAGTCTACGGGAGGTAGGTTAATTAGGGAGGCGATCACCGGGCTAATTCAAGGGCCGAAGTATCGGCCCCCCGAACCGCACCACGAAAGTGTGGACAATTTAGAAGTGGTCCTATTTAGCGCGCCAGCGGACGCCGGCTGTGGCACCAAGAACAAGTCAGAGCCGAGAGTTGATAAACAAAACAAAATTATATTCTCAGTTATGGCAGATCAAAACAATACACAAGTATGCACACTCTACAATAGTTGAATACAATAAGTCACCAATCAAACAATTTACTACACTGTACAATCAGCCACACTCAAAACAACGGACACAGACAACAATACGCACTACAATGCAGTCGCAAGCATCGAAAAACCAAGACACTTAAAGAATAAAGAGTTAGAAAACGTATTCAGTCCAAAGTTCTTGGATCAAGAGTTTGAATCATAATCTTCCGAGAATCACTCACTCAAAGGCCAGCGTTGTAGTCGTTCCGCTGCCCCAGAAGTTTCTCTTCCAGGAAACCTCGCGTCTTCGATTGGCCGCTCTCCAGGCTCCAAACTTCTTCGAAAGAAACACGTCGGCTTCACACGCGCAACTGTTGCCACGCGTCTTCGCTCGATAGCGGTAGACACACACTCTTGCCTGTAGCTCGAGTCTTCACCCCTCAGGTGGAAATCCTCTTCTTCTCCTCCTTTGTCCCGCATGACAAAAGGCTTCGCCCACAAGGCGGAACACCCTACGCACTCTGGCGCATACTTTCTTCTTCTCCTGTTTTGTCACTACGGACAAAACCTTCACCGACAGACGCGGCGGAATAACCCCATGCTCACTGGCGCTAACTTCCTTCTTTTTCTGATCTCCCATCTCGGCTGCTCGATTAAACACCTTCCGCGCGAGATTCCAGAAAGTTCTCATCATGTCGTCGGCGCGATACGCAGCGAAGGCTGGGGAAAAGCGCGAGACAGTACGAGGGCCGTCCGCGACGGATCACGCAACCCTGCATCAGCACGCCCCTTTCCATCGAGAACTCTCTAGGGCTCGCTCGGCCGCCGATGCGAGGAGGTTCGTTGGCGAGCCTACGCTTCCGAGGTGAGAAGGACGCGCGCCCGGAAGTCTTTGGATGCTTGTTTTCTTTTTTTATCGTTGACCTCTCGGCGCTTCGTCATGAAAATTTGGCAGCGCGCCCTTTTTGAGCGCTCGTTTTGTGACATTGCCCCCCTCTTTAATAATATTATCACATAATATTCAAAATCACACAAACGAGTGCGAACAGTCCCCACACTCTCAGAGACTGTAACATAGTCCGTCGCTCATGACAGGTCACATTCACAATAGATCACTCAATACAATTGTACATTGTAATTCAATCTCACAACACATGAAATATAACCACAGCTGCATAAGTACATTACTCCATCACAGATTCCAGACAAAACAAATGTACAAAGTTCTCTCATCACAACAATTGTACAATCACATCACCGTAACAAACATTTTCACTCACTCGACATACAGTTGTGACATAGGATAACAACCACATTAACTTAACATATAGCACTATCAAAAAACTTCCTAATCGACCTCGGCACCTATCCTGCGCATTTCGAGCGGCGCTTGCGCCCTTTCTTGCGGTGCTCTCTAGATCTCTTCTTATTGTTTTTCCTGGTTTTGTTCCGGCAAGCCCCTTCCAACGACGGTATCTGAGGCGGCGTCTCAGCCATCTTTGTCACTTCCTACATTGTTAACAGGTCATGACGCTCAACCGATCCTGTCCGGTTATTCACCCGCTTGTTCATGTTACGACATTTGGCCTGGCTGGCCGACTCCGTCACCTTTACACTGTCGGTTGGTTGAGGTCGTGCCGACGTAAGCCCAGCTGCCCAGCACGTGAACTCATTCAACACGATCACCTTCTCATTCACTGTCTCTTGCACCGCGGCTTCACCTTGGGCTCGAGTGAGATCCATCACGGGATGCTCCACCGCTGTATCTCGCGGTCGCTGGGTTGGCGAGGGCTCTATCTTAGGGTCTTCTCCCAATCGTTCTGGATCATTCGGCCCTTGCGCCCCGTCGATGTTTCCGATTACGAGGTCGTACAGGCGGGTCGTCATGCATAGAGCAGTAACCTTCCCGCTGAAGAACGGGGTTTCAGCCTCAATTTCTTCTTCGGGAAGCATCCGTACCGAACTGTCAATTAGGCAAACTGGTTTCGTTTTGCCTGTTAACTCACATTCCCGTACCAATTTTCTCCGCACGATAACCATGGAGCTACCGGTGTCTCCTAACACCGTAATCTTCTTGCCCGCAACCTTTCCAGGCAGCATTGACATTCCCTTCGTAACACCGGTTGGCTGTTTTTGTCGTTACAGCACCCACAATAGGAAGTTTCTCTCCATTTTTCAACTCTACGAATCCGCCTGTGACGGCATTATCATCAGATTTCGGTGCTGCTAGCACACAGGCTACCTGGTGACTTTGACTCGCTGCGTTACGACATGCGTCTACTTTGTGCCCCGTCTGGCCACACTTGAGACACTTTACTACCGTAGGGCTCGTAAAGTTAGCACGACAATTGTTCGCGCGATGACCCACTCGGTTACACAGAAAACATTGCGGAACACTCTCCGGTGCACGCTTCTTTTGTTCGGGTGCCGAATTTTTCGAGTCTTCGGGTCACTCCTTGACTTTGGCCAAATTTGTGCCACCTTGCACTTCCAAGAATCGGTCAGCCAATTCAAGCATGCCTTCAAGTGACTCAGCCTTCCTCTCTTTCAAGTGCAGCGACAGGCTTGGGTGGCAACTGGTGAGGAATTGCTCTCTAATAAGGAGCTCTCTAAGCTCATCGTACTCCTGCGCTGTCCACGAAAGTTCAATCCATCTGTCTAAATAAAGGCTAAATTGGGTGGCGTACTGCGTAGTCGTCTCACCATCAGCTGGCTTTTCTGTCCGAAATCTGTCCCGGAAACCTTCCACAGAAAATCTAAATCGTTTCAGTAAAGCAGCTTTCACCTTCACATAGTTGGCCGCATCGGTCGGCGTCAGCCTACCGTACACACTGAGCGCTTCACCACTCTAGCAAGTACTCAAAGCAGTTGCCCATTGATGTTCCGGCCAGTTATGGCTCCTTGCAATCGTCTCAAATCTGTGAAGGTACGCGTCAAGGTCGTCCTTCCTTTCATCAAACGCTACGAGCAGCTTGCTTGGGTTCAAGCGGAAGCCATGATCTTCCCGTTCGCTGCTTTCAACTCTAGCTTGGACGGGAGTTTCCCTTCGCTGTTGCAAATAGAGCCGCTCAAGTTCCATCTCGTGCTGCCGCTGCCGTTCCCTTTCCTCTCTTTCTTCTGTCAGGAGTCGCTCCTTTGCCTCTCTTCTCTCGCCCTTTCAGCTGCCAGCTTTTCTCTCTCCAGCTCCAACTTCAATTGCTGCTCTCTTTCTTCTTTCAGCTGTCGCTCCTTTGCCTCTCTTTCTTCTTTCCCTCTCTCAGCTGCTAACCTCTCTCTCTCTCACACTCAGCTGCTTTTTCTTCCTTGGCCTTCTCAGTGGCCAGCCTCTCTCTCTCTCCAACTCAGCTGTGTTTTCTTCCTTGGCTCTCTCAGCTGCCAACCTCCCTCTCTCCAACTCAGCCTCTTTTTCCGCTTTGAATCTTTAGACCACCAACCTTTTTTTTACCAGCTCAGCTGCCTTTCCTTCTTTGGCCTTCTCTTTTTCTTCTTCCTTCTGGATGACCCACTTCCGTAGTTCGGTGCCAGAAAGACCCATCTTCTGAACAAGAGCTACTAACTTTTCGAGATCCATTGTGTCTCGCGAATAAAACCTTGCCGCGTGCAAAAAATATCTGCCTAAATCAGTATATCAGAACACTCTCCTGCACTCGTTAACGAGAACACTGAGCAACAAACAAAATCGTTCCGATAACACTATAAGCAACTCGAGGCTCTTTCTCACTACTCTGGACACACTGTGCACCAAAAGGTCCTTGTCGCGGACGCCAGAATAATTGTCACAGGTCCGGTTAATTAGGGAGGCGATCGCCGGCCTAATTCAAGGGCCGAAGTATCGGCCCTCCAAACCGCACCACGAAAGCGTGGACAATATAGAAGTGGTCCTATTTGGCGCGCCAGCGAACGGCGGCTGTGGCCCAAAGAACAAGTCGGAGCCGAGAGTTGATAAACAAAACAAAATCATATTCTCAGCGATGGCAGATCAAAACGATACACAAGTATGCACACTCGACAATAGTTGAATACAATATGTCACCAATCAAACAATGTACTACACAGTAAAATCAGCCACACTCACAACAACGGATGCAGACAACAATGCGCACTACAATGCAGTCGCATGCATCGAAAAACCAAGACACTTCAAGACTAAAGAGTTAGAAAACTTATTCAGTCCAAAGTTCTTGGAACAAAAGTTTGAATGATACTCTTCCGAGAATCACTCACTCAAAGTCCAACGTCGTTGTCGTTCCGCTGCCCCCGAAGGTTCTCTTTCAGGAAACCTCACGTCTTCGATTGGCCGCTCTCCAGGCTCCAAACTTCTTCGCCGGAAACACGTCGGCTTCACACGCGTAACTGTTGCCACGCGTCTTCGCTCAATAGCGGTAGACATACACTCTTGCCTATAGCTCTAGTCTTCACCCCTCAGGTGGAAATCCTCTTCTTCTCCTCCTTTGTCCCGGAAGACAAAAGGCTTCGCCCACAAGGCGGAACACCCTACGCACTCTGGCGCATACTTTCTTCTTCTCGTGTTTTGTCACTACGGACAAAACCTTCACCGACAGACACGGCGGAATAACCCCACGCTCACGGGCACTAGCTTCCTTTTTCTCCCCATCTCCCATCTCGGCAGCTCGATTAAATACTTTCCGCGCGAGATTCCAGAAAGTTCTCATCATTTCGTCGGCGCGATACACAGCGAAGGCTGGGGGAAAGCGCGAGACGGTACGAGGGCCGTCCGCGACGGATGACGCAACCCTGCATATCCACGCACCTTTCCATCGAGAACTCTCTAGGGCTTATCGGCCGCCGATGCGAAGAGGTTTGTTGGCGAACCTACGCTTCCGAGGGGAGAGGGACGCGCGCCCGGGGATTCTTTGGATGCTTGTTTTCTATTTTGATCGTTGACCTCTCAGCGCTTTGTCGCGAGAATATGGCGGCGCGCCTTTTTTTGTGCGCTCGTTTTGTGACAGCGGCCAACTATACAAAAGTGAAGCCTACTTTATTGAAGCGATTTCGATATACTGTGTGTAGGGAACTATGCGAACGACGACGAAGCAGCATGAAACAGCAAGCCACAGCGTTGGTGCACGCGCGCGACCCGAGCTGGCGTTTGTTTTGTATTTTCGGCTTGTTGGCGTTCCTCGCTCTTCTGGTGTTCCACGGCCTTCCAGTAGGTCTGTACTGAAATAAACTGCGTGACATCTGCTGGAGGTGTGTGGACTACCATACAAACCTGGAACTTCGCTCCCGTACGCTTCCCCCTCTACGTGACACGAACATGGCCTCCGAGACGCCTCTCCAGGTGGGACCTTCGACCGTCTATGTCACTTGCGGTGCCGTGTATCCTCAACGAGACCCTCCTAATTTCACGGGCTCCACTGAGTCGGACGTCGAAGATTGGTTGGCAAGGTACGACAAAGTCGGCGCAAGTAACCAATGGGACGACCCAAGTAAGCTAGGCTACGTCACATTCTACCTTGCGGATACCGCGCAACCGTGGTTTAATAACCACGCAGCTAACATTACTACGTGGTCTGCATTCAAAACGGCTATTACGGACGTCTTTGGACGACCTGCGGCACGCAAGCTTCAAGCCGAGCACCGTTTACGTCACCGTGCACAGCAACCAGGCGAGACCTACATGGGCTACATTGAAGATGTGTTGCATCTATGCAACCGCATCAACTCTACCATGCCCAAGGAAAAAAAATCAGGCACATACTGAAAGGCATTGACGACGGCACCTTTCAGATGTTGCTCGCGAGAAATCCCCCCACAATTGCTGTCCTCGTTTCCCTCTGTCAAAGCTTCGATGAATTGCGTAGGCAGCGCGCAATTGCTCGTCAAGCCCTCACGACGCCAGACACGCTCGCAAGCTTGCACCTAGCTGCCCATCCCACCGATCAGCAGCCGCTGCTTTCGACAATCAAGGACTTCGTCCGCGAAGAGGTAGCGCGCCAGCTGTCACTGCTGCCACTGACACATGAGCCCACGCAAGCTTTGGCACCGGACCTCCAACACGCCATTCGGACCCAAGTCACTGAAGCCCTTCCGCCGGTGCATCAGCAACCACCAGTCACTACGCCTCTCACGTACGGCACCGTCGCTACGCAACAGCGTATGCCATATGCTCAACCTGCCACGCCACCCTATGTCGTGCCTACAACCCCAATCGCTGCGCCGTATTCCTACGCGAGATCTTCAGCTCCATTTTACCGTCGCTCAGACGCTTGGAGGACGCTGGATAATAGGCCCATCTGTTTCGCCTGTGGTATCGCTGGACACGTCGCCCGCCACTGTCGCTGAGATCCCCCTCCGGTCGACATCGTGGGCAGGCTAATGGCGTCGTCGTCTAGGACGCCATCAAGGTACACAACTGACGGTTCTCGACCCTACGCAAACCATCGGTCACCATCGCCCCGGCGACGCTCCCTGTCACCTATGCGTCGCCGACCTGCTACGAAAGAGGGAAACTGATCGCTGCAGCTCCGGAGGCAACAGCTGCATACAATTCGAACTGCTTAAGGCCTCCATCTTTCTCGCCGCAAAATGTTATTGACGTCAATGTTGAGGAGACCACCGCACAAGCGCTAATCGACACAGGGGCCGCCGTTCTCATAATCTGTGAGACCTTATGCCGCAAGTTGAAAAAGGTGACGACACCTCTTTCGGGCCTGATGCTCCACACGGCCAACTCGCAGTGCTTAGAACCTACAGCTGTGTGCACGGCACGTGTCATTATCCAAGGTGCACTTAATGCCATTGAATTTTTTGTGCTGGCATCATGCTCCCACGAAGTCATTCTTGGATGGGACTTTCTTTCACGTCATCGGGCCATCATAGATTGCTCACGTGCAGAAGTTGCCCTTACACCGCTGCCAACCTCTTGTGTTGTGGATTCTCTTCCTGAACCTTACAAACTTGTCGTTGTTGCAGACATGGAAATAGCACCAAGAACATCCACCCTTGTAGCTCTGACCTGTACGGCCGCTCCTGCCGGAACTGTTTTGTTTACCCCGTCTGATGTATTTACCCGCTGCCGTACCCTACACCTGCCCTTTGCCGTACTCACCGTGGAATCCGGTGCTACCGCCATGCTCATCGCGAACTCGCTATCGTCGCCAGTTACCTTACTTCGCGGAGAGTGTTTGGGTAACATACAAGACGTTGACCTCTTGCACCCTCTAGAGTTCGGCGAACACGCACCTCACCTCCAGCTCAATGCTATGGCGCCACCTGTGGCCACACTGCCCGCGCGAGACTCATTCCAGCCCTCTGTTGCCGCTGAGCTATTGCCGACACAAAGAAGGGAACTCTTGTCCCTTCTTCGAGAGTTCCGTTCTGCCTTCGATTGCGCTCAACCATCTTTGGGTCGCACAGCGAACATCACGCACCACATTGACACCGGTACTCATGCTCTCTTACGCCAATGACCATATCGAGTTTCAGCGGATGAGCGCCGTATTATCAACGAACAAGTCGACGATATGCTCAAGCGTGGTGTCATCCAGCCATCGCAGAGCCCTTGGTCGTCCCCTGTTGTACTTGTGCGAAAAAAGGATGGGTCTATCCGATTCTGTGTCGACTACCGCCGGCTCAATAAGATAACTCGGAAGGATATGTACCCGTTGCCACACATCGACGACGCTCTCGATTGCTTGCAAGTGGCAGAATATTTCTCCTCTTTAGATTTACGCTCAGGATATTGGCAAGTTCCAATGGCTGATCCTGACCGATCGAAGACTGCATTTGTAACACCTGATGGGCTGTATGAGTTTAACGTCATGTCGTTTGGACTCTGCAACGCCCCAGCTACCTTCGAACGGATGATCGACACCATCCTTCGCGGCTACAAGTGGAACACGTGCCTTTGCTACCTAGACGACATCGTCGTTTTTTCTCGCGACTTTTCAACTCACCTTGTTCGTTTTCGTGCTATTTTCACGTGTCTCACCTCTGCTGGCCTTCAACTTAACATCAAGAAGTGCCATTTTGCCGCACGTCACCTCACTATACTGGGTCACGTCGTCTGCAAAGAGGGTGTTCTCCCGGATCTGGCGAAACTCCGCGCCATGGCCGACTATCCGAAGCCAAATTCCATCAAGACGCTTCGAAGTTTTATCGGCCTGTGTTCATACTTTTGTCGATTTGTGCGCAACTTCTCTTCCATCATCGCGCCTCTTACGAACCTGTTGACAACTTCCAAAGGCATTTCTGCTTGGTCAAAAGAGTGCGACGAATCCTTCACCGCGTTTCGGCGGTTATTACTATGACCTCCAATACTACGTCATTTTGAGCCTGCTGCGCCTACCGCGGTCCACACCGACGCCAGTGGTGTCGGTCTTGGTGCTGTATTGGCTCAACGAAAACCAGGGTACCAAGAATACGTTGTCGCTTACGCGAGTCGAACTCTCAAGAAAGCCGAGTGTAATTATTCCGTCACGGAAAAAGAGTGCCTCGCAATTGTCTGGGCTTTGACGAAGTTCCGCCCATACCTTTATGGCCGCCCTTTCGAAGTCGTCACGGATCACCACGCTCTATGCTGGCTATCATCGCTCAAAGACCCGTCGGGGCGCCTTGGTCGTTGGGCACTTTGCCTACAGGAATACGACATTCGTGTTGTATACCGATCCGGCCGCAAGCACTCCGACGCTGATGCGCTATCCCGCTCGCCGCTACCGGCTGACCCAACCCCCTCGTCACCTTCTTCAGCTGTCATAACACCAATCGACTTCACAGACATGGCATCGGAACAACGCAAAGATGTGTGGATTTCCCAACTCCTCGCCTTTCTGACTGATCCGTTAGCTAATTTGGTCTCAAGAACTATCCGCCGTCAAGCCACACATTTCGCTATTCGAGACGACCTACTCTATCGGCGGAATTACACGTCTGAACGTCGGAAGTGGCTGTTAGTGATACCCAACCACATGCGCTCGGAAATCTGTACTGCTTTTCACAACGACCCGCAAAGCGCTCACGCTGGCGCTCTCAAAACGTACAACCGTTTACGTCAGCGGTACTACTGGCGCGGCATGTACACATTTGTCCGCTAGTACGTACGTGCTTGTACTGCATGCCAGCGACGTAAAGTCCCACCTCAACGCCCTGCCGGTACACTTCAGCCTCTGCCTTGTCCAGCGCGTCCGTTTCACCGCGTCAGTATCGACTTATACGGACCACTTCCCATGTCGTCTTCTGGAAATAGGTAGATAATTGTCGGCGTGGACCACCTAACGCGTTACGCGGAGACTGCTGCACTACCCGCAGCAACCGCAAGAGAAGTTGCGTTTTTTATCCTGCGCAACTTTGTTCTTCGCCATGGTGCTCTCCGCGAACTTTTGAGCGACCGGGGGCGTGTTTTCTTGTCTGACGCCATTCAAGCGTTGCTCGCTCAGTGCAACATGGTTCATCGCATGACGACAGCATATCACCCGCAGACGAATGGCCTCACAGAACGATTTAATCGCACTCTCGGTGATATGTTGACGATGTACACAGCTTCAGACCAGACCAATTGGGACACTGTCCTTCCATTCGTCACGTATGCGTATAACACCGCTACGCACGCGACAACAGGGTTCTCCCCTTTCTTTTTGTCGTACGGACGCGAACCATCGTGCACGCTGGACACTATCCTCCCATACACGCCCGACTCCTCTGAGTACACTGCAATTTCTGATGTTGCCAGGTACGCAGAAGATTGCAGACGATTGGCCCGTTCACTGACCACCGAGGACCAAGGCCACCAGAAGCTACGGCATGACACCGACCGACATCTCTCTACTTTCGCGACTGGTGCTCTCGTTTGGCTCTGTATTCCACCGAGCACTCCTGGCCTTTCGTCGAAATTACTGGCACGATACCACGGGCCCTACCGCATTCTCGCCCGTACGTCACCAGTCAAATATGAGATTGAGCCTTTGACAGTCTCATGACTTACGCCGTCGTGGCCGAGAAATTGTGCATGTGAGTCGCCTGAAGCCGTATTACGACCCCGCTATGGTGACTACGCCTTACGTCGCCAGGTTGGCTATGCTATTCACCGGGGGCCAATGTAGGGAACTATGCGAACGACGACGAAGCAGCATGAAACGGCAAGCCACAGCGTTGGTGCACGCGCGCTACCCGAGCTGGCGTTTGTTTTGTATTTTCGGCCTGTTGCGTTCCTCGCTCTTCTGGCGTTCCTCGGCCTTCCAGTAGGTCTGTACTGAAATAAACTGCATGACATGTGGAAGTTTTCCGGGACAGATTTCGGACAGGAAAGCCAGCTGATGGCGAGACGGCTACGCAGTGCGCCACCCTACCTAGCCATTATTTCGACAGATGGATCGAACTTTCAAGGACAGCACAGGAGTACGATGAGCTTAGAGAGCTTCTTATTAGAGAGCAATTTCTCACTAGTTCCCACCCAAGCCTGTCGCTGTACTTGAAAGAGAGAAAATCTGAGTCACTTGAAGACATGCTTGAATTGGCCGACCGATTCTTGGAAGCGCAAGGTGGCACAAATTTCGTCAAAGTTAAGAAGAAGCGTCCCGAAGATTCGAAGAAATCGGCACCCGAACAAAAGAAGCGTGCACCGGAGAGCGTTCCACGATGTTTTCTATGTAAACGAGTGGGTCATCGCGCTAGCAACTGTCGAAATAACTTTACGAGCCCTACTGTTGTAAAATATTTCAAATGTGGTCAGACTGGGCACAAAGCAGACGCATGTCGTGAAGGAGCGAGTCAAACTCACCAGGTATTCTGTGTGCAAGCGGCACGAAAAGCCGATGATGATGACCTCACTGATGGATTCATGGAGTTAAAAAATGGGAAGAAACTTCCTTTTGTGGGTGCTGTAATGACAAAATGGCCAACCGTTATTACGAAGGGAATGCCAAAGCTGCCTGAAGAAGTTGCGGGCAAGAAGGTTACAGTGTTAAGAGACGCCGGTAGCTCCACTGTTATCGTGCAGAGAAACTTGGTTCGGGAAAGTTAATTATCAGGCAAAACGAAACCAGTTTCCCTAATTGACAGCACGATTCGGATACTTCCTGAAGTGAAGATTGAAGTTGAAACCCCGTACTTCAGTGAAGGGTAACTGCTCTGTGCATGACGACCCTCCTGTACGACATCGTCATCGGAAATATTGATGGAGCGCGAGGGCCGAACAATCCCGAACGTTTGGGGGAAGGCCCAGAATTGCAGCCTCCAGCAACCCAACATTCGAGAGTTAGAGTGGAAGAGAATCTGGCGAAAGATTCCACCCGAGCTCAAAATGAAGCCCGGGTGCAAAAGACAGTGAATCGGGTGATGATCGTGTTGATCGAGAGAACGTGCCGTGCAGCTGGGCTGTACTTACGGCGGCATGACCTCAACCGACCAACAGTGAAAAGGTGAGGAAGTCGGCCAGCCAGGCCCAATGTCGCGACGTGAACAAGCTGGTGAATAACCAGACAGGATCAGTTGAACGTTATGACCCGTTAACGGTGGCAACACAGACAACGATGGCTGAGACACCGCCTCAGATACCGTCATTGGAAAGGGCGTATCGAAACGGAAACAAGAACAATAAAAAGAGATCCAGCAAGCACCGGCAGAAACGGAGCCAGCGCAGCTCGAAGTACACAGGCTAGGTTCTGAGTTCGAATCGGAGTGTGTTTGGTAGTGTTGAGCCTTAAGGTGTTGTATTGTAGTTATCCTGCGTCACAAGTGTATGTCGAGCGAGTCAAAGTGTTAGTTGCGGTGACGTGATGTGTAGGATTGTACAATTGTTGTCAAGACAGCCATTTGTACATTTTTATTGTTTGAAATGTGAGTGGAGAGTCGTACTCAAGTACCTGTGTTTATATTTCATGCGTTGTGCAATAGAATCGCAATGTGCAATTGTATTGAGTGTTCTATTATGAGTGTGACACGCCGTGAGCGATGAACTGTGTTACGGACTGTTGTTGTGTGCCGACTGTTTGCACTCATTTGTGTGGTTTTGAATATTATGAGATAATACTCTTAAAGTAAGGGGCAGTTTCAAAAACGAGCGCTCAAAAAAAGGGCGCGCCGCGGCATTCTAGCAACCAAGCGCCAGAGAGGCGCCTCAAGGTCAACGATAAAGAAGAAAACAAGCATCCAGAGACTCCTCGGGCGCACCGTCTGTCCCCTCCCCCCCCTCGAAAGCGTAGTTTCGCCGACCAACCTCCTTCCATCGGCGGCCGAGCAAGCCCTGAGAGGTTCTCGAAGGAAAGGGGCATGGTGATGCAGAGTTGTGACCGGTGCAAACATGATAACCATGAGATGTGTGTCATGTGAGAGCATGACTACATGCCGCAGTCAAGGGGCCAATACATTTAGGCGTGACGCGGTGCGCGTGCTTGCCAGCGTTCATTTCGTCGCGTCACGCCGACATTGCCATGCCAGGTGCCGGTCCTGAAATATATTGCTACGTAGCTGACGTATCAGCAGTCAGAAGACGACAACGAGGAAGTGGTCTGTTGGTTGTGCGTGCTGCTTCCATCTTAGTCGACGCCATACGCATCAGTTTAAATATAGATTTTAAATAGACACGCCTCGTGTCATTTTCACGTAACATCTTTTTGGTCGACGTGCTGGGTACTTCCCCATCTTCATTACGAAGCTCCGCAACGGCCGCATCATCATAGGTCCAACCATGTCACAGATTGAACAACCGTCGTCTTCGCCACCTGCCCCTACCAAGACTTCTACATACGTCGTTCTACCTCCTGCTCGTGATCCCGGTGTATTTTCCGGTAAGGATGGCGTTGACGTCGACAAATGGATCAACCGGTACGAACGGGTCAGCGCAAATTATAGGTGGGACCCGACTCTTATGCTTGCCAATGTGCTTTTTTACCTCGATGGCCCACCGCGAGTGTGGTTCGAGACGCACGAAACGGAGATTACGAGCTGGGACTTCTTTAAAGAGAAGATCCGCGACCTTTTTGGCGACACCGTTGGGCGGCAGATCACAGCGCGGAATCAACTGGCGGCTCGTGCACAGACGTCGACGGAGTCGTACGTCGCGTACATCCACGACGTCATCGCCCTATGCCGCCAGATTGACGAGCACATGAGTGAGTCGGAGAAAGTGGCCCATGTGCTGAAAGGCATAGCAGACGACGCATTTAATCTTCTAGTTTACAACGACGTTGCCACCGTCGACGCCATCATTAAAGAGTGCCGGCGGTTCGAAGAAGCCAAGAGCCGCCGTATTACTCAGCGATTCACCCGGCTGCCCAACACGGCCGCGACCTCATCGTGTGAAGCCGCCCGTCAGTCCCCCACGTATGACAACGTCACACGCATTGTTCGTCGGGAAATCGAAGCCGCCTGTCCGGCTCCTCTTGAGCCACCCGTTTTCGCAACGCTCGCCTCTGACCAACAACAGCCGTCAGTGGCGTTAATACAAGCTGTGGTGAGGCAGGAGTTTGCGAATCTCGGACTTCCATCAGCATGTCCCTTGACTCGCGCTGAAGCCCCGTCCTACTCCCGAGGACACGCTCGCCGTTCACCTCCAACAATGCCCTTCCGTAACCCTTCGGAATGGCGAACACCCGACCACCGGCCTATTCGTTTTTCCTGCCACCAGCCTGGGCACGTTTCTCGCTATTGCCGCCGCCGTTGGTCAAACTAACCACGTCAGACTTTCTCTACCTCGGCGCTCATGCATCCGACGACCCCTCGACGTTCAGTCGCCGCACCCTTCAATTTCTATTCGTCGTCATCTTACGAGCCTTCCACTGACGCCCCTTTGCCCGGTCGCCACTACCCTGACGCCCCTTCGTCCGGTCGCCGCAGTTCTCGCTCCCCGTCGCCGCTACGTCGCCAATCCCGCTCTCCGCCACCTCGGCGCTTTTCCTCGCCGAGCTTAGCTTCTCTGGACGACCGCAGCAGGAAAACTAGATATTGCAGCTTATAGAGGTGAAGCTGCAATACCAATGACGGCCGAAAATCATCTACTGACGCTTCCCACGCACAATAGCCTGCTTGAAGTACAAGTCGACCATATTCCTGTGACCGCCCTCATTGACACAGGTGCGCACCTGTCTATTATGAGCGCTTCTCTACGCTGCCGCTTACAAAAGATTATGACGCCATCTACGACGCAGGCAATACGTGTTGCCGATGGTGGTACTGTACCAGTAATCGGAATGTGCACTGCTCGTGTCAGCATTGCCGGTCATCACGCCGTGGTCCTTTTTGCCGTGCTAGCCTGCTGCCCTCATGACCTCATACTTTGCCTTGATTTCCTTTCGGCACACTCGGCCTTAATTGATTGTTCGTCTGGTACCCTCAGCCTTGATCTACCAATCTTTGCCGACTACTCTGCAAAGCCCACCAGCCGCTTGAGCCCAACCACTTTCGTTCGCCTGCTACCTCGAGCCGTCACGTACCTGTCTTTGTCATCGACCCCTCCCGTTCCTGACGGTGATTATATCGTTACGCCAATTACTGACGTTCGGCTGACGCGCAGTGTTACTGTGTCCTATACCATCGCGACCATAGCGGATAACTGTGTGTTACTTCCGCTCCTTAACTTTGGTTTTACCCTTCAAGTGTTGCCCTGCCAGATGTCTCTAGCCCAGCTAACTGCCATAACAGAGGACGATGCTCAGTGTTGTCGCTGTATCTGCTCTTGATCGAAGCACAGTCTCACGGTCACCCAGATCAGACGATGCTATTTTTCGAAACATGATTGAATCGGAGCTGTCGCCTCACCAGGTCGACGCCCTCTGCAGAGTTTTGGCCTCATACAGTGACATTGTCGACACTGACGATCGTCTCTTGGGCCAGACTAAAGTTGTCACTCACCGAATCAACACTGGTGGCTCTGCGCCCATTCACCGTCGGCCGTACCGCGTGTCAGCGTCTGAGCGAGAAGTGATTCAGAAAGAAGTGGCCAAAATGCTTACGAAAAACGTAATCGAACCATCAACAAGCCCTTGAGCATCTCCCGTGGTATTAGTAAAAAAGAAAGACGGGTCATGGCATTTCTGCGTTGATTATCGCCACCTCAACAAAATTACCAAAAAAGACGTGTACCCTCTACCACGCATTGACGATGCCCTTGATTGCCTCCATGGCGCCACCTTCTTTTCATCTCTCGACCTCCGATCTGGCTACTGGCGAATTGCTGTAGATGAAATGGATCGAGAAAAGACCGCTTTCGTTACTCCTGACGGTCTTTACCAATTAGAGGTCATGCCATTCGGGCTCTACAACGCTCCAGCGACCTTCGAATAAATGATGGACACGCTCCTACAAGGATTTAAATGGTCGACATGTTTGTGTTACCTGAAAGACGTGATCATTTTTTCACCTACCTTTGCAACCCACCTTGAACGCCTTTCGACCATTCTATCTATATTTCGACGGGCCGGCCTGCAGCTCAATTCTTCCAAGTGCCACTTCAGTCTTCCTCAGATTACCGTATTGGGTCACCTTGTTGACGCTGCCGGCATACGGCCAGACCCGGCGAAAGTACGCGCTGTAACAAACTTCCCAGTCCCGCGCTCTGTCGATGATGTTCGCAGTTTTGTGGGCCTCTGCTCCTACTTTCGCCGGTTCGTGAAAAACTTTGCGGCACTCGCCCGGCCACTCACTGACCTTCTCAAACAAGACGTAGCATTTTCTTGGGGCCCTCCTCAAGCTGACGCCTTCTCTCAGCTAATCACTGCTCTAACGACACCTCCTATTCTTGCACATTTCGACCCCGATGCTCCCACAGAAGTGCGAACAGACGCGAGTGGTCACAGAATTGGTGCAGTTTTGGCGCAAATTCAGCGGGGAAACGACCGTGTAATCGCGTACGCAAGCCGTCTGCTTTCCAAGTTTGAACGCAATTATTTTGTAACAGAACGGGAATGTCTCGTTCTTGTTTGGGCGGTTTCGAAATTCCATCCTTATTTGTATGCAATAATACGGAAAGACGGGCTAGTTGGTACTGCTGCATAATTGAAGTTTTTGCGCACACACACAAGGACACAGAAGAAGGGAACACAAGGACCAGCGCAGACTAACAACTGATTTTTATTCAGTAAGAAAAACAGAATATATACGCTTACTTGCACCCCATGATCACCGCGCATGAGCACTCTTTCTGTGAAAGAGTGCATTGAACGGGACAATAATGAAGTGGCCTTCCGTAATCGCAGTGGAATGTCAATAGAAACGTTTCTTGAATTACTTTGCATGTACTTGGACAGCACGGTTGTACTATTTCAAGATAGACTGTTCCGTCAAAAGAATGGAGTGTGTATTGGATCCAAGGTAGCCCCTGTACTGAGTACAATTTTTTTGAGCAAAGTTGACAGACTGGTTGATTCTGAATTGGGTGGCAAGTCCTTAAAAATATTCAGATATGTTGATGATTATTTGATTTTGGGTGTAGACACAGACTGGGATGCTGTCACCACAAGTGTAATGGAGACTTTCAGACGGAGAGGCAAAGGCCTAGTTTTTACATCTGAACAACCCACCGAAAACTGTTTACAGTTCCTAGATATGAAGCTTGTTTTTGAAAAGAACCATGTGTGTTGGAAGTATTCGCCTAGAACAGAGAAGCCCCTGTTGCAGTACGCTTCCTCCCATTCAAGGATAGTAAAAAACGGTATAGCAATGGGGTGTTTCAATTCAGCTCTTACAAAAACATGTAAGCACAAGTTAAAAGAATCTTTCCTTGAACAGAAGGTAAAGCTGGAAAAGGCAGGATACCCTAACTCGTTTCTTCTAACTGCAAGCGAAAGATTAATGAAGAAAATGAAATCCGGGGAGAAAGAGGAAAGAAGCCAAGATACAAAGAAAATTTCGGTAATCCCCTACGAGCATGGTTTCTCCCATAAACTTAAGAAGGTGGCAGCTAAATATGGTGTCAAAGTTGTATTCTCGGCAAAGAACAAACTAGGGGGCGTGTGTCCGGCTGTAAATAATCTGTACGAGGAAAGGACGAGAGATATCGGAGGCAATTGTTCCAAGCGTGCAGGTCATCAGGTGGTTGAGTGCAAAAGAAAGGTAGTTTATAAGACCCCTTTCAGTTGTGGGAACTTTTATGTCGGTCAGACTGGCCGATGCTTAAATGTGAGATTGAAGGAGCACATGACCAACTTGAAAGGGAGGCCGGAAACACATTTAGCACTGCACTGTGCGCGTTGTTCTTTTAGTGCATGTAAGCCGTTGTTTGATCAAACTGAGGTGGTGTATGTACACCCAAATCAGACAACAAGAGAAATAGTAGAAGCGTGGCACATCTCTAGACTTAAAGATATGTGCGTCAGCCATCCGTCGATATCGCTTAGTGAAAAAGAAATTGAATTGCTGAACAACATGTGATATTTGGTTTTTAAGATTGTACGATGCCGTTTTTGCTCATGCGCGGTGATCATGGGGTGCAAGTAAGCGTATATATTCTGTTTTTCTTACTGAATAAAAATCAGTTGTTAGTCTGCGCTGGTCCTTGTGTTCCCTTCTTCTGTGTCCTTGTGTGTGTGCGCAAAAACTTCAATTATTTGTATGGCCGCCCTTTCCGTGTCATCACAGATCATCCCGCGCTGTGTTGGCTTTCTTCTCTGAAGGACCCCACTGGACGACTTGGTCGTTGGGCATTACGCCAACAGGAGTATTCCTACTCGCTTGCTTATAAGTCTGGACGTCTCCATCTGGACGCCGATTGCTTATCCCGCTACCCTGTTGATCAGCCCGACGAACCAGACATCAAGCCTAGCCTCAGCGTCATGTCAATGTCACAGTTTCTTCAGATACGTGATGAACAACGTCGTGATGCTTCTCTGCGACAACCTATTGACCGTCTCGAATCTGCTCCGAACGACACGTCACTTCGCATGTACGTCCTCCTGAATGGCACGCTGTACCGTCGTAGCCTCCAGCCAGATGGCCCTGAGCTCCTTCTTGTCGTGCCGAAAAATTTGCGTTCAACCGTGCTGCACGAGCTTCACGATGAACCAACTGCTGGTCATCTGGGTGTATCTCGGACGTACGACCGCGTGCGTCGCCGCTTCTTTTGGCGCGGTCTCGCCCGGTCCGTTCACCGTTACGTGTCCTCCTGCGATAAATGCCAACGTAGGAAGCGACCTACTGTGCCCCCGGCTGGACTTCTTAACCGATCTTCATCCCAACCGAACCTTTCTTCCGTGTTGGTATAGATCTTCTCGGTCCTTTTCCCGAGTCGAAATCGGGCAACAAGTGGGTCGTCGTTGCTATAGACTAAGCGACTAGGTATGCCATCACTCGAGCACTCCCCACCAGCACCGCTACTGACGTTGCGGACTTTTTGCTCCACGACGTCATCCTACACCATGGCGCTCCTCGCCAATTACTCACGGATCGTGGCCGCGCATTTTTGTCCCGTGTGATCGACGATCTTCTGCGCTCTTTCTCGACGCACCACAAGCTGACCACTTCCTACCATCCCCAAACAAATGGCCTTACCGAACGGCTCAATCAGATCCTAACGGACATGCTCGCGATGTATGTGTCCTCCGACCACCATGACTGGGACCTGGTGCTACCTCAAGTGACTTTCGCGTACAATTCTTCGCGCCACGACACCACTGGTTATTCACCCTTTTATTTGCTTTATGGCCGCGATCCGACGTTACCACTCGACACCTTACTTCCAACCACTACAACGCCGTCAACCGAATATGCACGCGACGCTATTGCTCGTGCCGACCACGCACGTCAAATCGCCCGCTCTAGACTTTCGGCTTCGCAAGCCAACCAGAAAGCCATCTACGACAGCCGGCATGCTGACGTTCACTTCTCACCCGGTTCTCTTATTCTCCTGTGGTGCCCAGTTCGTCGAGTTGGCTTATCAGAGAAGTTATTGTCTCGCTACATGGGTCCTTACCGTATCATCCGCCAGGTAGCCGACGTCACCTATGAGACCATCCCTGCATCTGAGACCACAAGCCTGCCTGCAACCACACCAGTGATGTTGTGCACGTCAGCAGGCCAAAACCTTACCACCTGTCTACTGAAGACCGTAGTTAATGTGCACCGAGACGGCGCTTTTACCGCCGGGGGGGGGGGGGGGGGGCGGGTAATGCTACGTAGCTGATGTATCAGCAGTCAGGAGACGACAACGAGGAAGTGGTCTGTTGGTTGTGCGTGCTGCTTCCATCTTAGTCGACGCCATACGCATCAGTTTAAATATAGATTTTAAATAGACACGCCTCGTGCCATTTTCACGTAACAATATATTCGCATGCTTGGGGCGCACTTCGTTGCTTTGACTTGCTTTGACGTATGCGCATTTCAACGCGTCCGGCACACCTCTGTCACAAGAATGGCAGCATATCCACAGAGTGAATGATGGAGAGTGGGGTGAAGCATCCGTCCGTTCATTCATTCTTACTTCCGTCTGTCTATGCGTCCGTCTGTGTGACCATCCGTGCGTTCATTCTCCCGTCCTTAGTTCGTGCGTGCGTCTGTTCGTGCGTCCGCACGTCCATCTGTTCGTCCGTCTCTGCGTTCGTCCATGCAAACGCCGCTGCGTCTGTCCATGCGTCCATCCGTCGGTGCAGCCATCCGTGAGTCCGTCCATGCATCTGTCTGTGTGTCCATTCGTCCATCTATTCAACGCACCAAGTACCACCATCTCGCATGTTTTCATCATATATTCCGCATATGCACCGCCATCCAGCGGACATTCCAAGGACTAACCGAGAGGTGGTACACACACATGTTCTTACGGCTTGCGCTTCGTGTCTACTTCCCACCTTTAACCACCTCGAGTTCATGGTATATACTAGTTCACTATATTCATGGCACTGCGGCCCAACGCTCGCTAAATCTTTCTAAAACCAAGGAGGTTATGCCCAGCGAGTATAACATAGCAACCCGTTCTTGTCAGATAATGCTCAATGTACATGCCAATGGCTGCTAAGGGGGAATGAAAGACAGGAGAGTCCGGCTATTAGTTAACGCGCACGCTGGGAATTTTTTATTGTTCAACAACGCACACCACGAAATAACGCAGCACTATAAGCTAGAAAGGCGAAAGTACCCTCCGCCACACAACAGGTTAAATAAAAAACAGGCAGTTGCGTGGCGACAACTGCAAACATATACTTATCCGAATCCAGTTCTCTTTAGTCTCTGTTACCCTGATCTGTATTTAACAGAAAAATGCAAGGTTTGCGATGAAAGGGCGACACTTTCACATATACTATGGGAATGCTCGAGTTTAGATGAAAGCAACGATGAAAACCACGAAGAGGCAGTTTCGGACCGCAGGACACGCTGGGAGGGGGCTCTGCTCAGCTCCTCATTCGAACAACAACTGTGGGCCGTCCAGCGAGCCGAGGAAGCCGCCCGAGCCCAAGGGCTCGTGGCCGACGCCTAGGCCCGCCCCAAATCAACTTCGCTGGACTTCATAAATAAAGTTATTCTTCTTCTTCAACAACGCACAGAAGAAATATCTCACCGGCACCACCTTGGAGGTCAAAATGTAAGACTGCATACACACTACGACTACTACTACAACTACGAGGGACGAACGGGTGCCGCTATAAGGAGCTTGGCTCCTAAAAGAGGGAGACACAGTGTTGTCCAAATAACGCATCGGCGCGAAATGCAGCATGCCACATTTCATCAGGCCGTGTTGACGGACGCTGGTTGCGCCTGGCGTCAGACTACAAAGTACTCGCCTTTTGCTAACGTAGCGTCACTGTGCCCAGCGTGCGCACGCGTCAACGCTACATTGGAGTTAATTTGGCGCTTCATGATGCGCTCACAGCCATTTTCTTAGCTCCATGTATACCAAATTTGATGTTACGTGACGTCAATGCATGACGAAATATATGACTGGTGCAAATATTGGAATCCTCACACGCGTGTCATGTAAGAACATGACAACATACCATGCTCACAGAGTGCTCGGGGCCGTTTTGCAAGCTCCACATGTAATAAATTTGGTATCACGTGACGTGAATAGGTGACGAAGCTAAGCGACACATCCATACATGATAATCATGCGCACAAGTCATGTCCGACATCATTTATGTCCACCTCTTAACGTTGTGCTAATTTAAAGTGACATATTAACATTTCTCATCCGTGGTTCACATATAATCAATTCCCACTGTGTATGGGATCTGCCATTTTTTTTTTTAGTTTGAGATTGTGAAAAGGTCAACGCTAGGGGGCCACGGAGTGCTCACGCATATCGTATCGCTCCGTGATTACCCTACGTTTTTTGTGGATTGTTAAATGTTTTGAGGAATCTGTATCACTAGTCATCGACGGAAGTTGCGAGGACCTTTCTGGTACCACAGTTTTGCAGGTGGTCCCATTTTCCGGTCATTTTTGGTGTTGTGTGCCGCCACGTCAGTGGCGAATAGAAGGCTAAATCGAACACATACGACACCATTGCCCGGACGCTTAGGTGGTTGAGTGGGCTAGGCTTGACGTGTCACCGGACTTTTTCGAAGACCCCCGCTATTCTTCAGAGACGTCGGAGGCGCACTTAGGCATAAATGGAAGTTGTACAAGTCGACAGACAGGAGATGGATCCTGACGAGTTCCGCGAGGGCTCGGGATGGTGTGAAATCAAAAGACACAGAAAAAGCTTCAGCGAGGGCAGCAGCAGATGGCTACTCTATTAACCACAGAAATCTTGACGGCTGCCGGGACAGTGGTGAGGCGAAACAGGAAGAGCGCCCGCCAAGTTCGCAAGATAGTCAAGGACAGCCGGATGCCAGTTCTACCGATGAACGACTATAATGTCGTCGTGCGCCCTCGAGGTGGCTTTAACGTCTCCGACTACAAAACGGACCGAATCTTCTGCTGCCTGCGCAATGCGGTGGAGATGGGCCGCAAAGCAGTCGAAGAGGATAGTATCTGCCTCAACTACAAATAGAACATTGTGGCGCTCAGCACACCGTCGGAAAACTGAGCCGAGAAATATGGAGCCGTCAGCAAACTCCGCATTGGAGAGCGAGAGTTTGAGGCGAGCGCCTACAGAGCCGCCCCTGAGAACACTTTTAAAGGGCTCATCAGAGGCATTTCCAATGAAGAGAGACCCGACGACATCATCAACACCTCCTACGAAAAGCTAAAAGAACGCATAAGGATTATTGAGACAAGCCTACGCGAGCGTTTCGTGAGCCAGACGGAACAAATTAACAAAATTTTTACAATGGTCGACAACTCGGTGGCTAAGCTCGCGGAACAAATGAGTCAGGTGATTGCGACGCTTACGAAGCGAATAGACGAAATCGAAGCTAGGCCCCCACCTCTTGCGGGCAGGTCAATGCAGGCAACCAGTAAACCATATGCGACACTACAACAGCAGCACCAATAATCACCACTGACAGACACAGAAACACAGCACCAACAACCGAGTCTATCGGGCGACGGGCTGCATTAACATGCACGTATCACGATGGCTAAGCACGACAAACTACACACACACACACACACACACACACA
Source organism: Rhipicephalus microplus (assembly GCF_043290135.1). Classification (NCBI taxonomy): domain Eukaryota; kingdom Metazoa; phylum Arthropoda; class Arachnida; order Ixodida; family Ixodidae; genus Rhipicephalus; species Rhipicephalus microplus. Next base: position 201,286 of record NW_027464712.1, read on the forward strand.
CACACACACACACACACACACACACACACACACACACTAGACAACATCCACAAAAGTACACAATATGGCAGTGCAACTGCTGAGGTTACAGAAAGAAGAGGGGCAATCTCCAGCAGTTTGTTTACAACTGTGAGAGGAAGCCGGGCGTTATCTTGTTACAGGACACAAATTATCAGGTCAAACTACCGTGTAAAAAAGCCATAGATGCAGCAGTGTCTAACAAAGAGCAAAGGAAAAGAAGACGCCAAGTTGCGTCGACTAGTGTTGGGGTGATGCCACTGGCCGCTGCGGTGCTCGTTCGTCACAACCTCAAAGTGCGGGAGCGTGAGCTTCAAGGGGTGAAGATAACGCACGTGCTCGTAGAGATGATTTCGAGGAGGGGTCAAGAACTATTTGTATAGAACGTATACAGCGAGCCCTCACTGCAGCACAGATTTGGGGAGCGGTTCCGCAAGGTACATGCAGTCAGCGGTGATCAGCCGCTACTCGTAGCGGGAAACTTCAACGCCCCTCACGTGGCCTGGGGAAATCCACGATAAACCCCCAAGGGCAGGCTCCTGTAGGAGGACTCGGCAGACCAGCGACTAGAGCTCATCACGAAGGCTGCCAATCTCACGCGCAGGGGCAACAGCGCCGGCGCTGACACGCAACCAGACCTTGTGTTCGTGGCGAACATAACCAACGCGCAGTGGCACAACACGCAGGAGAATCTCGGAAGTGATCATTCCTTGATAGAGATTAAAATACATATGGGATTGCGTGCTAGCGGGTGTCACTTCGAGAGCGAAGGAAAGACCAGAGGACGCAGGCTCCGTCTCGTGGAATGGGATGCATTCCCTAAGACACGCAAGGAACATGAGCAAGGCGACCAATCAATAACGAATATTGAAGAATCGACCGAGACGCTCAGGGCAGACGTGGAGGCAAGAACGCACGAGAACCCTCCTGAGGCAAACCTTCGCGTGATAGATAGCCGGCTCCTAGACATGTGTAAGGCCAAGCAGTGTTTGCTAAAAAGATGGAAACGTCAAAGACATAATAGGACGTTACGTAGGTGCATAGCTAAACTGGACAGGGAGACAGAAGAAAACGCTTTTTAGGTATGCCGCACACACTGGGAAGAGACGTGCAATGGCCTCGAGAGACAAATAGATGCGTGGTGCGAACGCTTAGCGCCCCTTTCGGCACCTTCTGGATCCGGAAAAGACCAAGAGCGCTCAGGGGCACAAGATTATCAGGCTCGTACGTGACTTTGGGGGCACGCCAGATAAACTTCTTGAGGCTGTTCGCGAGCGCTATTTTAGAGCCGGAGAAAGAATACAGCACGCAATGTATGAGGAAGACAACAATGAGAAGCTAGAAGTGGACTTTAGTGAAGCCGAAATTGGGGCGGTCTTAAGCAACCTCATCACCAGGCCTGCTCCGGGCCCGGATCGGGTAACCAACAAGACTCTACGGCACCTGGACGATGAGTCAATTACGCAACTAACGGAATACACTAACGGCTGCTGGCCAGAGGGCTCCCTCCCCGATGCATGGAAAAGGGGAGAGAGCCCCAAACCGGGCAAGCAGGTGACAATCGATAATCTAAAGCCGATCTCGTTCACGTCCTGCGTGGGTAAAGCCATAGAACACGCTGTCCTGACTCGCGTTACTGATTACCTCGATGACGTTGATGTCTGCCCCACCCCACGATGGTCGGATTTCGCCGCAACCTCTCCGCACAGGACGTGATGCTGCAGCTGAAACATCAGATTGTAGACAGCACCTCTAGTTCCACCTAGGCAATTCTTAGCCTTGATCTGAAAAAGCTTTTGACAGCGTCGAGCATGCGGTGATTCTCGACCGTGTCTGATCACTGAAATTAGGCCAAAAATGCTATAATTACATACGCGACTGCCTCACCGGCAGGCGTGCGAGCGTCGTTGTCGGCAACGTGGAATCACTGGAATTCGAAACGGGTCCTACAGGTACGCCGCAGGGCTCCGTCTTGTCGTCCATGTTGTTTAACCTCGTCCTCTTTGGCCTACCCAAGAAACTAGCGACAATAGAGGGTCTTTATCCCCACCTTTATGCGGACGACATCGCCCTCTGGGTCCCCGGAGGAGGATGTGATGGCCACGTGGAGCGAACGCTGCAGATGGGCGTGGACGCGGTGCAGGAATTCTTGAAATGTACTGGCCTCGAATGTTCGGCGGCTAAGTCCAAGCTATTGATACACAGACCTACGAGAGAGGCCGCAAAACCGTCCTTCTCGGTGGAGGGAGATCAGAAATCGGAGTAATAATGGCTGACGGCGTTCCCATACCAAGCGCAGAGAACGCAATGATATTGGGACTACATCTACAGGCCAACGGTCACAAGGGTGAGACAGTTCGAAAACTTAAACGTCCAGTAGGCGACACGATTCGACTCTTACACCGCATAACGAACAGACGCAGCGGTATGCGGGAAGCTGTGCGATCCTCCTCGTACAGGCGTACGCGATCAGTCGCATAACGTTCGTTGCCCCTTATCTTAAATGGCTGGCGTCCTAACAAAACAAGGTCAACTGCATGATTTGCAAGGCGTTCAATAGGGCGGTTGGCATACCTGTCAACACGAGCATCGACATGTTCTTCGAGCTGGGCCTACACAACACCCTGGACGAACAGATGGAGGCGCACAACATTGCGCAATACCAGCGATTGTCCAAGTCTCAAACGGGCAGACGCATCCTCGAATCTCTAAGTATTACATGCCACACGCGATGCGGGGAGAGACTGTGGTTCCTACCGCGATCCGCGACCGTCTGATCGTCCCACCGCTCCCCAAGAACATGCACCCGACACGCCACGTCGGGCGCTGCAACAAAATAGCGAGTGACCTCGAAAGAATATATGGAAACAGCGGCGAAGTGGTGTATGTGGACGCCACGCGATACCCAAAGGGAAGGCGTGCTCACGTTATCGCCGTTGTGAATCACACAGGCAAATACCTGGCGAGCTCGACGGTGCGTACGGAACACACAGAGGCGGCGGAAGAGGCGGCGATTGCTCTTGCACTGGTCGCAGCACAGGAGGCTGTGGTCGTGATCAGCGACTCGCAAGGGGCCGTCCGTGGCTTCGCGCGCGGTCGCATCTCGTGTCTGGCGGCCCGGATACTACAATCAAGTAATGTCAACAAGGACGGCGGCGAGCTTCGAGGAGCGATGGCCTCGTCGTCGTCGTCCTCGTATCTAAAAACTGAAAATGCGAATGTCTTCCTTCTGTGGACGCCGGCTCACACCAGCTTCCCGCTCGCAGGAAACCGTGCAGGTGGCCTACGCCGCGGCTCGAGATCTCACTCACCGAGCCGCGGCTGATTCGGTGGCCGCTTTCACCTCCAAGAGCGGGGTGATGCCTCTATCCACACAACAACTGGAATGGTCGTGGGGTGATCATCTGACCACAATCAACGACATTACACAACATTACAGGCTAAACAAACAAAAATACCCACCACCACAGAAGAAATTGGACAAAAAACAGGCCGTAGATCTGAGGTTATTACAAACAAATACGTACCCCAGCCCGGTGATATTACGCCTGTGTTATCCTCATCTATACCCGACGGACGCGTGTAAAGCGTGCGGGGAAAGGCCCACACTGCTGCACATGCTTTGAGAGTGTGCTGAAAAAGTTAACGCCACTGCCACCCCTCCCTTCGTGACCAGGGACGAATGTTAGGCAGGGACGATAACCGAGGCCAATTGCTGCTACCACCCACCGCGCTAAGGCAGGGGCCGGCCTCCGCCATGGCTGTGGTCACTGTTGCTGATCGGCGGCGTACGCTGTGCTGCCGCTGGGAGACGGCACTCACAAGCAACGAGCTGGTCGATCAGCTTTGGGCCGTCCGGCAAGCTGAAGATGCCGACTGGGTGCAAGGACTTCGAGTGGTCACCTGAGGTATTGCCATCATAATTAACAGAGAGTGAGAAGAACAGGGGTTTATCTCCTCTTTTCCCACCTCACCCGGTAAAACTGCTGGACTTTAAATAAAGTCTATTCTTTCTTTGAGACTTTCATGAGAAATTTTATTGATCCCACCATTGACTGTAATTTTGAAGGAGCGCTAACCGTAGCAATCACTAAAACCTTTCTCACTGACGACAGCCGCTGCAGTTAGTCTTCGATCCTTTCACTTTATGTTTTATCCTACTCGACTCAGCGGACTCGGTCTGGAAGGCCGCTAAGTAATAAGATGCGCTCGTTGTTAGAGCAGTATCCACTCACACAAATTTAAAAAAAAAACGGGCGCTCTCCTTGCGCCTCCTTTTCTGCGACGACATCCCGGTTTTTTGAATGGACACAAGCGTGAACAGCGCGCACAGAAAAAAAACACTGCAAAGACATGCGGAGGCATGCGATGTGTGCAACAGCAGAAATGCCTCTCAACTAAACGCAACAAACTGGGTTAACGAACGCGCATTCGAAGTGCATTCAAAGAGCAAGCTACGCGCATGTAACGCGCACTTTCGGTGCGCTCCGCTGCTCGGATAGCATGGTCCCTAAAGGTGTCGCCGTCTGGTGGCCTCCGGAGGAAAGCATCATCGACAGTGCCAGTGTCTCCCGTTGTAAGCGCTCGGCGGTCGGCACACATGTAAGTGTATCTTAATATTCTAGGCACTATAATAGTTCTTTACTTTTCCCAAAGGCGCAGCTTCAGCGGCCTAGGGTCATGGCCATCATTTTAATATTACTCTTGTTTTCGTCGTTTCGTCAGCGTGCAGGTAAAATGACGTTAGGTTCTCTTAATGTCATTTTTTGTAAATGATATTAGATTCGCTTTGGGACATGAATATAAGCCAGCGTTTCCAATCCACCCCGCAAAAACAGGCAGTAGACTTCAAAACAATGGTGGTCAAAAAAAACGCCCCTCACGTGCTCGGGGGCTGGGCTTGTTCGGGCACGTCATGCACACGTGACATCTTGTTCGGGTTCTGGAGAGGGTAGAAAAAAATTTGGCTTACGAAGCTCACGCGGAGGACCGGCAAAGGTTCGAGCTCGCCTCCTCTCAACGTCGTTTCACGCCACTTAAAAAACAGTTTTCTCAGCTCGTAATGAATAGATTGAAAGAATTTTTGTGACAAAGTGTTCCTCATCGAACACCCAACAACTTCCATGGTCCAACTAAAATTTGGTATGTGGCCTGGTGAGTGGCCCTTTAGAGGCCGCAACGGTTCTTTTGCGCATTGTTCCTAACCTTTTGCCATGCACCTCCTTCACCGGGCGGTATTAGGCTAAGCGAGCATGCCATATTCCTTGTAACAATATTTGATTGAGAGTCCTACGCTATGCCACATGCATCAGCTAATGTAATTGTAAACTGTCTAAATAAACAAACAAATGTAAAATATTTTTTAAAGCACAGACACCCACCAGCACCAGTTGCGTTGCCCAAAACAACAACATCAGGGGATTTATCATTGGCAAGATGAAATAAGTTTTTTAGCTGCTGAAGGATTGGATTACCAACTCCAGTTGTAAGTGCGTTCGGGTGTTCCTACATTGGCCTCATCAAGTGTGAGGCCCACGGGACGGCGCTGTGTTCTCCCATAAAAGAGTGCCAAGTACTCTATATCGTTAACCACATTTTTTCTAACAACTCTCTGGAGCGTCTCACTGTGTCGTCACGTAAATGAGCAAGTGAGGCTCACTGGACATATTTATTCTCGCCCATATTATAGTACCTAGTACTCTAAATCATAACGCAATTTCGGGGGGAAGCTCCTCAAGCCGTGGGTCGTGCGTCCACGATGTATGTAGTGTTAGTAGTAGTCTTCGTCGTAGTATTAGGTAGCCAACTCTCTTTTAATCTTGTGAATGTCCGCTTGATGGTGGTACGTCCACATGATGAATATATGAATAAAAGATGCGAGATGGTGGCACTCGGAGCGTTCACTAGATGGACTGATGGATGAACAAGCAGACGGATGGATAGAAGGACGTGCGGATGGAAGGACGCACAGACGGACGAGCGAACACAGGGACGGAAGCACGCACAGACAAACGCACAGATGAACGCGCGGATGGTTGCACGGGCAAATAGACGGACGGATAGACGCCTGGACGAACGCAGGGACAAGCTCATGGGTGGGCGTACGGACAGATGGACGAAAGGACGCACGCATGGATGGACAGAAACGAGAACGAACGGCCAGACGAAAGAGTGGACGGGCTGGAGGATGCTTCGCCCCTCTCATCGTCATTCACTCCGTGGATATGCTGTGATTTTTTTCTCAACACATTCCACTGTAATACTTTTAAGTTCCCTATATTTGTGAAATACTAGCAGTACTCATGACTTTCTTCAAGATGCTGAGCATTCTTTTTGAGTCGTCATCATCATCAAAAGCGTATTTTTGTTCACTACAGGATAGTCATTCCCTAAATACCTAAAAAAACATCGCGAAAAGAAACGGAGAACAAGAACATAAGGACACAGTACGAGCACTGTCTTAAAATTGAAGTTTAATCAAGCAAAAATGAAAACGATAAAAACCAACAGAAGAGCGCCCAGAAAACTGTGGTACGTCAAAGAAATATTTGAGCTGGCGTATATCGATGGCAATCGAGCAAACAAACACGCGGTTCCGCTATGAAATCATCACCCTCGTTTCTGATAAAGAATGCCTCAGCAAGTTCACGCACCCTTCCATCTTTGTGTTTCTGCATAAAAATAGTGTTGTTTGCATCAACAGCATCTGCCCCCGGTGCATAATCGCACCCTGTGCATAATCACACTTGAAGAAGGGCACGCACTTATGCCTTACTAAAAGCAGCCACGTGGCTTTTGTAGACACCGCTAAATATGTAGACAAACCCTGCTTTGCAGCGGCAGTGGTCACTCCCGGCGGGACAGCCCTCAATGCTCTTACAATAAAAAATGGCAGCATATCCACGGAGTGAATGATGGGGAGTGGGGCGAAGCATTCGTCCGTCCATTCGTTCTTGCTTCCGTCCGTTCCTGCGTACGTCTATGTAAACGTCCATGCGTCCATCCACCCGTCCATGCGTGCGTCTGTTCTTGCGTCCGTCCCTGCGTTCGTCCATGCATCCGCGCCTGCGTCCGTTCATGCGTCCATCCATGCATCTGTCTGTGTGTCCGTTCGTCCATCTATTCAGCACTCCAAGTACCACCATCTTGCATCTTTTCATCATATATTATCCATATAGAAGCACCGCCATCCAGCGGACATTTCAAGGACTAAACGGGAGGAGGCACATGCACACTTTCTTACGCCTTGAGCTTCGGGTTCACTTCCCACCTTTAACCACCTCGAGTTCATGGTATATACTAGTTCACTGTACTCATGGCTATGCGGCCCAACGCTTGCTAAACCTTTCTAAAACCAAGGAGGTTACACCCAGCGAGTATAACGTAGCAACCCTTTCTTGTCAGATCGTGCTCAATGTACATGCCAATAGCTGCTAATGGGGATCGCAGCGTGCGCGTTACCTAAAGGCCGAATGCTCCTGTCTCTCATTCCCCCTTTGCACCCATTAACATGTGCATTGAGCACTATCTTTTATTGTTCAACAACGCACAGAAGAAATCTCTCACCGGAACCACCTTGGAGGTCAAAATCGTAGGGACCGCTATTTCGGGTATGTGCCACTGGTGGTTACGTTCTACGAGGGACGCTAGCGTGGCAACAATGGGGAGGTGTGATGACTGCGGCGGCGGCCTCTTGCCTATCGAGGCCCCTCTGCGCGTTCTCGCCGCTGGGGGGAAATTTGGCGCGTCAGTCTGGGGCGCTGTTGGCATGTGCCGACTGTGAGCATGTGTTGCTCGTGTCTCGTTGGTGACGGAGCAGCGCAAGTAAGCTGTCGCTGTTCGCGAAGTACGGCCTGCTTTTTCTATCGCTTCCCGATTTCTTGAAGGAGATGATGTCAGCGGTTGTCGTCGATTTTTGAACCGCTCTGAAGAATGCCGTTGACGGGAAAAAAAACGCAGAGGTGGTGCTTTGTGCCAGGTTGCGACGCCGGCTACAAGTCCTGCGGTGAAAGACTGTCTCTCTTTCGTGCACCTGCCCGTGAGGATGAATTTGAAAAGTGGGCACGTGCCATTGGTGGGCACGTGCCCATTGGTACGTGCCCATTGTGGGCACGTGCCCATTGGTAAAGACAGCGGGAAGGAGATTGAAATGTGCCGTTCGCACTTTGAGGCGGCGGAGTAAGAAAGTGCACACCCTTCATGAGGTCGTACGAACGTTACGACAAAGGAATTCCTCTATCAAGGAAGACAGCTTTGAGGCAAAGGTAAGGTGCTGTATTTTTACATATTTAGCGTCATAAATAAAGCTTCCTGTTTCGTGCATTTGTTTCAGATCAAGCAGCTTCCGAAAAAGCAGCAGTATGCAGTTCGAGCATGTTTTGAGGCATCGAAGCGGAAATCCATGCGAGGATATCGATACGACAAAGCGTGGCTCTTAGAGTGCATTGTTTTAAGGATCAACCGCCCGAGCTTATACGAGCATCTCAGGGCCCATAAGATCCTTATACTTCCAAGCCGTTTCTGCCTCCAAAAGTACATCAAGGTATACGATTACAATTTTTTTCTTATTCAGCATAATTTAATCATCCTCATCTTGCATTCGCAGGCCTTCAAGGCATCTTATGGCTTTAGTCGCAAGCTTCTTGAGTGCGTGAAGGAGAAGGCTAGTGAATTGAATGAAATGAACAGACATGGCGGCCTCGTTATAGACGAGATGAAACTTTCTACACACCTGGACCTGAAGTCATCCATGGATATTGAAGGCTTCGTAAACCTTGGACAATTTACTGGAGCTCAGGACAAGCACACAAAGGCTGATCATGGCTTAGTCGTCATGTTTCAGCCTTTTGTGGGCAAATGGACGCAGATAATTGGTAAATAGCATTTATCAAAGTACTGTTATTTTCTGTAATTGCACTCATACCTGCAATATTTTTTTCTACAGGGGTCTTTGCTTCGAATGGAAATGTGAAGGCGCCAACGCTGACAAAGATAATTTTAGAAGCAGTTCTTCTGTGCGAGAAAGCTAATCTTTATGTGGACTACATCTGCACGGACGGCGCGTCATGGAACCGTGCCATGTGGCACAACATGGGTGTTCATGGAAATGCTAAACATGTACTATGTAAGGTTACACATCCATGCGACGACAAGCGCTTCCTCCATTTTATTTCGGACTTCCCTCATCTTGTGAAATGTGTGCGAAACATCATGATTAAGCATTGCTTCAACACACACAAGGGCCGAGTAAGCGTGTTATTTTATTCTCATAATATTTTGAAATGTTGGGTACCTGGTAAAGCTGGTTTACTAATCATTATGAACTCTTGCAGGTTCTTTGGGAACATGCGGCAATGACTTGGAAGGTCGACAGCAGTCCCTTCACATTGAAAGTTGCACCCAAGTTAACACGTTCTCACATATATCCTAGTGGGTTCGAAAAGATGAGGGTCAATCTGGCTTTTTATATTTTCAGTAGCGCAGTTGAGCACGCGATGGATTTTCACAAAGAAAAAATTGAGCAACAGTGCCCAAATCTGGAGCCAACAAAAGTATTTATCAACATGATGACTCAAACAATTGACACCATGACGTCGCGGTTTCCAGCAGAAGCTCTGAGGTATGTACACCAACTGGGCTCATTTTCATGTGAAGACGTAAATACTTTTCATGTTTCAGACGTGGCAGCACTAAAGAAACTGCACTTGACAACATGCTGGAATTTCTCGACCAGTGGGAGGCCCATGCAGGAGGGCTCGGCTTCTTAAGCAAGAGCACGGCAGAAGGTCTACGTGTGACGATCCACTCTGCGAAGGACCTACTGAAGTACCTCACTGAAATGTTTGGGTTTAGGTTTTTGATGACCTCCCGTCTCAGTCAAGACTGTTTGGAGTGTTCCTTTGGTATCGTCAGACAGGCCAGTGGAGCTAACGATCACCAAACTCCTGCGCAGTTCATTATCATAATCAAGTATGCTTGTGCATTTTCAGTCCTGTACATTGAAATACAAAGCATATAATCCAAAGTATCAATTTTTATAATTTACATGTATATATGCAGGTGCATAAGCTTTTATAGCTTGGCGAAAAGCCCCAAGGGAGCAAACGTATCTCCTGGACTTTTGGAGGCTCTGCTGTCCGAGGACCATCTGCTGTCTGAAAATGAAGCACCAGCTTGTGACGACGTTACACTACCTGTCGAAGCAGCAGAGGTTGCGATTGACCACGCTGACTACGTTGAAGAACGCAGTGATGACCGCCTCACGTATTATATTGCAGGATATGTAGCCAGGAAGCGGATCTTCTCAACCCAATGCGAAGCTTGCAAGGATGCCTGCCTCGTCACACGTGATAGTGTGACGAATCAATTGCCAGCAGAAGCGTGTAAAAAGTGGGACATGGGGGGCCTTCTTTACCCCTCTGTCCGTCTATATAGTCTAATCAAAACCCTTGAGGATAGACTAACTCGTGCATTTAGCACCACGTGCTTGCACACCAAAGTAGTGAAGGATGTTTTGAGCCTAGCAGCCAATGTGCCACAAATTGGCTGCAGTGAGCATTCAGCTTCTTTAACAACATCGGTTGTCAGGTTCTACAGCATTACGCGTGTCCATTTTCTGCTGAAAGAGCTAAACCAGCATGCTGTGCAGAATAAAGCCAAGAAGGTGAAGCCCTGTGTTATGTAATGTTTTAATGTACTGTTTCCAACAAACTTGTATCAAGCCACCAGTCTTGTAGTCTTGTACTTTATTGCATTCTTCTGCCGCACTGCATGAAAACTGCATTGACTTCCACTCTTTAAAGTACTATTCCAATCGAAAATGTATCACAAATATGCGAGCGACACACGCAGGGTTGTTGCCACCTGCTGGTCTGCGGAAGAGATTCCTCTAAACTATTTTTCGCGTGACAAGCGCACCCGCCTCGCAAGAAGTGGCCGCGAAACCCACGCTCTGTATCGGCTGCGTGGTTTGCGCTTGTAGATTACACGTGCAAGTTTCTCGACGTCAACAACATAATTGAAAAGACTACAGCGGTAAAACTGAGCGCGGTCGAATCATTTACCCGCCCAGAGGCAAGTAGACGACGCGAGAAAAGCACAGCGCCCCCACCGGCAGCGCCACCGCGCGGCAGGAACGCGCTTTTGGGCCAGCCTCCGGAGGCCAGTCATCACACCTCCCCATTTTAGCCACCCTAGGGACGCACAAGCCACGCCATAAGGAGCTTCGCCCCTAAAACAATGAACGCCTGCGAAGCCGAACAAGTAGCCACTGCACTTGCCGTAGCCCTCCCTCAGCGTAACACAATATTTACGGACCCCAAACCGGCTCTACTGGCATACCACTGCGGTACACACTATGTCAGGCGGCGTTCAGCATTCTAGCATCCGCTCAAACGCAGACAAGCACATCCACTGGTTCCCGGGACATGAAGGCCTCAACGTTCAACCAGGAGTCTCCAATGGTAATGAGCTCACCCATGCCTTTGCGCGAGGTCTTGCGCGCTGCTCGGGGATGCGGGCCAGCTCACTGGCCGGCGACCCCAACATGCACCTGGAGCCACTCCTCTCCTAACATGAGATTCGCTCCCACTATAAGTTATCTAGAAAAAAATTCGCCTCGCCTCACTCAACACTGAATTAAGTGCAACAAATAACGCTTACACTGCTCCAAGCACACAGTTAACTCAGCCACTATATTTGCAGCAAATAATTGCCATATATAAGGCCACAATGCCCTAAATGTAAACATTACAAGCGTGACTTAAATTACATGCTGTGGCAGTGTCCCGCGCTAAACGCTTGCTTCGAGTCTCCTGCTACCGAGGACAACTGGATCAGTCGTCTCAGGAGCCCTAAGAAAGCCTTTCAACACCCACCAGACCGTCCAGAAGGCCCAAAAGGTTGCTGGCGAACTCCGACTCCCAGTCCCCACATGGGTGAAGCCTCCGGGTCGGCCAACGTAAGGGGTACCCAGGCTCGTTCAGGAGCAATAATGCGGTTCATTCTCTCTCTCTCTCTCTCTCTTACTGCTCCCCTCTTTTTTTATTGTTCTGAGAAAAATAAACGTACCCCCTACATCAACGGACACTGTTCCTCGAGCCTTCTTTTGATTCGCAGCACAAGCTTTTCTAACTCTGATTTGAAGAAAAGTGGGATGACGTCAAAACATTTAGATCTTGCTTAAGCGATGTAACAGCCGGTCTACATAAGGCGTGATAGCATATTTCTTGAACTAATCGCCTGGTTCAGCGGTCTCCAATCGGCGAAGTTTACAGTTTCTGATTAGTCTTTCAGACGCTGACACAAGCAAATGCACAGTAAACCTTGCGTTTTTTAGTCGGTCTGTCCACGTCAGGAAGCTATACTTACTTTTGTGTGTTGAGGACACTCTGGAGGCGGACTGTAAAGAGCTCATACCAATATGACCGGACAAGACACCAAGTAGTGATTTATTGTAAAGCGGCCAAAAACCACAGTCAACATGGTCCAGTTGCAAAAATGAACGGAGCTCCAAAAACTGTAAGTAATTATTATTTGTCAGTTCACAAGTGAAATTCCGCCGAAACGCCTTTTCCATGAATAACTTCAGGAGCTTATTTTTGTCAAAAGAGGCACAATTTTTCCGGAAAAGAATCAGGCCGTCATCAACGTAGCGAAAGACTCTTACTAACAAATCGGGCACTTAATCTTATACAAGCCAATGAACATTCCTAACAAAAAAATGGTATATCCCACGTACAGTGGCAATCGATGATATGCTCAGCACGAATGGGTCACTCTAAAATAGGTCAGTCTAAAATAAGCGTAACGTTACGAGGAGAGTGTAAACTATGCCTTAGATGACTTCCTTGTTATGATTATCATGTTTAGACGTGTCATTTACCTTCGTTGTCCATTCAGGTCAAGTTATACCAAATTTGGTATATATGCAGCTAGCGAAACGTCTGCAAGCCCGCTATCAGCGTACCAAAGAAGTCATGTTTTACGTGACACGCAGTTTCTGATTATGGTGTTTGGCGTGTCAATTACCTTTGTCATTCGTTTGCGTCACGCGATAGTCAATTTGGTATATGTGAAGCTGGCCAAATGGCCACGTGCGCATCATGAGTGTGGCATGTAGTCATGTCGTTACATGATACGCATCTCATGATTATAATGTTTGCACCAGTCACATACTTTCGTTATCCATTCAACTGACATAATACCAAGTTTGGTATATGTGATTCGAGGGAACCGGCCGCGAGTGCATGAGTGTACGTGACATGTAGTACGTTCAAACATGACACGCATCTCATGACTATCGTGTTTGCACCAGTCATATACTTTCATCATGCATTCACGCCCCGTAATACCACATTTGGTGTTTGTGAAGCTAGCGAAACGACCGCGAGCACACCATGAGTGTGGTGTGTAGTGATGACTCATGACTTATATAACATGCATGTCATTATTTCCACGTTATGGTCTGTCACTTGTTTGCGCCATGCAGTCATGTCATACCATACAAGTTTTTCAACATCTCATGTAAACGAAACCACCGCAAGAGCAGCCCAACTATGAAATGTAAATTATGGCATTCATGACATACATGTCATGATAATCATGTTATGACTAGTCATTTACGCCCGTAACATATTCGTGTTATACCATACCAAATTTGGTATCGATACCAGTAACGAAAAGGCCTGGAGAGCTAACAGTCGTAGGCGGCTAGATAGATAGATAGATAGATAGATAGATAGATAGATAGATAGATAGATAGATAGATAGATAGATAGATAGATAGATAGATAGATAGATAGATAGATAGATAGATAGACAGACAGACAGACAGACAGACAGACAGACAGACAGACAGACAGACAGACAGACAGACAGACAGACAGACAGACAGACAGACAGATAGATAGATAGATAGATAGATAGATAGATAGATAGATAGATAGATAGATAGATAGATAGATAGATAGATAGATAGATAGATAGATAGATAGATAGATAGATAGATACGCTCAAAGTCGCCGAAGTTCGCTATGAAATGCTTCGCATTTAATATCGCTCAAAATTGGTGCCACGCCTGAGCACATACGCATGTCAGACTTCTGTATCAATAGGCTTCCTTCCCGTGTTACAAATGTGAACTTGATATAAAAGCTCGATAGCTCTCAAGTAAGCCTCAACACGAACCAGGGTGCTATTGACAAAGGCAAGTTCATTATATTTCCGGAGGTGCAGCATTTCACAGATGTAATCAACTGGTCATGTGGGACAGAATGAAATAAATATTCCGCATTCCAGCTAAAAGCCTCACAAAGCCCGAAGTTATCCATAGATAAAAGAGTCAGCAACCTCACATGACTTAGAAAGCCTAAAGAGGTCTTGGACATGCAAAGTATAGAGATGCTTCATCGACTATCTGGATACATCGTATTACCAAGTGTGGCTTTCCCACACAATGCAATTGAACGGGACGCTGACCATGCTCATTTTAGCGGCAAAGTAAACATGAACAGTATGCAAGCGTGCCTTTTCGATGCTAAGGCGTTGTGCCCAGAACTAAACCCAAGAGTGAGACAGCTTGCTTCTTCATGCATGCAGACTTCAATTGAAGCTAAAAAATTTTCAAAACGGTGCTCATGGTCTTCTCTGTGAACACCTCCTCATGAAGTACCATGATTCGACCTTCTTCTTCGGACAGCAACAGTTTCATGTGATTATCTACAAAAACTTAGAAGCGAACCCACATGTCCTGGTTGTTTTGACATACCATTCATTGGAGGTGTGGCTGATAAGAATGTACTTATACACGACATTCGCTCTCCTTGAGGAACGTATTGTGAGATTGAGCGAGTAAGGGCTAAGATGTCTAGCGTAGAGTGATTTGACTGAAAGCAAAATTTGGTGCCAAGTTGTAATACTCGACGTGACACGTCAGGGACCTCAACATCACCAAGCACCTGCAGATCTATTTTCTGTGGGTACGCTTTTTCATCTTCAACAACGTCTGTGGAACACTATTTCACTCAGTGACATGATCAGTCATCATTTGCCACTCAGCGTAAAATCTGGAGCGCTTTTTTCTGGTCCTGCTGTTCAAGGACCGTACCGTAGAGAGCAGTTGAAGTGTTTCGACTGGCATCACCACGCTACCGATGAAGGTGGAAAAAGCAGTGCGAATGGCTAGGCGAAAGTTCCAGGACGTCACGCATCTCTTGTAGGTCAGCCGGGAAAATCGAGGCTTCTGCTCATCATGGAGCGGTGGGTGTTCGGCATACAAGTGGCGATACCGCAGGGTTGTGAAGTCACGTAGATGACACAAAAAGGAGGCAGTTAAACCAGAAACTCATTGCATTAAGAAACGAATGTGGTTAGTTGAAAGCAGTACATGTTGTGAAAAATCTTCGCGAATAGAAACGGAGCACAAGAGTAGAAGGACACAGTAGGAGCGCTCTCCAACAGCTCAAGTAAATGGAAACGAAAATGAACATGATGAAAACCAACAAACGCATGCGCGGAACATTTAGGTGATGTCAAAAAAGAAATGCTTGAGCTTGGGTACCTCACAGTCTAATACACATCAAACGGTTCCGATGTACAATATTTCCCTCGTTTCTGAAAACAAACGATTCAGCAAGCTCACACTTCCGTTTATCTTTGTTTTAGTGTGCCCCGGCGGCTACCTAAGATCGTGCCAGAGCATAAACGGATGGACGGACAGATTAACAGACGTTAGCAAGAGACATTAAAGTCTTTGGGGGCGAAGCTCCCTATGCCGTGAATCGTGCGTCCGCGATGTATGTAGTCGTCATCGTAGTATAGTAGTAGGTAGTTACCTCCACGGACGGACCAGAGGAGTAGCACGCGCGCAATCTTTAAAATTAAGGAGGAAACACGCGCACGTTAATCCTAAAAATATAGGTGTTTCTGATGAAATACCTTAAAGAGACGAGTATTGCTGGCTTAATCTCATAAATTTGCCTTCCATTTGATGCTTACTAAAAAAAGCTAGTATCAGAAGTACGCACTTTGAGCCCTATCTGACTAGAAAGGGTTGCCACGTTAAACTCGCTGGGCATAACCTCCTTGGTTTTAGCAAGGTTTAGCGAGGGTTGGGCCGCGGTACCATGAGTATAGGTAACTAGTATATAGCAATGAACTAGAGGTGGTAAAAGGTGGGAAGTAGACACGAAACGCGAGTCGTAAAAAGTGCGCGAGTGCCCCCTCTCGTTTATTTCTGAAGGGATCGCTAGGTGGCGTCGAGGAGCGCAGATGTGAAAACGTCGGCTCCCGCTTTTCTAAATGTTTTCGGTCGTTTCTTTGCTCTAAGATAACTTGGCTTTGTGCTTGTTCGAACAAGCAAGCTCTGCGATTTCAGTGGAGACGCCATATTTGGCGGTGAGTGAACTCTTAGACATATTTTTGGACTTTACAAGTTGCGACGCGGTGAGCGTCCCCGCTAACCTTCACCACACCTAGGGTTGGCGAGGAGTACGGCCGTTACAAGTAGCCAAGGGCTCACCCAGACGCGGCAGCTACTGGATCAACCTCCGCACGTCGCAGCCGACAACCAGGCACTGATAATGCCTTCTACCATAACCGTGGAGGGAATGGAAGTAAGCGCGGAGATCTTCGACAGACCAGGATGGGCCACCGCCATAAGACGCCGAAGACAGACGACTCCGCCGAACGAGAAGCTGGCCGCTGGGACGGTCGAGCACAACAACCAGTCGAAGAACCCCAGGGAATTCAAAAAAAGTCAATCGGCACTACACCGTGTGGTATCCGCTTCCAGGCTACCCCGCCTACCCAAGGACCAAATCAGGGTAATTATGAGACCCAGAGGGGGATTGGACGTAGCCAGAGTTGACCTCGTGCTGCTGGCGAGAGCCGTCATCATGGCCGCCCAGATCACCGACGAACAAGCATGGGAGGACACGATCTGCCCCAACAATATGCAAAACATCATTGTTATTTCTACGCCGCACCAAAATAATGCTACATCATACGTGAACGTGCAGAAGTTGCACACAAACCGAGGCTCGTTCGAAGTTGCCGCATACGTGGCCGCGCCCGATAATACATGCAAGGGCGTCATCAAGAACGTTGACCTCTCCCTTGACGACGCAACGCTCAAACGCCTGATTGTGCACGACCGAAATGCCACTGCCATCGAGGCAAGACGCACTAAAAAGACCAAAGCCGTCGCAATCCTCTTTGACGGGTTGCGCGTTCCGAGCACAGTGATGTGTGGAACCGCCATGGTTCCCTGCTCGCTCTAAAAACGACAACTTGATGTTTGCAGAACGTGTGGTGCAGTCGGCCATCGCGCCAATGTTTGCCGACACACAAATGCAACGAGCAAGAAATGTCACAACTGCGGTGAAACGCTACAAGAAGACGGCGTGCATCACTGCGAGCCAAAATGCAAGCTTTGCGATGGCAACCACCCCCCCCCCCCCCCCGGAGATCGCGAATGCAAAAGACGCTTCCAAATTGCATACATAGTGAGGAGAAGAAGACGCAGAAAGCAAGAGTGGCAAGCACAACAACGTCAAGACGCACCAACATCTGTCACGTTCAAGGAACCCTGCCACAGCCAGCTGCCAGGACCGGAGAACGCCTCGAGCGTCCATCACCGTTCACTATCCAGGGGGAGATCCCGATCCAGAGGGTGTTCCCGATCCAGAAGGCGTTTTCAATCCAGAGGCCGTTCTCGTTCCGGAGGGCGCCCCTCGACCCTGTCGTGATCCGACAACCGCCGGTCATCTCGGGAGTGCTCCAGATCCCGATCGAGAACGAGACTAACAGCCACACAGCAGCAGCAGCAGCCAAACAATGGCTCCTGGGCCAGCAGGGTTGCAGGTGAATCACGGTGCACAAGTAGCCAGCCGAAAGGTAGGGCACAGCCAGAGCATGCTCCCAATTCTCGTATTGTAGCGCTTGAAGAAGAAAACAGGGCCCTCAAGAAGGAGCTTGAAGAGCTCCGGGCCTCAATAGCTAGAATAGAGAGCTGCCACGGAATTAACCTGTCGAGCTCACTGGCACCACCGACAACACGCTCACAACAAACGATCCACAACACACACAAACGCAAAGCCGTAGGCAGCGACAGCGACACGACGGAGGAGATCGAGATGGTCTCGATCGATAAAGAAGCCCCACTGACAAATGTCGAGTCCGCGACAACTAAGCTCAACGACAAAATTGATACGTTGGTGAACACGCTTGCCAAGTTTATGGAAACCTTTAATACTTACACTGACAAAGCTGACCAGAGGTTCGCGAGCCTGGAGAAGATGGTAGCCAACCCACCTGTGGCAGGTGCTCCTCCGAACCTAAGCGTGGACAAACCAGCGGTTACGGCAAGCGTGCCGAGCATTACTTCTAGAGCTAAAGCCCGACCAGTGAAAGCACGCAATCTCGCGGAAATAACGAGCCGCGACGCGCACAAGCTACCAAGCCGAAATGGCCGCTGACCGTAACGAGATTAAGATCTGGCAAGGGAACTGTAACTCACTTCAGAAACACAAAGCAGCACTAACGCAACTATTGCTAGCCTGTAAAAAAAGCCACATATATTATTGCTACAGCAATGTGGAGAAAGCAAAACTGCTGAAAGCATTGGCGTACAGGGGTACAGGATAGCCAGGCCGACCCTGCACCCTGAGCAGAACGAGACGCGAGGAGTGGCTACCTACATCCGGAAGGACATAATGTTCGCCGAAAGGGATGCCACCGTATACAAAAAAGGCCTGGAAACGGTCCTGGTGGAAATCTTACCACACAGGGCTGTTAAAAAAAGCATCTTTGTGCTCAATATTTACAGTCCTCCATCAGATAAGAAAAGAGATTTCAACGGACTGCTTACCTCGGCGGTAAAAATGGCGGGTGACAATCCAGTCATAGTAGCGGGCTATTTTAACGCCAAGAGCACCGAATGGGGATACTCAAAAAGCGAAGGCAAAGGCACCAAGTTAGCAGAACGCACGAATGCGCTTGACCTGCAGCTGATAAAACACCTTGCCCTCCCTTCAAGAAGAGGTAATTCGGTACAGCGGGACACAATTCCGGACGTAACCTTCACCAACAACGTCAGAGCTACCTGGGATAACCTCGCCGAAGACCTAGGTAGCGACCAATGCATCCTGGAAATTACCGTTGAGAACGAGGCGAAAGCGCTAAGAAAATTCAAAATCACAGACTGGGACCAGTTCCGTAAAATACGGGAGCAGAAGGGCAACACAGAACTATCATATGAAGCCCTCTTAAATGAATTAAAAATGGCAGCGAATGAGGCCACCAAAGAAGTCGATACTGATAAATCCATCCAGGTCATGGACTCTCACCTGGCCAGTTTGCTGCAGAAAATACATGACCAAAAGAAGCGTGGCGTAAAAACAATCTTAACAGACACTTACGCACAACAATCGCGGACCTTGGCCGCGAAATCGAATCTCACGCCAAAACGCTCTGCGCCCAGCAGTGGAACAACACATGCGACAAAGCAGATGACACAATTGGAGTGGAAGCAAATGGGGGCTGCTCAAACAGCTTATGGCGGACAGCGGAAAACCCACCAGATGCGGCACCCAGCTGCAAATTGATTGATTTGTGCACAAGCACCTCCAGGATAGTGGTGGATCCCGAGCTCTCCTCAAAACGCTAGGCCAAAAATATCTCCCACTGGAACGCAGCGCAGTAGCCTGGGAAAACAAAAATCCCTCATATTGTCACGGTGTCGTGACCTGCCGAAGACAGGAGACTTCGTGTTGGGATTTAACTGTTTATTTGGGCGAAGCTGTGCCCGGTAAACGGAAAGTCCATTTACAGCAGCTGTCTCGCACAGATAGCAGTCTCGGACTAATAGCTGCGAACGGAGCGTCGGCCTTCGATCAACAACTGACAAGCGGCGAAGCGCGTCGGCATTTATACTCTTGCCGTCGAATGTTCTAGCGTTATCGCTGGCGGTGGCGTAAATTCCAGAACAATCTGTACCGTTCGCACAGTGGGCGTGATCTTATCAAAATAATCTACTACACTCCGGAAGCTTCTCGAAAACTGCAGGCGCGGTTTGCGCTGAGAATCGTGTGGTGTTTTGGGACGATAACAAAAACTTGGGAAATGGAACGTGGAATCGCCCCCCTCTGAAAAAAGGCATCGTCCTGATGCTTTAACTAAAGATGAAGGTACAATAATAATGCAAGAAAGTACAATGAATTAATTACGATACAACAATAATACAAAAAACACTGTTTCAGTTTGTTAACGCGCATGAAACCGCTTGAGGCGCGCGACATGGACGACTTCACGTCGCGATCGGCGTCGTTGAGAGGTCGTGATGCCGTCGGGGACAACCTGATAATCAAGTGGGCCGAGACGTCGAACCACCCTGTACGGTCCGAAGTACCGTCGCAGAAGCTTTTCACTTAGTCCACGTCGGCGTATCGGCGTTTACACCCAAACACGTTCACCGGGCTGGTATTCCACGAAGCGTCGTCGAAGGTTGTAACGGTGGCTGTCGGTCGTCTGTTGATTCTTGATACGAAGACGCGCAAGTGATCGGGCTTCTTCGGCGCGTTGAAGGTACTCGCTCACATCGAGGTTTTCTTCGTCGGTGACGTTGGGTAACATGGCATCGAGCGTCGTTGCCGGGCTTCTTCCGTAGACCAATTTGTATGGAGATATCTGCGTCGTCTCCTGCACCGCCGTGTTGTATGCGAAGGTCACATACGGAAGAATGGCGTCCCACGTCTTGTGTTCGACATCGACGTACATTGACAGCATGTCGGCGATCATCTTGTTAAGCCGCTCGGTGAGGCCGTTGGTCTGTGGGTGGTACGCTGTCGTCCGGCGGTGGTTTGTTTGGCTGTATGCCAAGATCGCTCGAGTGAAGACGGCAGTGAATGCCGTTCATCTGTCATTGATAAGGACCTCCGGGACGCCGTGACGTAGGACGATATTTTCGACGAAAAACTTAGCTACCTCGGATGCACTGCCTTTTGCAGGGCTTTTGTCTCGGCGTAGAGGGTGAGGTAGTCGGTAGCTACCACGATCCACTTGTTTCCGAAAACTGACGTCGAGAACGGCCCCAGGAGGTCCATACCAATCTCCTAGAAAGGTCCGCGAGGTGGTTCAATTGGCTGCAAAAGTCCCGCTCGCCTTGTCGGTGGTGTCTTGCGTCGCTGACAGTCCCAGCATGTCCTCACATAACGAGTGACGCCGGTGGTAAGACGTGGCCAGTAGTACCTTTCTTGTATCCTCGCGAGCGTCGAGAAACACCGAGGTGCCCTGCCGTTGGATCGTCGTGCAGGGCCTGCAGGAGTTCTGGTCACAGAGCTTAAGGCAACACAAGGAGGTACTTAACTCGAAGCGGTGAAAAGTTTTTCTTTTGTAGAAGACCATTTCGTAGAAAGAACGACGCAAGTGCGTGCTATAATACCTTCGGGACTTCGGCGGTCCTGCCTTCGAGGTATTCTGTTAGGGCCTTAAGTTCCGGGTCGGCCCGCTGTCGTTCAGCGAAGTCGTCGGTAGTTATCGTTCCCAAGAAGTAGTCGTCAACCGGGTCGTCGGGTAGCGGTTGGTCGACAGGCGCACGAGAGAGACAGTCGGCGTCAGAGTGTTTTTTGCCGCACTTCTAAATGACAGTAATGTCATATTCTTGAAGTCTCAGGCTCCATCGTGCGAGGCGACCTGAAGGGTCCTTCAAGGTGGCTAGCCAACACAAGGCGTGGTGGTCGCTCACAACTTTGAAGGGCCTGCCGTAGAGGTAGGGGCGAAACTTCGACGTAGCCCAGATGATGGCGAGGCACTCCTTTTCTGTTGTGGAATAATTTGCTTCTGCTTTGGATAGGGATCGGCTGGCGTAACTAATAACCCTTTCAAGTCCGTCAGCCCTCTGCACAAGAACGGCCCCAAGACCTACGCTGCTTGCGTCAGTATGTATTTCTGTCTCGGCGAATTCGTCGAAATGGCCAAGTAACGGAGGCGTCTGGAGGCGATGTTTAAGCTCCTGGAAAGCGTGTTCCTGTGGCGTTTCCCACTTGAACTCCACGTCGGCCTTGGTAAGGTTAACACCCCGTGGTGTTAGGGAAGAAAAAGGATGAGAAACCCACCGAAAACCGTCCAAGAATTTGTAGCCGAAGCCACCACTATCGAAAAGACCCTGGACATGCGCACCAGACAGTATAATCATCGCCTGACTGCAGGCTGCGCTGCTGCTCAAGCCAGTAACTCCGGAGACCTGCGTGAAACAATCCGAGCGATCATGCGGGAAGAGCTACGCAAGCTGTTGCCTTTGGCGCAGCCTCAAGTGGATTCAATCGCCGACATTGTGCGAGAAGAAGTTCGGCAATCGCTTCAAATTCCCCACGCACCGCTGCCCGAGCCAGAAGCTATGAGCTACGCCACTGCACTGTGCCACAACGCTCCTCCCCGTCCACGCCAAAACGCCGCCCCATCGCACTTCCGTCGACAGACGCCCCCGCCGCCACCACCCCCATCGATGTCATATCGTTCGCCAGCGGCCCAGCGCAGTGCAACGAGGAAGACTTACGTGTGGCGCACCCCTCACCATCGCCCGCTCTGTTACCACTGCGGCGAGGCCGGACACACATACCGCCGTTGCCAGTACCGACAGATGGGACTGCGTGGCTTCGCCGTCAATGCACCGCGTCCACAGCCAGGAGAACGACCACGTGACATAGCCTACTACCTGACAGGAACTCGGTGGACACCACGAAGCCCTTCGTGTTCGCCGTCGCCCAGCCGCCGCACGTCACCGCACCACCGGCAGTACTCTGGCCCAACGCGGGGCCGGTCTCCTAGCCCGTATCCGGGAAACTAAGGGCCGCAACCGGTGGAGGTGCGGTTGCTGTGCGGCGAACTATCGAAAATCCTCCGACGACGACGACGCTGCGACGGAGCTTTCCGAACACAACGCCAACCAGGCAGCCCTGACGGCGAAAGCTCACTTACCGAACGTGGCCTGACGACGCAACATGGAAGCAGTGGAACAAGCCGACACAGCCGTGACATCTGGTGGTGGTGCTGCTTCCTTCATGTACCCGACGCCCCCGTCAAGCCGTGAACCCAGCCCACGTCACAGAGAAGACACCGACGCCAACCAGGAGCAGCGAACAAGCCGCCGACAGCAAGGGCTACCACCGGAGTACGAGCTTCTACAAGACAAGGCGTGGAAGACCAAGGCCATGACCACGACTGCAGCGACAATGACAACCGCAGCGTCCCAGCCCACGATGGTCATGCATCAACCCAGGGAACCACCAATTTTCCATGGGTCATCGTTCGAAGACCCAGAGTCCTGGCTAGAAACATACGACCGTGTGGCCACCCTCAATCACTGGGACCATGACGAAAAGCTGCGTCGTGTGTTCTTTTATTTGGATGACACCGCAAGGACCTGGCTCGAAAATCGGGAGTCCATGCTCCGAACGTGGGATGTTTTCTGCGGCACATTCCTGCAAACGTTCGTGAGCGTCGCTCGCAAAGAGAGTGCCGCTGCTTTATTATAGACCCGGGTTCAGCTACCAAATGAAAATGTCGCCTTTTTCACAGAAGAAATGACCCGACTATTCCGTCACGCTGACCCAGAGATGCCTGAGGAGAAAAAAGTTCGTTTCCTCATGCGAGGGGTCAAACAGGAGCTCTTCGCGAGACTGATGAGAATCGTTTGGTGTTTTGAGACGATAACAAAAACTTGAGAATGGAACGTGGCAATATGGAGGTCTACCGCAAGAAAAGCTAGACGAACCATTCAGCGAAGCTGAAATACGGTATGCTCTACAGCAACTCAATGGCAAATCGGCGCCAGGGCCAGATGGCATTGATAATAAACTACTACGGAATTTAGACGATAAAGCAATTGTAATCATTACTAAGAAGATAAATGAGACATGGAAAACTGGCACCGTGCCAGAAGAATGGCGTAGTGCCAAGGTTTCGCTCATCCCGAAATCTGGAAAACTGCTGAGCATCGATAACTTAAGGCCCATATCGCTCACATCTTGCGTTGGAAAAGTAGCTGAGCATGCAATATTCAACCGTATCATGGACCACATTGAGAGTATAGGGCTCTTTCGACACAACATTATTGGCTTCCGCAGGGCACTATCCACACAGGACGCCATGTTGATGTTAAGAGAACACATATGTTACGGCCTCCTCCACATGCCCAAAGCCATATTAGCCCTGGACCTCCCCAAGGCCTTTGATCCGTAAAACATGAACACATACTGGGTGAAATATCGCACATAAACCTAGGCGAGAAATCTACAACTACATTAAAGGCTTTCTGGCGATCCGAACCGCCACCATACGCATAGGAGAGCAATGCGGCGAACCCGAACGACTCGGAAATATCGGCACCCCACAAGGTTCAGGGCTCTCGCCATTGATCTTTAATGTGGCGATGCACAGGTTGTCAGAGAAGCTCGCTCAAATCCCAT
This sequence comes from Rhipicephalus microplus, assembly GCF_043290135.1. Classification (NCBI taxonomy): domain Eukaryota; kingdom Metazoa; phylum Arthropoda; class Arachnida; order Ixodida; family Ixodidae; genus Rhipicephalus; species Rhipicephalus microplus. The sequence continues at coordinate 225,768 of NW_027464712.1, forward strand.
TTGTGCTCCATGCCATATACGTGGATGATATTACCATATGGGTCCCATGTGGCCACTCATATGGTGCCTTGGAAGGAATCCTTCAACAAGCACTGACTACAACTGAAGAATTTCTTAAGCCAACTGGACTCGCACCCCCCCTCCCTCAAATCAACTCTAACGCTCTTTCACCCTCGACGAAATTCGGGCGAAAAAGAGCAGCAAGTACTGCTCAAAGCTGAGAACAACCAAACGATACCGCAAGTATATACAGTCAAGGTACTAGGGCTAACGTTAAGCGCCAAGGAGGGCCACAATAAGGAAGCACTCAAGCGCCTTGAAAAAAGCACGAACAATTTTGCAAGAGGAATTGCTATAATCGCCAACAAGAGAGCAGGCCTCCTAAAAGAAAACATCATGAAGGCGTATCACGCCTTTCTCGTAAGTCACGTAGCATACGCGTTCCCGTTTCTGAAACTTACGAAGGCTCAAATCAAAACGTTCGACTCCATGCTCCGCAAGAGACTGAAAACGGCACTCGGCTTGCCCAATAGCACGAGCAACGAGAAACTCGAGCAACTTGGTCTGCACAACACAAGAAATTTTTGAGGCTCAGAGAGTGGCACAGATCACACGCCGGTCGTTGACGCAGGCAGGCTATCTCATCCTACGAGACGCGAAATTTGCCCCATTTTTCAACCAGAAAACGAACACAACTTGGTAATGACGTGAGGAAACACATTAGGGTCGAGCCAATCCCCCGCAATGTTCACCCTACGTTCAACAAAGGGCGAAGGAAGGACAGAGCGAGGGCGCCTATAAAAAGGCAAAAAAACACGACACGCACGCGCTATTCGTAGATGCCGCCCGCTACTATGGCAGGGAGGCGTTTGTCATAGTGCTCGTTGGAGACCTCATAAACGCGGCAACCGTCCAAACAAGCCATGTCCACGAAGCAGAGGAAATTGCGATCGCGCTGGCCTTGCAAAGCTGCCAAGCCTACTCCACAATATACACAGACTCTAAGACAGCGGCACGAACGTTCGCGGCTGGTCTAGTAGCTAGAAGCACTAGAAAACTCACCGTCAACGCAATTAGAGAGTAGGAGAGCAAAGAAACCCTTGTTAAAAAAGAGAAAGCTCAAATCTGCGTATTCTGGTTCCCAGCCCACATGGGACAGTTACCGAGACTCGACCACTGCAATCCCAACGAAGAGGTCAACCGCCTGGCGCGTGAGCTCACACGCCGCACCACGGACAACGACCCCTCGATGAGTGAGCGGTACGAGAATCTCTGCAGCCAAGACAAAGCACTCACATACCACGAGATCACTTCACATTACCGGAACAAAGACATGCCTTCCCAGCACCGCACCTAAAACTTAACAAAGCACAAGCTCTAACTCTCGGAAGATTGCAAACACGTACGTACATAACGCCATCCACCTTACACAGAGTCGACCCCGACACACCACCCACATGCTCCCTTTGCAACCATCCCTATTGCAATTTCGAACACATGCTCTGGCTGTGCCCTACCCATAGCGCAGCACAACTGAACACCCAAGAGGCTTGGCAGGAAGCCCTCAAGAGCAATCAATACAAGTAGCAACTACAGGCAATCGAGAAGGCCCGGGACATCGCTACAAGCCTTCAGCTGCCAGCGCCATCCTGGGCGGAGCCTCCAGGTTGAATTAAGGGTCGGAATGGCCCTTTCTCAGCCTCCTCAGAATATGTTTAAATAAAGTCATTCTCTCTCTCTTTCTCTCGTTTATTTCTTGTAATGTTCGCTTGACGGCGATACTTTTATATGCTAAATATATGATGAAAAGATGCGAGATGGCGGTACTTAGAGTGTTCTTAGATGGACGGACAGACGGACAGAAAGATGCACGGACGGACACATGGATGGATGGATGGATGGATGGACGCATGGACGGACGCACGGACGAATGCAGAAACAGACACACAAGTGGACGCACAGACGGCCGGACGCACGAGCGGACGGGCGGACGGGTGGATGGATGGATGCATGAACGTACGGATGGATGAACGGAGGATCACCAAGACGGACGCATGAACGGACGGAAGCAAGAAGGAACGGACGGACGGATGCTTCGCCTTACCCATCATCATGCACTCCATGGATATGCAGATCCAGCCGGCCAAGGAAGCTGCCGGGAAACACGGTCTCTCCGTTGGCCCCTAGGTGGGAACCCATCCCAGCAATCTGCCGGAAAAAATAAACTCTATATCTCTCTTAACAGAAGGTGATTTGGCCATTTTTGTCCGCGCACACGCGCGTCGCTTCTCAGCCAAGGAAAGCCTCCAGCAGGTCGACAGGCGAAATAGCAGTGTACACCAACATCACGTGATGGGTTCACAGCCACGTTAGCAGTTCGGCATCGCAGGAAGTTTCAACTTACAACTTCCGCATGGGGAGGGCACGAATTGTACGAATACCCGAACTGCAGACCACTTTAGAAGAGCAGCGCCGACAGCTGACCCGTGAGAAAACTGATTACAATTCAGCAGTCCGGCCACAAGAAAAGGCCCGGATGACGAACCTCAAGCAGCAACTGCGCACCGACGATGCGATAACAAGGACGGAAGCGCGTTCGCCGCGGCCGACACCCGCTTCTGGTGGCATTGTCTCCAGCGGCTTCTACAGTGACGTCTGCAAACACCTGTGGTTTCAAGTTTCGGCTTCATTGGTTAACCATCGGTACAGAAGGCTTGAACGGTGATAATTAATAATACGCTAGTACGCATGAACGCACGCGGCAGGCATTGTGAAATCATGACCCGAAGCTTACCGCTGCCCTCAAACGGAAAAGCACATCATTACTGCAATGTGCCATTATACTAACGTATGGGGCTGAAACATCGGGGATTATGAAAACACTCCCGAAGAAATTGAATGCGGAAGGTTTGGTGGAACTGAAAATGATATGCATGGCATTAAGAGATAGGAATATAGCATAGTAAGATAGAGAACACACTGAACTTTGTTATATGCCAGTTCACCATAAGTGAAAACAATCGGAGAGGACGCTAATCTGTGACTGAGGTTATTCAGAAGCTTTAGCTGAAGTTTCTTGTAGTAGTCCTATCTCGTCGGCGTTCGTGGGCTTTCGTGCAATTCCGTTTAGCCTTGCGTTTATCACGCTGCCGAAGCGAATACGAGAGGCCACGAAGAATCGAGGCATGCTCTAAATCTGCTCTGAAAGGCATCAGGGCATTCAAGGCTGTTAAGAGCGCTTTAACGAACTCAATATTTACTTTATTTATAACACCTTTTATTTGGTCTTTGCGTAAAGTTATGAAACGATGTCAAACGAAACTTTTAACATCAACCAGTCATTTTATTTTATCGAGCTATTGCCAAATATTTGCAAAGCCTTACGGAGAAGGCTGACTGGAAGTGCTTCAAAGAAAAACAAGAGTGCTTGTGCTACACAAAGAGAAACGAGGGTAGGCTGTGTGCATTGCGAAGGGCAGTTGACTAGCGCACAGATCAAACAGTGAAGATCGTGCTTTTAATCAAAAAAGACAAAAATTGCTTGTGGGGGTGCCGGGATTTGAACCCGGGACATCTCACATGCGAAGCGAGCGCTCTACCACTGAGCTACACCCCCAGACAGAAGGAATGTGTTTTTCTTCAACCCCACGTGCAGCACTAGATACAAACAGTACAGTTTTTGTTTAGAGAATATTGTTTACCAGCTCAAGCTTGTCGCATTCGTGAGATGCAGCGATGCTGTAAACCCCTGGGGCATGGTGTCCTGGGGCACGTATGGGGGTCTATGTAAAACGCGATTTAGAGAAGCTACCACAATTCCCAAGACCGTCGCTTCAACTAAACGGTGTCAGTTAATCAAACAAGGTGTCACTACAACAAAAATCACCACTACCACGACGACAAAAGATGTGTGCTAGGTGTGGTCTAATATGTTTTCTCGCCTAGGAGAAACCGGGTCATACGCACACACACAAAATTGGCCACACTGCCAATTTTTCAACTTTAAAAGAAAAAAGGCAGTAGACATTTAAAGAAGCAAAGAGAATGGGGAAACGCGGTAAATGGGAAAACGTGAAGTAGGTAAAGCGATTCGAAATCTATCAATAAAGAGAAAAAAAGAAGCAAAATAGGTTTTGTTATCATTGGTTGAGATTTTTGTCTTTTCGTTTGCTCTTCTTTCACTAGAACGTCACATTAGTGCAAGCTCGTGCAAGAAGATTCAAAGGTTTGAAAACCATCTCAGCACCAATGGAGCCACAGCTTCTCTAGGCGTCGACATAAACTTGTAATGGCGACTCCCCGCTTTCAGTATAATTTTATTTCTCTTCTGCCAGATGTCGCCAGTGTTGTATCGGACGTCAATAACGCTGTGTAGATTGCAGGAAACGTCGAATATTTCGCGTTTCCGGCTCCATGGCCCTAAAACACCAGAACGTACCGTTTATTCAGCGTGATAGTCAAACAAACCGAAAAGTAAGCGGGTGGATGGATGAATGGAAGAATTCTGTTTCTATTCCTGAGTTACGATAGCGGAAAATCGCTGTTATTCAGTTGACCTGGAGACTTTAGGTCCTGTCAGCCGCTTCGGCTACCTCCTTGATCTCGACTTGTACTGAGAGGTCTGATCTGAGCTGCATGTACAACCGCTGCTGATACATAACAATTGGAAGACAGACCCATAGTTATGAGGGTGTCCCAGGGGCCCACGCCCCTTCCCCACCTTCCCCAATATTTTGATGGAAGGTGTTGTTTTACTGAGGATATACAATGAGAAAGATGTTTTTGAAAACCTTTAGGAAGTTCCCCCCCTCCTCCCCAAAAAAAACTTCTGACTACGGTCCTATTGGTAGCAACGTGGATTACTGAATGACTGCACCTCAGCGTAGTCCCATAGTGTGCTAGATGAGATTTGCGGGCTCTGCTAGGCGGTAACAGCCTTTAGAGCAGTATGAAAAAGTTACTGCTGGAGTAAGTGATACAGATTGAAAAGACGTGCACTTGAAGTTGCTTCCAGACGAGTTTCTGAATTTTCGTAATCTTGCCTTTGTAACTCTGCACAGCGCGTGTACTTGACAAGTTAAACCCAAGCTTCACTATTTCTCGGTCACGCAATTCCTAACATGCCTGTGCTCGTCGCTGGGCTGGCCACCCAACACGGACACCTGATAATATCAAGTTAAGCAACTGTGTTTTTGTTGGTCTATAGCTGCCTTTAAACGGGGAGCATGTTTGGAATGGTGTGATAGTTCCTATGTGTGTAGTCGCTTTTTATAATAATTGATGTTGTTTACTAAAGAAGATACAGTTGTCGATAGTCTGAGTTTTCGTGATTTTATTTGTATTCTGCGAGTTGAAGCGAAACAGATCTTCGTGTACATGGGACCAACCATGAGGTCCAACCACAAAGGACACACTTTTGTTGCTGGCGCTCGCAGCCACCAGTGCCGCCCCAAAGCTTACAAACGACGCATGTTGGGCAGAGATAGGTACATAAATAAGGTGGTTATAATATATTCAAACCTGCAAGGTCTCTTCCAATTTTTTTCAGTTATCTGTTGCAGTGCTCTTTACCTCACTTGAAGTAATTTTTTTTGACTGCGAAAAAAAGTGGTTCCAGAATACTTCAAAGGGGCCCCGCAATGCTTTTTCGAACCATAATAGAATACTCTCGCTATTAGCTCATAATGCCTTACAATCAAATATCGTATTTTTGGGAATCCGTCATGCAACAGATGAATTACTCGGGACTACTGCATATTTCAAGGGCTTTCTGTTTCATTTTGTACCAGAGAGGCATGAGAGGGGGATGTAAAGTGGTCAACAGGATGAGTCCCTCTATCAGCGGGCGTCATGATCATGCAGAAACATATTTTCGTAAAGAGTGGCCACTCGAGACTTTTCGCAGCCGAGCAAGGAAGAGTCTGACCACGGTGTAAGAATGAATAAGCTATGACACTGCGCCCAGCGCCGCGTCCAGATTGTGTTCACCGCCGACAGATGGCGCTCGTGGAGGGTAGGTACTCGTGGAGGGTAGGATGCAGATTATAAAGGAAAGACTGCAGGCGTGGATAGAGGATGAGGGCGTGCTGGGGGAACTGCAGAATGGGTTTCGGAAACACAGGAGGTTGGAAGACAATCTGTTCTCACTGACGCAGTGCATCGAAATAGCAGAAAAGGAACACAGGCCCCTGTGGCTAGCGTTTTTGGATATCAAGGCAGCGTAAGATAGCGTGGTTCAAGAGGAATTGTGGGGAACACTGGACACACTAGGCGTGGAACATGTAGTCACTAATCTTTTAAAGGGAATCTATAAAGGTAACAAGGTCGTTATAAAGTGGGAAAAACAGGTATCCAAGCCTGCAGAGGTAAAACGGGGGCTTAGGCAGGGGTGCCCCCTGTCACCCTTATTATTCATGATGTACCTACAAGGATTAGAGGCAAAATTAGAGGGAAGTGGACTGGGCTTCAACCTCTCTTTAGTCAAACAAGGAAAACTCATTGATCAGGCACTACCAGCATTAATGTACGCAGATGATATAGTGCTAATGGCCAACAACAAGGAAGATTTGCAGAGAATGATGGACATCTGCGGTAATGAGGGAGATAGGTTAGATTTCAGATTCAGTAAGGAAAAATCAGCAGTCATGATTATCAATGACAACGAAGGTAGTGAGCTTAGAATACAGGAGGTCACGCTAGAGATAACAGATAAATACAAATATCTGGGCGTATGGATAAGCAATGGGACCGAGTATCTGAGGGAACACGAAATATACGTGACGACTAAAGGTAACAGGAATGCAGCAGTCATGAAAAATAGGGCACTGTGGAATTACAATAGGTATGATGTTGTGAGAGGAATATGGAAAGGGGTCATGGTTCCTGGGCTGACGTTCGGCAATGCGGTCTTGTGCATGAGATCAGGAGTTCAAGCAAGATTAGAAATTAAGCAACGTGGAATAGGTAGGCTTGCTTTAGGAGCTCACGGGAATACACCAAATCAGGGAGTACAAGGTGATATGGGATGGACATCATTTGAGGGCAGGGAAGCTAGCAGCAAGATAAAATTTGAGAAGCGATTGAGAAAAATGGGGGAAGAGCGTTGGGCTAAGAAGGTTTTCAGCTACTTGTACATGAAGAATGTCGATACAAAATGGAGGAAGCGAACCAGGAAGTTGACTGGTAAATACTTAGAAAACAGCAGGTGGCCAAACCAAACAGAACTATCGGTTAAGAAGAAAGTGAAGGAAACGGAGACTGACATGTGGAAAATGGGCATGATTAAGAAGTCCGCACTAGAGATCTATCGAACTTTCAAGCAGGAAATTGCCAAGGAAAGGATCTATGATAATAATCGGGGTAGTTCTCTACTGTTTGAGGCCAGGACGGAAGTACTGCGAACCAAGACATATCGGGCCAAATACGAAGGGGTAGACAGAGTATGCAGTGCGTGTGGAGAGGAAGAAGAAACTGCCGAACACTTGATAATGTTCTGTAAAGGGCTTCACCCTATAGTTCAGGATGATGGCGCAGAGTTTTTCAAAGCACTGAGGTTTAGGGACCGGGAGGGCAAAATAGACTTTAAGCAAGTAGACTTGACTAGAAGGAGGTTATCTGATTGGTGGCTAAAGTTAAGGCACGATTGAAAATTAAAGTCTTCACTGCAAAGTACGCATCCTCAACCTCACTATTTAAGGAAAAAAAATAAATGTAGTTTTTGTTTAATTAAGTATTACGGCTTGGTGGCGCTAGCCACCGCCCGATCTAAAGGGTACAGCCATATCCATCCATCCATCCATCCATCCTCAGTTCGGGCTGTCAGTTCGGGCTCAGTTCGGGCTGTCAACGTGGATGGACGTGTTTTTCAGCGCTCCCGATCGACTGCGCATATAAGTGTTTTTGCATGTTTTGAGCTTGTCTTTATAATTATAAGGCAGCGGTTGAAATCTTCGTAGCACTTATTTTGTGGTACGGCTTTTTCGGGGGCCAGTCACCAGGTATTTATTAGTTAGTGCGGGTGTGTGTGTTTGAATTTTTTTGTTGTTGTTTTTTTTTCTTTTGCCACCCCGTGGGGGAGGTGCGCGTACATTGAACACGCAAATTTTTGTAGTAGAGCTTAGACTTTCTTTTTTTTCGTAGTACAGGGCTCCAGTTTAGTAATTATCGAGTATAGGGACAATTGGTGTCAGAAAGGCTTGGTTAAAAAGACTGTAAAGTGTTCACGATGTTGAGTGGGTTTGAAAGTGGACCCAAGCGTAGAAGCGGATGGAGAAGAGGCTGGCGCGAAGTGTAGGCAATGTGAGGTCGAGGAAAAAATGAAGAAAATGATGGTTGCCCAGAGTGAACTGCTGATGAGAATCGCCGAGCTCGAGACTGCGTTGGCGACAGAGCAAGAGAAAACGAGGGCAATGGGAGAAAGTCTGAAGTCCGCCGAGAAAGCGCTAGCGAAGCTGAACAAAAAAGCGACCTACCGAGAGAACAGTAGGAAACCGGCAACCAGAACGGTGGAGAAGGGAAAGCAAGCAAGTTTGGAAAAAACAGGTTTAGCCAGTTCAACTGTCCCAAGGCCCAGCTTCAGCGAGGTAGTGGTGGGGCAAGGAGGGAACAAAGCAGCCGGCGTCACAGGTGCAAGTCGCCCCCAGGTGCAGAACGCTCCAGCTAAAACGTCACAGCATGTGATAATCGCCGGGGACTCGAGTTTAAATCGATGCACAGAAGCCATCAAAGAGAGGATAAGAGGTGACAAGAGGGTTGCAGTAGGGGCGTTCCCAGGACGCAAGCTGGAAGCAGTCATGAGGCAAGCGAGCTCAAAATGACAGCTGAGAGACGAAACCTTGTGATAATTTCAGGCGGTTTAAACGATGTCCTAAATGAAGATGCAGCAGGACTAGCAGCCACACTGGCGAAAGGCGTCGATGACATGCACGCCACTTCTCCTTAGGTACATGTAGGGATAGTCACGATACCGAAGGTACGGGTGCGTGATAGCAACCTGCAAAGAGCGGTGGTCAACGCAAACCAAGAGATATGGCGGATGAGTCAAGAGAAAGGCTTTGAGGTGGTGGAAATAAACAGAGAGGTGCATAGGTGGGGGGGTTTTCAACGAGACAGAATTCACTTCGATGGGTGGCTAGGTCATGAGGTGGGTTGGCGACTTGCAGGACGCGCAGCAGCTTTTTTGCGGGGCAAGCGAGCCCTTCGTGGTGCAGGATAAATAGCAACGAGGAGAACAACCAGGGAGACTCTTTGACAGGTGGTATGGACAGATACGATTCCAAAGTGGCACCAATATCTAAGATAGGTAGACTCCGGGGCATAAATAGACGTAGCCACGAGCGCCGAGCCAATTCAGACATAGGGTATATTAACATGCAGGGTGGTAGGAACAGGCTGAAGTGGGAAGAGATAGAAGAACACCTAAGGGAAGAGAGGCCGATGGTATACGGTTTTGTAGAAACACATCTCAGGGACATGGAACAACCTGCGAACAATCCGGACTACGCGTGGGAATATTGTAATAGAACAGAAGGCAGCAGAAAGAGGGGTGGTATTGGGGCATTCATTCATTCATTCAGACTGGCAAAGGGTCAAGCAGGAGTGCAAGGAACATTTATGGCTAAAAGGGAAAGTGGCAGGTCAAATGACACTACTTGGTTTAGTGTACTTGTGGACGGGAGCAAAGGCCAGAGAGGAAAACCAGGCAATGGCAGAGTGTATATCAAAGGACATTCAGGAGTTAGGAAGAGAGTGCGAGATAATTATACTAGGAGACATGAATGCACACATAGAAGATATAGATGGGTATACCGACCCGACAGGCAAAATGATCATGGATATGTGTGAAATGCTTGATTTGATCATTTGCAACAGTACCGAGAAGTGTGAAGGGCAAATAACATGGGAGGTAGGAAGGCTTCAGTCGACGATAGATTATACACTGATGTCACATAGGATGTATGATAAGCTCAGGGGAATGCACATAGATGAAGGTGGCTCCAGAAGTCTGGGTAGCGATCACAAACGTATCAAGCTAAGTTTTGGAAGAGCAGTGAAAGTGGGAAGGAGACAAGATGAGCAACTGCAGGAAAATTTTTATCGAGAAAGGCAAATTGAAATAGCCACTAAACAAATTGAGAAAGTAGTCACGGAGGATAATAAGACAGTGCAGACATACACGAATCTAATTAGACTCTTTGGGCTAGAGCTTGCTAAGACGCGTGACATGTCACCCCGGAAAAGAAGACACAAACCCAAAAGTTGGTGGGATGAGGAAGTTAAGAGAGCCACAGCAAAACGTCAGGAAGCCTCTAGGGAACACACACATGCTAAGCAGCGGGGTGAACCGACAGATGATGTTGAAATAAATGGGCAACCTTTCTAAGCTGTAGAAGGGATGCATCCCTTCTGATTAATGAAAAGATTAGAAGGAAGGGAGCTCAGTGGCTGGCAGAAGTACATAAAAAAGATAGAAAGGCAGCTGCAAAATTTTGGAACCATCTAAACTCCCTAAGAAATGAGACGAGCCTAGAGCAGAGTTTTATAACAACAGCCCAAGGTGCTAGCCTAGAAGGGAACGAAGCTATTGAATATATAAGAACAAGGGTGACAGAAAAATTTCAACAAAGAAGTAATTTATGCACCACAATAGACAAGGACGAATCAAGTGGTGCAATGGCGCCAATTTCACAACAAGAATGGGAAAGGGCTGAGAAAAGGGTTCCTAGTAGTACATCAACAGGCCCAGATGGCATTCCAATTAGGCTGATAAAGACATTAGGTCCGAAGTCTAAGCAGGCTTTGAGAGAGGCAGTGAGCACAATAACAATCGATGGTGAAGTTCCCGATGGATGGAAACTTAGCAGGATGAGCATGATCTATAAAGGAAAGGGGGACAAAGCTGACATAAACAGCTATCGTCCTATAACAATGACATCAGTGGTCTACAGGCTGGTGATGCAGATGATAAAGGAAAGACTGCAAGCGTGGATATAGGATGAGGGGGTGCTGGGGGAACTGCAGAATGGGTTTCGGAAACACAGGAGGTTGGAAGACAATCTGTTCGCACTGACGCAATGCATCGAAATAGCAGAAAAGGAACGCAGGCCCCTGTGGCTAGCATTCTTGGATATCAAGGGAGCGTACGATAGCGTGGTTCAAGAGGAATCGTGGGGAATACTGGACACCCTAGGCGTGGAACATGTAGTCACTAATCTTTTAAAGGGTATCTGTAGAGGTAACAAGGTAGTTATAAAGTGGGAAAAACAGGTATCCAAGCCTGCAGAGGTAAAACGGGGGCATAGGCAGGGGTGCCCCCTGTCACTCTTATTATTCATGATGTACCTACAAGGATTAGAGGCAAAATTAGAGGGAAGTGGGCTGGGCTTCAACCTCTCTTTAGTCAAACAGAGAAAACTTATTGATCAGGCACTACACGCAATAATGTACGCAGATGATATAGTGCTAATGGCCAACAACAAGGAAGATTTGCAGAGATTGATGGACATCTGTGGTAATGAGGGAGATAGGTTAGATTTAGATTCAGTAAGGAAAAATCAGCAGTCATTATTTTCAATGACAACGAAGGTAGTGAGCTTAGGATACAGGACGTCACGCTAGAGATAACAGATAAATACAAATATCTGGACGTATGGATAAGCAATGGGACCGAGTACCTGAGGGAACACTAAATATACGTGACGACTAAAGGTAACAGGAATGCAGCAGCGATAAAAAATAGGGCACTGCGGAATTACAATAGGTATGATGTTGTGAGATGAATATGGAAAGGGGTCATGGTTCCTGGGCTGACGTTCGGCAATGCGGTCTTGTGCTTGAGATAAGAAGTTTAAGCAAGATTAGAAATTAAGCAACGTGGAATAGGTAGGCTTGCTTTAGGAGCTCACGGGAATACACCAAATCAGGGAGTACAAGGTGATATGGGATGGACATCATTTGAGGGCAGGGAAGCTAGCAGCAAGATAAAATTTGAGAAGCGATTGAGAGAAATGAAGGAGGAGCGTTGGGCTAGGAAGGTTTTCAGCTACTTGTACGTGAAGAATGTCAATACAAAATGGAGGAAGTGAACCAGGAAGTTGACTGGTAAATACTTAGAAAACAGCAGGTGGCCAAACCAAAAAGAAGTATCGGTTAAGAACAAAGTGAAGGAAACGGAGACTGACATGTGGAAAATGGGCATGATTAAGAAGTCCGCACTAGAGATCTATCGAACTTTTAAGCAGGAAATTGCCAAGGAAAGGATCTATGATAATACTCGGCGTAGTTCTCTACTGTTTGAGGCAAGGACGAGAGTACTGCGAACCAAGACATATCGGGCCAAATACGAAGGGGTAGACACAGTATGCAGTGCGTTGGGAGAGGAAGAAGAAGCTGCCGAACACTTGATAATCTTCTGTAAAGGGCTTCACCCTATAGTTCAGGATGGTGGCGCAGAGCTTTTCAAAGCACGGGTGTTTATGGACCGGGAGGGCAAAATAGACTTTAAGCAAGTAGACTTAACTAGAAGGATGTTATCTGATTGGTGGCTTAAGTCAAGGCACGAGTGAAAATTAAACTCTTCACTGCAAAGCACGAATCCTCAAACTCACTTTTTAAGGAAAAAATAAATAAATATAGTTTTGAGTTCATTAAGTATTACGGCTTGGTGGCGCTAGCCACCGCCCGATCTAAAGGGTACAGCCATATCCATTCATCTATCCATCCATCCATCAAAGCACTCACTGGTGAGCAGGTCTGACCAAACCCTAAATGGTGTACTCGTGTTCGCTTTTACTCATTATTCAACACATGTAATAGCCACCTTTGTAGGAACATAAAGACCCAAGTTTGGCATCAAATGTTTTTCGAAGAAAAAAAGTCATAGCTTTTCCGCAAAGCGAAGCAATGAACGTGATAGCAACAATTTCAAAGGTCACGCGCAGAATGGAAAGCAGATCTAAACAAGACCCGCGTTTCTCGCGCACAAACTACGCACAAAACGTAGTCACAGGTACGGATGCACATGAATAAGTGCCTTATTTGTTACTTCACTGAGTCTGAAAAGCACGCGCTTTTCGCGAACTTTTGCAGTGACCTTTATGCGCCCGGTAACTACAGCAGAATCGTTCCACGTAAAGCCCAAGGCCAGCCAAGGCGTACGATCTTCTCCTCCTCACCACCGCGAGATGAGTGCGCACGAGGAAGAGTCACTCCCCTTCTCTAAGCCGGGCTAAGTACCCGTAGGAGATTAGAGCGGGCGCCGCTGCGCGATGTGGCGACATGTGCTCATTGCGCGATCTTTCTGGTAATGCCGAAAACACAGCAGTGGTAAGTGGTGGATATAAATCGCTTGCCGTTTGAACGCTGCCGAACGTTCTCCATGGTGGCTCAGTGGTTAACGCCTCGCTTTTACGATGTAGAAGTCGCACGTTTGATTTTTCTTTCTTGCGTTTTGATATATATATATATATATATATATATATACATACATACATACGGTGCCTGACATCGACGCCGACGTCGATGCCGGTGGCAAAACCTGGCCAAGAGTATCCATATAATTGCTATCGCAATAAAGATATTGAGTTGTGCGATTCTCTATATCGGCTCTACATGGTGTCCCGCTGAGGGCTTTGAATGCGTTACCACAAAAAGCAGTAAAGTCTTACAAAAAAATGTTGTCTTTCCGCAATTGTTTTGCACAAAGGGCACAAATTCATGTGGCTTAGATGTAATGTACATGCATTCTCCTAGCCGCAGCGTTGGTAGTGGTTAAGACACTGGCTTTCGGAGCACTAGGATACGGGTTCATATTACAGCATCGGAAAGAAAAATGTTTGTTTTTCATTTATTCTGAGGACATTATCGGGTCTGACATGCGCTCATGGTGCTGAAAGCAGCACAGTAGCTCAGCTGCAGGGCCCTACGGCATTGTCCGCTCTTTGTGAGATCTTGAATTGAGCACCTTTATTGGCGAAGCTCCTTCAGCCATGGGTCGTGAGTCCCCGATGTACATCGCAGTAGTAGTGACAGAAATAGCCCCCTCTCGTTTATTCCTAGCAATATCCTCTGAATGGCAGTACTTGTATATGGTGATTATGTGGTGACAAAAGACGAAATGCCCGTACTTGGAGAGTTCACTAGATGTGCAGATGGTCAGACATACAGACGGATGGATGGACGCATGGACACTTAGACTTCCGTCCGGACGAACAGAAGCACAGACGGATGGATGGGTGGACAGAAGCACGGACGGACGGAAGCAAGAACAAACGGACCGACAGACTGGTGGACATTTCTCTCCACTCATCATCATTCCCTCCATGAATATACTGCGATTTTTTTTCAAGCTTTTCTTGCTCAGCGTGAGTGCGCGCGCGAACATGTGACGAAATGTCACAGTGAGTACAGAGCCCACGATTCTGATGACCGGCAACCACTGTGCACTCGCGTCTGTGGCGCAGTGATTTCTGTATATGAGATCATTTGTAGGAAGAAAAGGAAGTGAGTTTTGACAGAATTCGAGAATGTATTGCAAATTCTAGGCCACGTGCTACGCGACCTTGTTTGCCTCGCGTCTTCTCTGGAGATTTGACTACCGCTCCGACGTTTTTTTTTTCTGACAATGCTCAAGAAGTGTTGCAGGGCATCCCACATTGAGCACATTTGTGAAACCTCTTATCACTTCGAAATGGGGCTACTTTCTGGGTCAGGCGAACATGGCCAGATGGAGGACGGAAGAAACATCTCTTCAGTGCCACAGTCAATACTACATATTTCTGCACTGTAGGTCCCCTAAATATTGTTAAGCAAAAAAAGAAAGCTTCTGACGTATGACACGAGCTCTTACCCCTCCGTGCGGGTCAGACCAACTTGGTGGTTTGACCAGGAGAGAGGTGGTTACGTTGCGCAGGCTTCGTGTAGGGTTTGCGCTTGCGCTACCCTTTGGGCGCAACATTATGCGGCTAATATGGTAAATCATGCGATTTTGTTGTGCCGTAATCCTTGACGTGACTGCCACACAGATGTTCCAGTCTTTCACAGGACTACATTAAGGAAATCTCCGCCACCTCTATGCAAAAAGCTTGAGGCCTGGCCGACCACCCGTCTCCACCACTGGATCCATGGACCTTAATTAGCTCGGATGTTGTTAGACATTGTACACAATGCAAATATGCACGTGTATTCGTAGTGCCACAGATTACTATGCTTAAGCACAATGTTCCGAAAAAAAAAAGACTACCGCTGCGTATCTTGCAAATGGTAGGTCATCTGCATTTGATCCACTAATTAGGTAGAGTACTTCTCACTTCGTTTCTGAGTCATTTTAGTACTTCCGACTGACTAAACCTATCTGCATTGAGAAGGAAGGTAGAAACTACTTAGGATCGCCAAGCTAAAGCTTTGCAAAGACCGATATAGGAAACTGGGTTGGTTTTTCATAATAGCCCTGTTTCCCGATTTCAGGACTTGCAAGGCTTAGCGCAAGCTTCACCTTCCTATTCGTTTGTTCAATGCGCAGTATTTTATAGTCGCACCTGCTGCCAAACCTGGCGTTAGTGGTACTGTCGACACCCACAATGCGCGTTCTTGAGTCACGTGTCAACTGTCGCTACACTCTAACCCCCCCCCCCCACACACACACACACACGTTTCGCCTCGCGAGGCCCATGCAGGTAGCGTCTGCTAATACAAAAATGACCCCACGTCTGCGACGAGAATCATGAGAAAATGCGAATGCATTGCGTAGTGTGTAGCACCATTACGGCGTTTCCCGGGTCATAACCTAGGGCTGGAAGAATAATGTTTACTTTTTTTTCTTATACCTAGTTGCAATAGCCGTATTCATCGCATATGGGTTTTTCTGTCGCGAAAACCGCGGTATACGTTTCCAGATATAGTAGCTAGCGTGCGCGTTAAAAATACTATGAACGAATGAATAACTTTATTTAAAGTCCAGCAGTTTTCACCGGGCGAGGTGGGTGAAGAAGGGAGTAGCCCCTGTCTCTTCCCACTCTCCGTTCATTATGATGGTGGAGCCTCAGGTGACCGCTCGAAGTCCTTGCACCCGGGCGGCATCTTCAGCTTGCCGTACGGCCCAAAGCTGGTCGGCCTTCTTGTCGCTGGTGAGTGCTGCCCCCCAGCGGCAGTGCAGCTGACGCCGCTGATCGGCAGCAGAGACCACAGTGGCGGCAGATAGAGCTACTGTATATGCTACCTTTAGGCAGCATATACAGCATATATATGCTGGTAGCATATGCTTAGGTAGCATATACATGCTACCTAAAGGTAGCATATACCGTAACTTTTGCGGTGGAAGCTGGCCCCTGCCCTCGCGCGGTGGTGGTAGCAGCAATTAGCCTCGGAGTTTGTCCCTGCATAACATGCGTCGCAAAGGGAGTGGCAGAAGTGACGTTCACTATGAAGTGAAAACAAAGACCCACGTACAGTGGGAATTGATTATATGCGAAGCACAAATGAAAAATGTTAATATGTCACTTTAAAATCAGCACCACGTTACGAGGTGAAGGTGATGCCGTATATAACTTCCGTGTCATGATTATCATGTTTGGATGTGTTGTTTACCTTCGTCATCTATTCACGTCACGCGATACCAAGTTTAGCATATGTGGAGCTAGCGGAACGGCCGCGAGCACGCTATGAGCTTCGTATGTTATCATGTTGCATGACACGTGTGTCAGGATTATCATGTTTGCGCCCGTCATATATTGCGTCATTCATTGACGTCAAGTAACACCAAATTTATTATATGTGGAGCTAGCAAAACGGCCACGAGCACATCATGAAGAAACCAATATACTCCCATGTAGCGTTGACGCGCGCGCACGCTTGGCACAGCGACGCTGCGTTAGCAAAACGTGAGCACTTTATAGACTAACGCCAGGTGCGACCGGCGCGACCAGCGTCTGTCGGTGCAGCCCGATGGTAACCGCCGCGAAATTCGCGCCGTTGCGTTACCCAGACAACACTGCGTCTCCCTCTTTTATCTTTCTTGCTAGGAAGCGCAGCCACTATTACACAGAACACACAAAACACACAACACAAGCGGTTAAAATAAACTAAACGTTTATTGCAAACGTCAGAGTTTTTAAAGGGGTGAAAAGAGAAAAATAATAATAAAAGGTAGACAACAAAAAGCACACGTACCAGTCCCATACATTACTATTCGTTATTGTATATCACCCCATCCAAAAAACATAGTTCTTTCCGTGTGAGCGAGATAGAAGGTGCACTAACACACTCAAAATCATCGTGGGTCATTTCCACCGCTTCTACTATCAAACGGGTTAATAAATCTCAGTCCCGATATAACACGCGCGTGTTATCAAAATAAGGCACACAACCGCACTTCTTGCTATGGATCGCCAAGTGACTTTTGGGTGCGAGTGCACTTTGTAAGCAAACCTGAATCCGCCGTCCGTGCTGCGCCTCCTCCTCTCCCCTAGCAACGGCGCGAGCAGCGGAGGGGAGCGTCTGTAGCAATGGCGCAGCGACGTCAAACACCACGTGATTGCGCGCGCTCCGCCCTCCGCTTCGTGGCTATGCGTGCTAGCGCGGCTACGACTTGCTCGAGATCGGAGAGTCGTCATAGGTATGGATCCATCGCAGACATTAACCTCGACTGCGATACTTCCAACAACGAGTACAACGCAATCGAATGCGAGCATTGCACGCGTCGTTGAAGATGTCGCGCCGGTTGAAGACAAGGCGGCACGGCGAAGGGCTCGTGATGCCGAGCGCAAGCGGGCGACGCGGACCGCGGACATAAACATCATTATAGTGCGAATGTACTCTCACATATACGCGTGAACTCACCAAGATTTCCCGAGAGGGTCTAGTGGTTCCTGGGAATCGCAATGTGATCCCACGGGGAAGTTTACGTTAACTCACTGGCGAATGCAAACGGATTTTAACTTTACTCCCCTCATAGCATCACCCCGTGCATTCGCACTTAACCATGTTCACCCTCCGGAAAATGCTTAGGAGCTTTCTTTTTCGTAACGGAGGGACGCCAGACGTGCTGAAACGCGCATGCGTCAAAGCAACGCAGCGCGGCACACGCCTGCGGGTATATGGCAAAACCGGCGCCTGGCGTCGCAACGCCGGCGTGACGCGACAAAATGAACGCCGATGAGCACGCGCACCGCGTATAGTTGAAATGTATTGGCGTCTTGACTGTGGCATGTAATCATGTGCTCACATGACACGCATCCTATGATTATCCTCTTTGCACCAATCACCTATACCATCGTCGTCTATTGATGTTACGTGATGCCAAATTTGGCATATATGAAGCTAGCGAAATGGCCGCGAGCGCATCATGAGAGTGGCATGTATTCCTGTTGTTACATCACATGCAAGTCGTGATTATCATGTTTGGATGTGTCATTTACTTACGTCGTCCATTCGCGTCGCGTAATACCGAGTTTGTGCATGTAAAGCTAGCAAAACGGCCGCGAGCGCATCATGAGTGTAGCATGTAGTTATGTTGCTACATGACACGCATCTCATGTTTATACTATTTGCACCAGTATCATACCTTTGTCATCCATTCACGTCCCGTAATACCAAATTTGGTATAAGTGAAGCTAGCGAAACGGCCGCCAGCGCATAATGGGCATGACATGTAGCCATGTTGTTATATGACACGCATAATTATTATCATGTTTGAACCAGTCATATATCTTCGTCATCCATTCACGTACTGTAATACCAAGTGAGAGAGAGCGAATAAATATTTATTAATAACAATGCACACTGAGCCTTCTTTGGGTGGGGCCTTCATTCCAGGGCTCTATTGCCTTGAGCGACCCGGCGATCCCACTAGACCAGCTGCTGCTGTTCCTGACGGCGTAAGCTGAGCAGTGCAGACTCCCAAGAGGAAGGAGTGGGATTGGGAATGGAAGGAACGCCCTGTGGGGCAGAGCATCGCCACGTGGAGTGGTACACCGTCGGTACGGATCCACAGAAGGGGCAGTAGGATGGGTGGAGAGTCGGATGAAAGCAATTTAGCATATAAAGGCAAGGAAATGAATTGGTCTGTAGTTGCCGCCAAGCGGCAGCATCTGCTCTGTTAAGTGAAGGATGAGGGGTAGGATATGTATAACGGCTCTGTTGGTAGTACTCCGGCATAGCGTTGTAGTTTAGTGGTTCTGTTGATGCGTCGTCTGGATTGGACAGCTCTTCCAGTGGAGCCAGGCCGGTCAGCTCCTGGACAACCGCATGAACGCGTTCATCTCTATAGAGAGAGGCGTGTCCAGGAGTCCAGACGATACGCACAGGACGTAATGCGGACGGTGAGACAGAAGAGACGATATTGTGTGTATGTGTAGCCACAAGTCCTTGAGCGAAAGCACGGCAAGCAGCTTGTGAATCTGTTACAATAGTGGCAGGGGAGTCATGTGACAGTGTCGTAGCGTGAACAATTGCCAGAGCAAGAGCTCCCTCCTCTGCCAGACCACTGTGTGGCAGACGCCCTTGTGGCGTCTGCCACATTTCGCACTGTCCGTAGTGCGAAGTGTGGCAGACGCCACAAGGGCGTCTGTGTCATCTATCACGGCTAAACACATGACTGACTTCTCTGGGTAGCGTGCTGCATCAGTGTAAAGTACTTGTAAGTCTGAGGTACCATCACCAAAGACGCGTGTCATAGCCTGAACTCGGGCACGTCGACGACCAGCGTGGCGGGAGGGATTCATATTGCGTGGAATCGGAGGCACTTTGATGAGT
Organism: Rhipicephalus microplus; assembly: GCF_043290135.1. Classification (NCBI taxonomy): domain Eukaryota; kingdom Metazoa; phylum Arthropoda; class Arachnida; order Ixodida; family Ixodidae; genus Rhipicephalus; species Rhipicephalus microplus. Next base: position 245,514 of record NW_027464712.1, read on the forward strand.
GCGCGGACAGTAGAAGCAAGTTTATGTCGCGGTACTTGTGCGGGTTTTTCGGGAATCGGGTAGCCAAGATGAGACAGGATGGCGCAGCCCTGACGGGTCTGCCTGAGCCGTAGGAGCTGACTGTTGTGCTGGGCCTCGATGAGTTCGGTTACGGTGTTGTGGACTTCTAATTGAAGGAGGCGTTTTCTAGATGCGTGTGGAGGCAAGCCGAGAGCCGCCTTCACAGCTGTCCGTAGAAGGATGACCATCTTTTTTATTTGAGCTAGCGTGAGATTGTGAAAGGGAAGATGATAGGTGAGCCGACTAACTATGAGTGCTTGTACTAAGTGGAGGACATCCTTCTCACAGAGGCCTCTCCTGCGATTGGTGATGCGTTGGATCATGTGTGTAATTTGAGTTATCTGCTGAGCCAGAAGGTGTGTAGTGTGCGAGGCCTTGCCGTCGGACTGAAGGTGCCGGCCTAAAATGCGAATTCGTGGTACCAGAGGGATAGGACGGTCATCAAGAAACAGCGAAATGTCAGGAGAATCAGCAATTTTGCGGCGCCGCTTCTATACCAATAACAACTCCGACTTATCCACTGAGCATGTAAGGCTGCCGGCAGCAGCATAGTCTAGTACCACAGACACAGCTTCCTGTAGGGCGTCCTGCATGGTTCCATCTGATCTTTTGGTTGCCCAAATTGTAATTTCATCTGCGTAAATGGCATGCTGGATGTTGGAAACCTGTTGTAATAGGGAAGGGAGTTTAGCCATAGCCACGTTGAACAAAGTGGGGGAGAGAACCGAGCCCTGTGGTGTTCCTCTGCCTGCGAGATGAATGACGTCCGAACGGAGGTCTCCAATCCCAATAGTGGCCGTGTGGTCAGAAAGAAAGGTCCTGACGTAATTGTAGATGCGTGAGTCACACTGAGATGAAGCGAGATTGTCAAGAATAAGGTCGTGGGAGACGTTGTCAAAAGCATCCTTCAGATCTAGGGCGAGAATAGCTCGGACCTAGTTTGAAGTGGGGCTATCCAACACGTCCTCCTTAAGCTGTAATAATACGTCCTGTGTAGAGATACCAGAACAGTAGCCGAATAGCGTATCAGGAAAAAAGTGATTGTCTTCGAGAAATGGTTGTAGTCGTGAGAGGACAACGCGTTCAAAGAGTTTAGCTACACATGAAGTTCAGGATATAGGGCTAAAATTCCGGAGGGATAGCGACTTGCTAAACTTTGGAATAAGTATGATTTCTGCGTGTCGCCACTCCGGTGGTAGCGTGCCGTTGTTCTAATGTTCGTTTTAAAAAGCCGTTAAATATTCCATGGACTGGTCATCTGAATTACGCAGAAGTGTGTACGTAATCCCGTCTGTACCGGGTCCTGTGTTACACTTAATGCTTTGCAAAGCTGCCCTAACCTCTGCTTCTGTAATGTCCTCATCTAAAGGCGTATCGTGTACGTGTGGATAATCACGGTAGGCGGGACGGGGGCCCACGGATACATAGTGTTGCTTTAAGGTGTGGAGCAGAGTGGTATCGTCGAGCCCTGATTTGTGGAGAATGGTGCGAATTGCGTTATCAATGTGTGATTTTGTCTGCGTGGGATTTAAAAGAGAACAGAGTATACGCCACGGTCGAGGTGTACTTAGTGAGCCGTTCAGTCGATCACAGAAGTTATGCCATTTGTTGCTAGTGAGGATGTTCGCATATTCATGTGCGTCAGTAGCTATTTAGGCGATTGGGAGACGAAGTTTTCAGTTATGTTTCTGTCGCCGCCACCACCGTGTCAAGCGTCTCTGGGCATCCCAGAGATGCAGCAGATGCCGGTCCACATCCGGCGTTTCTGTCGTCGCAGCGATGAGTTTGGTAGCTCTTTGAAAGTCGGATTAAAGTTGTAATATCCAAGCCTCTAGGGAAGAAGAGTCCTGATGGGTAGTTATACGATTACGCCTAAATGCATCCCAATTTGTTAGTTTTGTGATGCGCTCTGGGGCACGCGTGGCTGCTACTTGGAGCTCTGTAGTTAGTATATGGTGATCACTGCCTAGATTCACCATGAGGCTGCACCAGGAATGGTGAATAACCTTCTTCACTATCGTGAGGTCGGAACATGTGTCCCTGCTCACACTATTACCTAGGCGAGTGGGTTGATCAGGTTCTGTCAGCAGGGTCATGCGATGAATCGCGAGAACCTGTGCGAGTCATCGGCCTTTAGGCGTTTCTGTTGCGTAGCCCCAAGCCACATGGGGGGCATTGAAATCTCCTACAATAACTATGTGTTTACCCAACTTGCATAGTTGTGCAAACAGATGACCGAAGTCATCGATCCTGGCGTTAGGTGCACTGTAAACGTTAAGCACGTAGAGGCTGATACTGGAACGGGAGCACGGGACTAATTCGAGAAGTACATGTGAGATGGAGTTGCTTTGAAGGGTGTGTTCTATGACAGTGACGTGCTTAGAAACTAATGTAGCTGTGCGATGAGGTGTATTGTTCGTTACGTTCATGTATGTGGTGTAACCCGGAAGTGTAGGGGTACATTGTACTTCTTGTAACGCTATGACATCGGGAGTAATCCGCTGCGTCGCCATGAATTGCATTAGAGCTCCGCGTTTCCTACGATACCCCCTGCAATTCCACTGCCACACACGTAGGAGTTGAGGGGTGTCACGCGTTGACCTACGGTTTCTCGCCATGATCATACAATAGCGGTGTCTCGGTAGTACACGGAGGCATTTCAGACTGTGCAAAATCTTGGTGGAGGGTGGTGGGAAGCGGGACTGCAGCAGCTGCGGCTGTTGGGACGGTTTTTCGGGACGGTGATAGGAACGGGAGGGGCGCATGTAAGGATGCGGTCGCTGTGTTTCACGTGTCGGAGACATGGTGCGTTTTGGTGCAGATGGCGCAATATTAAGTTGCCCAAGTGCAGCGGACATCTGCCGTTTAACATCCATTACAATCTGCTGGACAGCAGGTTGCAGGGCCTGCTGGATCAATTGTTAGAGTGCAGCTGTTAGCTCAGCCATAATGCTATCCTTCATTTTCTGCATTTCTCCCTGCATCATAGCAGCAAATTCGTTCCTTAAAGAAGTAGCCATTTTGTTCAACGCCTCTCGTGCGCAATAGTCGGATCGTGCCGTAGTTGACGGCATGTCAGGGTGAAGGTGAGTGTCTACTGACACGGGTTGTGGTAGTCTAGGTGACGTTGGTTGTGGTGTTCTTTGCTGCGTTGATGTTTAAGTGAGGGATTGGGACTGGTATGGAGAGGGAGGGAGAGGAGGGAACTGCCCTGCCCAGCTTACCGTTTTTGCTTTCTTATAGGAACCACTTTGCTGGCCATGATTATGCGTTGTTCCGTCCGTGTGCCAGCCTTGAGATCCCTGCTGGTCAGCGAAACCGCTCCGCGATGACGAGTTTCCTCGCTTGGGCCCGACATATCCCTGTACTGGCTCCTTCGCCTGGCTGCACTCCCGGACGCACTGCTCTGCCGTCCGGGCCTGGGAGATGGTGACTGGGCCTTCCTGGTGGGAGTAGCTGACCGGGGTGGTTCGCGTCGGTTGACTGGTGGCAAAGACCGCTTTGGGCATGGTTTGGCTGCCGTCAGGAGGTCGCCATCACAAAGCATGCAAGAAGAGCGGCACTCGTGGTTGTTAGGTGATAGTGAACCCCCGCACACTCGACATTTCGGTGTGTCAGGAGGCTGTGGGCACACATCCTCGTGGTGTCCTGTTTTGTTGCACTTTCTACAGTGGGGAATAGTCTGTTTGTAGAGGTAGCAGCGAAGAGCTTGTCCGTACTCATTCACGAAGAAAGGGACTCGCTTGCCATAAAATGTGAGCACCATTGCTCCGGAGTTGCCGATGCGTCTGCACGTAAGGACCTCGTAGCCCGGTACTTCACTTTCTGTCAGGAAGTCGTCTGGTGTGATTTCATGGCCTATTCCGTTGACCACACCTTTGCATGAATTATCAGGCGCAATACCATAACAGGTGATGTCGTAAGTTGCTGCGTGCACTGTAATTTTGGTGACTTGTTCATGTGCAGTGGTGATATGTTCAGATGAGGTGCTCATTGTTAGAATATTTTAATTTTCGTCAAAACGAAGCTTGATATCAGGCTTCTCACTGCGCATATTTGCTGCATGAGCTACGGCGAGAAGTAACGTCTTGGGGCTAACCTTGCTCCGATTTAATCCACCATGGGGACAGATTGCTAGCTTGTAGTCCTCGGCAGGGAGCGGTGGCAGTCTTGGTAGACGCGTCTTAGGCCGGCTTTGGCGTAGAGCGGGCTCAGGCGGCGTGCTGGGCAGCTGTTGAGTCGGTACGGTATGGGGTTGCAGCTGTCAGCGTTTGTTCGCTCTCTTGGTAACTGTGATGTAATACCAATTTGGTATATGTGACGCTAGCGAAACGGCCACGAGCGCACCATGAATATGGCATGTAGTCATGTTGTTACATGACACGCATGCCATGGTTTTCATGTTAGGGTCTGTCGCTTGTGTTCGCCATGCAAACATGTCACACTATACCACTTTTGCAACATGTCATTTGAACGAAACCACTGCAAGAGCTGCATGACCATGAAATGGTAATCATGACATTCATGCCATGCTTTTCATGTTATGACTAGTCAAATATGTTCTTTATACAGTCATGTAATGCCATATAAAGTTTATTATCGATACCATTTTTGAAAAACTTGAAGAACTTGAAGAGCATTATTGAAAGAACTTGAACAGACAGACAGACAGACAGACAGACAGACAGACAGACAGACAGACAGAAGACAGACAGACAGACAGACAGGCAGGCAGGCAGGCAGGCAGGCAGGCAGGCAGGCAAGCAGATAGATAGATAGATAGATAGATAGATAGATAGATAGATAGATAGATAGATAGATAGATAGATAGATAGATAGATAGATAGATAGATAGATAGATAGATAGATAGATAGAGATAGATAGATAGATATGCGCAAAGTCACCAAAGTTCGCTAAGAATTGCTTCGCATTTAAAAACAGTGTTCTCGGCTTGGCGTTGGCGTTCCACAGCAGCGTCTCGAGCAGACATTTCCAGATGTTCTTGAAAGGCGCCCAGCTAGTGAATGGTCGGGAGTGAGGTGCGCGCGGATGGGAAACTGGGGGAGAGTGGGGCAGGTAGCAGAGACAGTGAACGGCGAGAGAAGTAGCGACGAAGCACTGCACCATGCGCTGCGCCAATGCCACCTAGAAAAATATCAGAATTGGAAAGATTGTTATTTTCCAACGAAATTGTTTGGGGTTCTTCGGGCGAATAGCTGCATCATACAGAGCGAATGTGTCTGAAGACCCTCACATGGCAGCAGTAACATCAAAACTAGAATACATGCACGTTTTCAGTATATATCCAGCGGAAAAACAGATCTTATTGGAACTGGAAAAAATTGAATAGAGAGAATGACACTTACCTAATGATAAAAGTGAAAACCTAATAATATTAGTGAGAGGAAAATGTATAAAACGCATTGCTATATAAAAAAATAGTGGTAGAAACAACACTAAACAATGACAAGTATAAGCATGGATGAGATGTACAACAGTACACTCTAAAAAAATTTACACCCATAAGGGTGTATTTGTTTTGTCCCATGGGCAACACCCTTTAAGGTTGTCTAGTAACACCCTAAACAATGAGGTGTTTAGAAACACCCTGATACCACAGGGTGTAAAGAAATGTCACATCCTACTTTATTAGGTGTTCATAAACACCCCTAAACTATGGGTGTTGGATGAAGCTTCACCCATGTGAGTGGAGTGTACACTGGAAACCCTCTTGAAACGATGGCAGTTATTTGGATGAGCATAATTGATCAAATGAAGCGCAGTGAACGGGCAACAAAAGCAGGGACACAGGAGGTGATGCTTAGAGTTTTGTGTTGAGGAGAGCCGTTCACAGCTCTTCATTTTATCAAATATGCATCACCAACTGGCCCAAGCCTCTATTGTTCTTAGGGAGAAGCGTATATGAACCCTCTCTGTGGCTGACAGGGAAGAAGGAAGATACTGATGTCACCCACTTCAATTATACCTGCATGCATGCAGCTGATAAAATAAGGTACCATGGTCTTGAATGATCTGCATGAGACCAGTGTATATATGTGTACGTAGACTGGGCCGTAAACGACAAAGACGCGGAAGGCACTTACACACACACACATGCGCACACACACGCACAAACACACACACACACACACCACACCATAGTAGTGCAAGCAGTAACCTGTAACGTAAGATCCAACAGAACATAACGCTGCAGGAAAAAAATATTAAGCCCATATGTTATCTGCCTTTATTATAGAAAAACTGCAAATCTGACAAGCAGGACTCTGATGGCATTCGGCAAAATTTTGAAACGTGTCACGGGACCAAGTTTCTTTCTCTCTATACTAAAAATTCATTGTTTTCTATACAATAAATCTCCACAACTTTCAAAAACATTTGCGCTAGTCGGGCAAACGACTGAGACGTATGGCGTTTGATTGACATCTATACAATAGAAAAAAACACGTAGAAAGAGTAAGCGAGTTTCTGGAGTCACACTTACAACCTATTACATCTCGCAGTATAAATTTCGGCATTAAAAAAGAGAACATACGACAAGGTAGTGTAATTAGGGTTGTATTATTGTAATGTCAGTGTTGGTGTACTTCTAGCTGCAAAACCACTCATCACTGCTGCTTGCACAGTGATCTTCAGCTACTGAGATGACTGGTGCCTTCGAGAGAAGTGGGGCGGAGCTGTTCATTCTGTACAGGAAATTCAATCCCGGAAACCTGAAATAAATACACAAGGAACAATGACTCAAATTTCACAAAGAGTGCAACATACAGTATGCACCATGCATAACTAACTGCTTTCCTATGTGTAAGTATGAATTGAGTGCATAGCAAGCATACTCAGTGGCATCTGGCTTCACTGCAGTGAGATAGAAAGAGAGAGAGAGATAAAGATGCAAGGAAAGGCAGGGAGGTTAACCAGACGCACATCCGGTTTGCTACCGTGCACTGGGGAAGGGATAAAGGGGAGCAAAGAGGTTGCAGAAAGATGAGAAGGTACACACAATCACGAGCACACTCGGGGAGCACACACAGTCTACAGGCGGTCACTCAGGTTTGTTGACTTAAGGTAAAGTAGCAGTGCTTTAGTTGCTTTCTGCGCAACTGAGGCAGATGGCCAAAGTTCTAGTATCTTCTGCACACAAAATGGTCCGGGGTCAAGTCGATTCAAAACCATCCGGAGCTGGCATCGCTGTGTGTCGTAGCAAGCGCAGCTGCACAGGACGTGTTCGATGGTCTCTTCAGCTCCGCAGTAGTCGCATGTAGGAGTGTCTGACATACCAATGCGAAAGGAGTACACCTTTGTCAATGCAACACCCAACCAAAGGCGGCATAACAGAGTCGCATCAGAGCGGGAAAGTTGTGATGGTAGCTTTAGCTTGAGCAAGCGTGTGAGATCTCGAGCCAGCAGGTAAAGTTGTCTTGCTGCATCATTCCTTCATAGAGGAATCGGGACTACACGGGTTCCTTCATGGGCTCAGCGGGCTGCATCATCGGCTAATTGATTTCCGGTAATATCGACATGTCCAGGCAGCCATTGATATATAATATCATGCCCTCGTGCTAGAAGTTCATGATGGCAATGTCTTATTTCTTGTACCAATTGGTCATGACTCCTCCTACGCATGGCAGACTGAAAACTCTGAAGCGCTGCCTTCGAATCACAGAATATGACCCTGTTTCCTGGACGTTCTTGAACGAGATATTGTAAAGCAGCCCTTAGAGCAGCAAGCTCTGATGCCATAGATTTAGTCATATGCGACAACTTAAACTTGATTGTCATTTCTGCAGCCGGAATTACAGCGGCACCTGATGAGCTGCTGGATGAGACGGACCCATCAGTGTATATCTGCGTTCGCTCTAAGTACAACTCATGTAATAATAGCAGTGTTGCTTGCTTCAATGCTACTCTGAAGTGACTTCTTTTTTTTTATTCCCGGAATTTCTAGACGTACTTGCGGCTGGTCGAGGCACCAAAAAGGACATGCCGTTCTCGCAGCTGGCGTATATCCTGATGGAATGCTGTTTATGTGCTTGGCTATGACGTCTAAAAACGTAGCACGTGGTTTTCCGGAAGGTAGAAGGGCCAAGTGGTGGTCGGGGACAGGGCTAGCATGTCGAATGTGCGCTCTGAGGCAATCCACAACTATATATGTCCTGACCGGATGGTCTTTGGCAAGCATGATAATGGCATAAGTAGAAGCGCATCGGGGCAGTCCTCGGCAGATACGCAGTGCCTGACCCTGCAAACTCTCCAATGAATGAATATTCGATTTGCATGTGTTAGTCAGTACCGGCAAGCTGCAGCGCAATAGACCCAGAAATAGGGCCTTTTACAGCTGTAGCATGGAGGCCACAGAAGTTCCCCATGCTTTACCGCACAAGAATTCCATGATATGCACAATAGATAGCAGTCTCTTCTTCAAGTACGCACAATGTGGGCTCCACGAAAGACTTCTGTCAATTAATTGCCCAGGAAACGATGCGTCCGTGCATATTTGACACTCTGCCATTGATGTAAACAGGGTATGGCGTCATTGGTTTGCGTGAACGCCATCAACGCGCACCTCACAGTTGGTATATTTAGCCCTTGTTTCTGAAGGTAGGCTGTTGTGAGGGTTGCTGCCCGCTGTATTCGTGCACGCACCTGAGGGCGGATAACTGCAGCACTCCAGATGCAAATAACATCGGCGTATATGAATAGGCACACCGACTTTGGCAGAACCTTCACCAGACCAATGAGGGCCACATTGAACAATGTGGGGCTTAAAACACCTCCTTGAAGTACTCCGCAGTAGGTGTAATGTTGGGCAGTTGTACCCTCATATGTTTGTACAAAGAAACCCCTGCCAGTTATATATTCTTTTATCCATTGAAACATTCGTGCACCAATGCCCATTGCTGCGAAAGAAGTGAGGATGGCATTGTGAGGTACATTATTATATGCACCCTTCACGTCAAGAAAGAGTGCCACTGATATGCGCTTGCGACTTTTTTCTTGTTGAACAAATGTCCATAAGTCAAGGACACAGTCAATGGAGGAGTGGCCCCGACAAAAGCCTGCCATGCAAGAAGGGTATTTGGTGTATCGTTCCAAGTACCACTCGAGACGAAATAGAACCAGTTTTTTCATCACTTTTCCGAGGCAGCTTGCGAGGGAAATGGGGCGATACGCTGTCAATTCCAATGGTGATTTTCCCGATGTCAAAAGTGGCATTAATTGACTTATTTTCCATTCTCGGGGAACACTGCCGCTGAGCCAGGAGTTGTTGAAGCATGTTAAAAGTTCTTTTCTGGCTTTTTGTCCAAGATGTCCCAACGCACTATAAGTAATACCATCAGGACCTGGCGATGACATGCACTTAGAAGAGACTAACGCACCTTGCAGTTCTTCCATGGTGAACAGAATGTCCATTTCTGGTAATCGCGTCTCAGGAACGATCACGGCGTCGATGCTCTCGTTCATAATATTCCCGGCAACTCTAGTGCAAAATTCTTCAGCCACCTCGAGTTTTGTTTTTCCATGATGGAGTGCCAAAGCTTTAAAAGGGTGCCGTTGTTGCGGAGAGGAGCGAAGACCACGATTTGTTCTCCAGATATATGACAGCGGCTTATGAGGGTCTATAGATTCGCAGAATGCTTTCCTGCGTTCGCTCTCCAGTTTGTAAATGCGTCGTTGAATCTTTTTCTGGAGCCGCCTTTCTTCCCTCAGATCGTAAATTGATCTTGTGCGTCTGTATCGTCGTTCAGCACGCCTTCGTATAGCTCGTAATTTTTCCAGTTCGATGTCAAACTGTGTTATTTTAGACGAAAACGGTAATTTATATTTGGACGCTTGCATAACTTCCGCTATGGTATTTTCCAGGCTGCAGGCGAGGCCTTCTTGGCAGGCGTTCTCAACACGCGATGCAAACATCGACCAGTCAGTGCCAATTGCAACACTGGAAGAGAATTTTTTAATGATACCATCGATCGTCACGTAGGTGGGTATGTGATCACTCCCATGAGTCTCAATATCGCAAAACCACTTAACTTTGTGACACCAATGTCAGGTCAAGGCAACTGCCATACGTGAGACCCCGCAGATATGTGGGGAAACCATCGTTCATGATGGAAAGGTCGTAATCGGAAGCAAATGTAACAATGCTCCGGCCCCTGGCATTCATCCTAGTGCTTCCCCAATGCATGTGATGGGCGTTGAAGTCACCGGCGATGATCCAAGGCCCATCGGTTCTCATTAGGATGTCTTTTAATCTGTCGCAGTCAAATCGCGATGACGGAGATATATATCCACCAATAAGCGTGAACGAAACTGCATTCTTCTTCACACGAAGACACACGTACTGATTGTCGTCATTTGAACATATTGGGTGCGAAAGATAAGTCAAGTCTGTGCGAATGTAAACAATTACTTTGCTTCGTTCTTCGCAAGCGGCTGAACAAAAAGCTTCATAACCGGACAATCTATAAGGCGTTGATACGTTTGGTTCACACATGACAAGTATAGAGAATTGATTGGCTCGAACGAATTGGCGAAAGTCCGAGATACGGGACTTCATGCCTCTGGCATTCCACTGAAAAATTGATGCACTTTTAACTTCAGTGCGGAAGATGAGATTTTGTTGAGCCATTGTGCTTATACGAAGTTAGCAAGAACTGGATTCAGTGCATCCAGTATTTGCAGTGCACTCTTAGCAGACAGAGATTGTATGCTGCTCAGTAGAGTGCGAATCTTGGCAATTAATGATTGCACAATTGCAGCCACTTGCCTGTCTTGGCTGGAAAGATCTCGAACCGGGACGATTGCAGTCACTTGCCTGTATTGGTTGGAAAGATCTCGAACCGGGAGCGCGGACTGGCCGTCATGAAGCTCCTTCGGTTCACTTGATGCTGCTTCTCTTGGAAGTGCGGGCCACTCTGTCGCAGTTAGGGTATGCTCACTGGCTTTGTTCTTTACAGCCTTTCCCACGGCATGTGGTCTGGGAGGCAAAGGAGGTGGTACTGATGAGGGATCACGCAAACGTGTCGAGGAGGTAGCGGGCGTCCTCGAAGACCGACGTCGACGTGAACGACGCCTTCTGACTTTAGCTGCGGCTTCTCGATGAGATGAGTGATCGCGCACCATCTCCTTCAAGATGGCAATTTCCTTCTGAATCCGCGGGCAGTCCTTCGATGTGGCTTCATGGGATCCATTGCAATGAGAGCATTTCTTGAAAGTTGCGACGCACTTATCCGCTTCCTGGTGCTCGGCGCAGTGGTGGCATACCACCGCATTCTCCCAGACGCTGCCCACATGTCCAAGTTTCGTGCGTTTACGGCACTGGAAAGGCTTTGGAATGAAAGGCCGCACAGCATGTCTGAAGTACCCCACCTTCACATGAGAGGGGAGTGATGTGCTCTTAAACGCAATCTTCACACAGCGAGACTTGCCTAGCCGGGTGACATCAACAATTGTAGTATCAGTTGTTGACTTGACAAGAAGTTGTAAGTCCTTATTCGAAATAGCGACATCAATGTCGTAGATCACGCCGGTTACTACATCACATCCCAAGAGAACATGAGAGTACACCTGGTTGCCGTCCAAGTCAGTTACACTGCGCAGAACTCCCAACGCACTTGCGTGCAAAACGTCCACAGCCAGTATATTCTTTCTGGCGTTCACTCTTATGTCGGTGATCTCATTTGGCACGAGCGATTCGAGAGACCTCGACACAGACTGTCTGTTAAGGCGTTTGATGCTGACGGTAGGAAGTGCAGGCAGAAACAGGATGGTATAAGTGTTCGATTTTGGCGCTTCACTTACTGTTTGAGTAGTTGATGATGAGGATGTCCTCATGTTTCTTCTCTTCGCCTTGCGGCTCAGCACAGGTTGGAAACCGTCATCTGAGAAGTCCTCACTGCTGAGATAGTAAGCATGAGTATCTTCGCTGTCGCTGTCACTCGCTTGTCCCATCCGCTTCCTGGAGGCGGCGGCCGCTGACGCCGCTGGTGCCGGCAGGAGCCCGGGGTGGTCTACATCCATCCCCTCCAAGAGAGCAGCGAAAACTGATCAACAGACTTAAATTACAACTGAAATACGGCGGAGTTAGCAGATGTAGCTCCTATTCAAAACATACTTCTCCGTCTTCGTCCACTGCAGTGAGAAATGCTAGAAAAGCTATGCTGAGCAATAAACGACATAAAAACACGCTGTGGCAGAATCGTTATACCTTTCGTGCCGTAAATATGAACCTTACTTTACCCTTTCAGCTTGTTCGCGTAGGCAAATAAAAATGTGCTGCTCCTAGTTGATAATGTTCCATTAGCTGCATTCAACGACCAATCTAAGTTAATGTTAAGTTCTATGCTTAAGTATGCATCAACACAGCTGCATGTGTATTTCTGCAGATCTACCATAGTACTCATTCGATTAGTTTATTAAAAGGAATACAGTACAACGCACAACAACATATACATATTTTATCTGTATTCCACAAAAGCACAAGCATACATGAAGGTATGCGCATTGAGAAGGTATTCAGTGCAGGTAACTTGTAAAATTAGGTACTGTACAGTTCGTATTAAAATGCGAATGATGCTAGTGTTCTTGAAGTGGCTCACATTGACACGATTATATAATGGAACAATTGGCTATTGGGTCATTCCACATCAGACGTCCCAGCCATTTTGGTGACCACCGCAAATGTATTCTAAAAAAATCACGCTGATTTTACTGCAATTAAAAATGTAACTGCTAGAATATTTCGCAGACGAATAATTTATTGGTCACGTGGCTGCCTCCTGAACTTATCGGAATCTCGTCTGGGTGTTTGTGAAAAAAGTTATTTCATAAGTATCTCTTCCGTGCCAAATTTGGTCTACCAGTTAAGTGAAGGGCTTGCGTAAAGTGTTTGAAGCTCAGTAGTATTATTACCATTTTTCGACCACATACGCCTCAAATAATTTAGCTGAAATGTGTTATATTTGCATTTTTCTATATCAATACTGCAGTTTGAATATCCGAGGAGTGAATACTTAATCTACAAAACGTATATTTTGAGGCAAAAATATTTTAGACCTCTCAAGCTGTCAAACTTTACGAGGAAAAAACGGAAATTTCACAAAATAATTGTTTTGTCTATAATGAGACGCAACTCGCACCATGTGGTTGTTGAATTAAAATAGACTTTGTACCTAAATCAAAGAAAATAAACGGTTCTTTTCATGTGCCAAATTTTGTCATAGCAATTTATGTTTGGGAAAAAGATCACAGCATATCCACGGAGTGAATGATGATGAGTGGGATGTAGCGTTCGTCCATCCAGACGCACAAACGTATGGACAGTCTGACGCAAGTATGGACGAAAAGAAAGACGGACGTACTCACGGACAGACTGACCCACGGAAGCCCGGACGGATGAATGCACAGACAAACAGACGAAAGCACAAATGTACGGACGAATTATTCGCCCCACGAATCATCATTTTGTCCGTGTATATGCTGTGAAAACCACTAACGCTATCTATTGTGCAACTCATCAAGTGGCTACATAATACTAGTACGACTACAGAGGAGGGAACGACCCACGGCCTCAAGAGCTTTGCCCCATAATAATTTTTGAAGTTCCAAGTTCCCCATTCGCCATTTGGTCATACAGCAGCCAATGCCTCAAAGTTCCCCATTGTCGTTGATGGGAAAATTCAAAAAATATTTCATTCCTAGAAATAGAAATTGTAATGATGAAACTTGTCACATACAAAGAACTGTTTATTTGTCTTCGATTCAGGTAAAAGGTGATTTTTAATTGGACCACCAGATAGTGCAAATTGCGTCTCAATACGGACAAAAATGACAATTCTGTGAAATGAGTGATCTTTTTTCATAGAGGTTAACAGCTTAAGAAGTCTAAAAATAATTTTTCATCAAGATATCTTTTCTGTGAAGTAAGTAGTCACAGCTCAGATATTTATACAAAGTGCAGTATAGCATTGAGAAATTGCAAACATAACACACTTTGGCTAAATTCTTGCAGACGTATGTGGCTAAAAGTTTGTATTAATATTGCTGAGTTTCAAACACCTTACATAAGCCCCTTTATATAACGTGTACCAAAATTGGTATAAAAAAAGGTGCGGTACTTGTAATTTTTTTCCACAAACAACACTCAAACAACTGTCTGGAAAGTTTGAAAGGCAACCACGTGACCAAAAACATTTTTCTCTCCGAAATATTCAAGCAGTTCACTGCTTTCAGTGCATTAAATTAGCATGATTTTTTTTTCAAACACATCTGCCGTAGCCGCAAAATTGGCAGAGAAATTTCGAATAAAGTGACCTTGTTACTTTCACTCAATGACCTTTGCATACTGCTAAATTAGGGCCATTTGTTTCAATAATGATGTCAGGGTGAGAAAGCATAACTCCTTCCCGATGCAGCGTAGGCTGTTCAGTGGCTGTGCGTGTTGTGTTCCCTTATAGATATGCTGCCCAGTCTTACATTTTGGCTGCAACACATGCTTAGATACCGTGCAGTATGTATAACATTAAAGTGTTTTTGTGCAACAAAAAACTAATATTACGCTTCACATAGCGAAAATACCTTTAACATCTGAAGTACTTAGCGAAGTTAAACGCCAAAGCGAGGCGATGGTAATAAAACTCTGAATAACAAGACTATTTTGAAAGTTACACATTATGGAAACAATCTGAATAAAATGTGCTCGAACGTTAGCAGTTATGTTCAAACAAGCGTTTGCGCTGTTCAAGTAAACAATCCGACCACACACACAGACTAAAGATCTGTTCAAACAAAACTGCAGCTTCAGTGCTCGATCCGCTACATAGACACGTCTGTCGGCAGTGTCACGCTACGTTGCGGGTGAAGAGCAAACCTCATAAGCGCGAAAATGCACGCGACAGCGACGAGCGACGCTATGAGCGACGAAACAGGGCGTTCTCGCGACGTGTCACGAGCTTGTTTTCGCGCGATCGCTCGGTTCTCTGGATTTGGAAACCGTCGCTCATCGCCCGGAAGTGCTGGGCTCAAGCAGCCATTAGCGAAAAACTGGAAAAGACAAAGACTACATAGATGCACGTGACCCTGCCCGAGTCACGTAGGCGCAACAAAAATTGACGCAATGTTTACGCATGTGCATTTAAAAAAGTGCTGCAAGGAATTCATAAGCACTTTCCGTTCCATTACATACAAAAAATCGTATCTTTAAACTGCATACCACTCGCTACGCGGTTTTCTTGGTGCGAGTAGACTGCCTCATGCCAGCAACAGTGAAGTTCGCTCGCTGAAGCCGTCGCATGAATGAGGTTTGCCTGCGCTAGCGACTGATCGCGCGAAGACGATCTACGTTGCGTCACTCGTCGCTGTCGCGTGCATTTTCGCGCTTATGACATTTGGCTTTGAACGAAAATACCGGTGAAGACAAATTTAACGAAATTGAATCTATTAGCAAGTAGGCAAACTTTGCGAGGCGCACCTAACGCGAAGCAATAAAATAGAGAGTTTTAGTACTGCGGAATGGTGCAACGTACGCATGACGCAACCACCTTGCGTTACGTGGCGTCGTTTGCCACTAATCGGCTTTTAGTACGCCGTAGTACCCGCGTACGTAACGAGCGTGAAGCGTGTTGCGTCATCTGGTAGATCAAAATAGAAGCACGTGTTGTTGACATCCAATGTGAGCCAATCCAAGTGCTATAGCCAGGTTATGGCCATATTTTAAGCCACAGAGCCGGTCGGTGCTTGCCTTCGATGCCGCCATTCTGCAAAACGAAGTCTCACGCTGTCGCGAACTTGTTCGAGAGCGGCGCGATCACCTCATACGTACGCACGCACGCATCTCATGCGTGCGTGCGTAGCGGCTGCGTACGTAACGCGATACATGCGCGTTGCGGTCTGCGCATGCGCACTACGAAGAACGTGGCGTCCTTACGTACGCAACGCCGCCGCGTACGTAGCGTTGCGTACGTGGCGCAGTACTAAAACTCTCTACTGTGTTGTCAACCGATACATCAACCAGAGTTATCACGGTAATGTTACCGCACAAAACGAAAAAGAACCGGAAATAGCGACATGGACACCACGCCTTTGTTTTCGGTTCTCGGTTTTTTTGTGCAATAAGAAAAAAAAGAATGTAAATGAACTACCGACATGCAAAAGCATATGCGTCTTAGATACGCTTGATGCTTAGAGCTAACAGGCACCGTGCCACACTGGTATTAATTAGTAAACTAAAATTTATGTGCATCACGAGCGGGCATCGTTATAAACGGCTGCCAACAAAGGGCACCGCAAAAATCTGTTCAATTTCTTCGCTGAACATCAGTGGCGCACGCTCACTCTGCTTTGTACTCCAAACAATCTAGACAAGCAAACAAACAAAACTTGCCCACAATCACACTTCGCCATCATCCCCGTGAAACAGTTCGGACAAATATTCTCGCTAAGTAAACAAATGCGGATTTGTAATCAACTAGTTGAAATCAAAATTGTTTGAATGCGTTATTCTCGTGCTGACGCAGTTAACAAAGCGCTGAACGGAACAATGTGAGAGCGGTACTCACTATTTCACTTCGAGTGCTCCCCAATATGAATACACAGGTCCAGTCTTCAGGATGGTGCACCTTCGCAATAATCAGCACTGACAGAACACACTGGTAAAGCACAGAGCGCAGGCACAATTCAAACTAAACAACGACTAATAAACTCTACTGATCGAGAAGCCACGCGCACCATACGCACACACATGGGAGGGTTTTTCGCCAGCGCACGCAGTGACATGTAAGACGACGTCGACCCCTTTCCCGCGCTGTGCGCCCGGCACGCAGCAATACCGGGCAGCCAAGGTTGTCTAGGCGACGAGACTTGATGGCGCCTTGTGGTGCTCTCAGAGCGGCTAGATGTGGTTTAATGCTAGCTCCGGCCCTCTGCTGATAGCGCGGGCCACGATGTACCGTGGCGCGGGTGCTGTTTTTTTTTTTTTGCAGTAGCGATCCGTTGCGTTATACTCGTTCTTTGACAGTGCACCGGAATCGCATTGAACTTTGTGACGATGCAGTGCGGCCAGCACGAGCTACTAGTCAGAACGCGTATTTGTAATATTCAAAAGCAATATTTAGCGCACCTTCACCGACCTAATGTAGTGAATTTTGGTAAAAAAGCTAAGCTGATGCTTTTTGCTTAGCTCTATGGGTCTTTAGGCACTGCACATTGATGGTCACGCAGGTGATATTTTATCAGCACTTTCATTTCGGTAAAGACATTGCAACATTGCATGCATCGGCCGTCACACTATTCGATGAGAACATATTGTCATGTGCATACTGCTAGGAAGACGAAGACGATAGCGCATACGCGCATCTGCACGCTTTTATGCAGCAAGCAATAACAAGAAAGAATAGGGACGCTCTGGCACGCAGTAAATAAAAATACTGACCTGCTGCTACTTTCTCAACGTGTAAATTACTACTTTGTCTTCACGTTGCGGCAATACATTTGTACTTAGCTTGCAGTCCTTGGAACAAGACCACGGTTGAAAATATTTCATCAATGTTGTTTTTTCACTACCTACAAAGTCAAGGCTTTGACCGAAGCACGTCTGCTGGTGAAGTTACATAAATAAAAAGAACGGGATCCACAAAAGAAACGGAGAGAGAGAGAACTATAAAATGCATTTCGGCTCTTCTGAGGAGAGCTTTGTTCGCAATTTAGTCCACAAGGCTTTTGTCATTGTGAGCAAGGCAGCGTCAAGGTCACCGAAATGTCCTTATTCTGCATTTTTCTTTATGGTTGGTGTCCTTTTCCTAATTTCCATGACGCACTCTTAAGGACACATGAAGAGGAACATTCGCTACAGTAATTAAATAAAATATGCCTGCTAAAAATACATGACGTCAATGTTCCTTTTTAAGAGACCTGATGGCCTGCTGACGTGGTGGTTATGGCTAAACAACTGTGCTTTTGTTTTTGCAGAAGGTGGACGTTTTATCTCCAGCTTTAAAAGCTTCGATCTTATGGGGGACGCGGGGAGGGGGGAGTGTTCTATGCAGGGCTACACCGATGTGCGCAACATTACCTTGTTCTGGCAAATCAGTGCACTTTGTGACTGTTGACTAATCACGCAAATTAAACAGGTGAAAGAAACAGGTACATGAGAATTGGCCCTTACCCTATTGAACAAGTGTCGCTCCTATTGTATCTTCCATCTTATAGCAGTTTGCATCCTTTATCGATGAAAACTGCGTTTCGGTCACATTACTTTCTGCTTCGATTTATTACTAGACTCGCAAGCAGCTAGTAGTGGGAACCTTGCTGGTATCAAGATGGTTAAAGTATACTAACAGTATAAGCATATAGGCCCGAAAATGTCGTGCATTTGTAGCCTTGTAGGCACGTGTGCTCAGATTTGGGTGCACGTTAAAGAACCCCAGGTGGTCGAAATTTCCGGTGCCCTCCACTACAGCGTCTCTCATAATCGTATGGTGGTTTTAGGTCGTTAAACCTCGCATATCAATCAATTATTTGCAGCCTTGTTCATTACACCCAAATATAAGGGTGTAAATAGGGTGTTTTGCAGGTGTTTAAATTACGAACATTTCAAATTCAAAAAATGGGGCGTAAAATGGGTGTTCATAAGGGTGCTTTTAATGCGTACACCCGTTTTGCACCTTTCAGGGTGTAAAATTTTTCAGAGTGTATATCACAATGTTTATTGAAACACTGAGAGTGAACGACATTAAAATGCAAAAATGCAAGAACTGCTTTCGTCTATGCCTTCATTTTATTTTGCAAAAGTATTCCCGAATTCATCCTCGCGGTAAAGTATCTTGAATAAAACTTTTTAATTTAATTAGTAACGAAGGTAGGCTATGTGGCCTTAGCACCACTTTGCGGAAGTTTTCAATTACGTCAACTGAGCCACTGAACGGTCTCTTTTTCTGTTATCGCCCCGGTTTTGAAACTTTCGCAAGAATCGAGCGACAGTCATGCAAATACCGTTTTACAGTGAACAGAAGTGCAGGGATGTTGGCCTGAGGGATAGCATGCTCTAGCCTACTACACTGCGCCGTGGGAGGGTAATGAAAAAAAAAGTGATGAAGGGCGATGGTAAGTTAGGGAGTCGAGTACGTACACTCACGTCAAGTTAACAAAACGCTAAGGCCAACTGCCAGTCCAGTCGCTTGTTTTTAGAGGTTCAAGCTCAAAGAAAACGAAGAAAGGACAGTGCACCGAGTATCAGCTGCTTTTGTAGAGATCTCATGGATATGAATACTTCAATTGTATTTCACGCGTTTCCTCATTCGATAGTCAATATTCTTGCCGGAAGCTAAAGGAAATGCACTTCTAAAAAAGCACTTCGTGAGGCTGGATTGGCATCCTTCATTTTTTTGTCCGTTCTGTGGTCTGTTAATAAATGCACAGCGTTCCTCCGCGAATTTTAGAGGCTTTGCCCCTATCTATCTATCTATCTATCTATCTATCTATCTATCTATCTATCTATCTATCTATCTCTCCGCTTACATTTAGCTCTTCTGGCCGTTTTATAACGGTATTTATACCAAACTTGGTATGGAATAACATGACTATATGTCTAAGATAAGTGAACAAATATATTTGAGAAGTCGTGATTTACATTTTATGCTCTTTCTAGTCTTAAGTTGGTTTCGTTCACATGACATATTGCAAAACTGGTATGGTATGAGAGGACTGCATAACGAAGAAAGGTCACAGACCCTAAAGTGGTAATCATGACGTGCGTGTTCCGTAAGAATAACGACTACAGGCCACACTCATGATGCGCTCACGGCCCTTTCGCTGGCTTCACATATACCAAATTTGGTATTACATGATGCGAACGGATGAAGAAGGTAAATGGCGCGTCGATATAGAATAATAATGATATGCATGTCATGTGAAACATGACATGCTATGCTCATAGCAAGCTCGCGGTCGTTTCACTAGCTCCACATATACCAAAAATGGTATTACGTGACGTAAATGGACGACGAACACAAATGCCAGGCACAAATACAATAATCATGACATATAAGTAACGTACAGCATAATTAACGTCTGCCTCGTAACGTTGTGCTGATTTTAAAGTGACATGTTAACCATCCTCATTCGTGCTTTGCACATCATCGACTCCCACTGTATGTGGGATCTGCCATTTCTTTTTGTAGCTGATTCGTGGTCTCACCTTGCTCTCCAAAGCCGTACGTCCGCTGCTGCACCATGATAGTTCCGAGGGCACCGAACTTGATGGGTCTGTACAGGGCAAGGATAGTAAAAGACCATTATATTGGTACAAGTATTTGTAATGTAGCAACAAATGCACAAAAACAAGCAAATGAAGAAAAATGTTTCCGGGGTAATTTTAGGGTGCATCTGCAAACCGCCATAGCAAGAGCTCAAGCAGTGTCGTTTACGCTATCACTGTGCTCACGAGTGTTGCTCGTCAACTCCACCCAAAGCTGATAGATACAGTGAGCTTAAAGCCGAACTAAAAACGCTCAGCCGAGAGATGTCGCATCCGTGCATACTAATATTTCTTACGTATTGGTTATGTTTCGTAATTATTTTCTATATTTAAACATGAAAGGTCCTAGCTGATTCATCCTAATGTGTTAAGCACCGCATGGTGCTAGCCACTGAAAAAAGACGCAGAATGAAGCTGCTTCACATGTTAAGATGAACTCTCACCAATTCACCCAACATTAAACTTTACAGAAATCCCTGCAGGCTTTTGCTAGCACAGTAAGGAAGACGATGAAGAGAAAAAAATGAAGACATACAGTGGAACCCGAAACTATCAAACTTGGTCATATTTAATATCGGTAATGTCGAGCTATTTCCAATCACTAGAATGTTTTGAAGACAAATGCAGTCCATAGAAAATATACGCCTACATCGGAAAAGAAAACTGGACATCTGGTATATTGAACATCAAGTACAGGGAAGCGCACCGAGATGTTGACTTTCACTCGTGATTTTCATCTGTTCATCGCGCACCTGTTATCATGACCATGCCATAAGAATCAAAGCACAAAGTTGCTACCCGTGTGGCAATCCCTCCCCTCTTCATGTTTTTTTCATGCTCGCTCAAGAAAGGCGGGGCACTTCCTCTCTGCTTCCACAGCAGGCTTCTGGAGCTGAGTCATGTTACCGCATTCTCCCACCGAGCGACGAAGATGGACCTTCTCGATTGATATCTATTTAAGCTGGGTTTATTGTCCCTGCTCGCGCGGTTTGACCTGCAGTAAAAAATTATGCGTGGGAGATATTATCAGTTTGGACTTTATAATGAAGACGACTCCAATAGAGATGGCCACCGCCAACACCCTATGATAGTACCCGTATGATTCCTGTTGAATTAGAATATTCGTTTGAAGACGTGATTCATTTACCATCGTATGTTACTTTAAATAATTCATCGACTACATGACTTTGCTTATGTAGGGCCAGGGAGGATATTGCTAAAAGAAAACTCTGCTAAATACTCCAGGCGCAGCTCTGGCGAATGCATAACCTGGTCGAAATGTTGTCGCCACTGATATTTTCCGTTCAGCCATTTCGCTTGAGCTTTAATGGGGGGCCTCTTTCGTGAGGTCGAGCAGTTGTTTCATTGACGGGTTGCACCCAAAACTGCCGCTAATTTTTTTACGCTTCAAGAAGTAAAACCATCCATGCCGCTAAAGTTTGTTATTGGGGGGGGGGGTGCTATAGGCTGGAGAGGTTTTTCTAGAATGCAAATGTAGTCTGCTAAAGATAAGGCATGAAAACCCAAAAGATTATATGCGTATAACCAACTTACGGTGTCATGTCCAATATAAAAAACGGATTCTGAATCTAGTCGATTCGCAGAACTGGAAAAAAACGACCACTTTTAAAAAGAGTGCTATGAACTCTACAATATTATAACGCTGATTTTTTAGGAGCGAAGCTCCTTAAGGCGTGGGCTGTGCGTCCCCTGTATGTAGCCACCTCTCGTTCAGTTCTAAGTATTACGCTAGCCACCGCCCGATCTAAAGGGTACAGCCATATTCATCCGTCCATCCGTCCGTCCGTCCATCCATCCATCCATCCGTCCATCCGTCCGTGCATCCGTCCGTCCGTCCGTCCGTCCATCCATCCGTCCGTCCGTCCGTCCGTCCATCCGTCCGTCCATCCATCCGTCCATCCATCCGTCCGTCCGTCCGTCCGTCCATCCGTCCATCCGTCCATTCGTCTGTCCGTCCGTCCATCCACCCATCCATCCATTCGTCCGTCCGTCCGTCCGTCCGTCCGTCCGTCCGTCCGTCCATCCAAAAGATGCAAGATGTTATAAACTAGACGGCGGTACGTGTAGTTGATTATGAAAGATGCGAGGTGTTATAAAATAGGAATGATGCCACATATGGCGCGTGTCATCGTTCGATATAGTGCGGCGACGTACGCTAGGGGGAGCGTTGCAATAAAATCGAGTGGGCAAAATGTACGGAGGATTCATCGTTTACCAGGTTTACCTCCGGAGCTTCGCCCACTCATCATCATTCACTTCGTTGATATGGCGGCATTTTTTTAGATATAAAGTTTAGTTTGAAAGGAACACATACGTATATAGCTTCCCAGTAGGCTGTTGTGCATCATGCTGGATGGATAAGACGGGAGCCAGCCGCAAGAAAATCGTGAGACGCATTATTTTGCGCAATACATAATCAAATAGTACATTTTATCACATCGGTTGTAAAACGTGCCTTATTAACCCTAGCTTAAGGGAAACAACTTCCACGCTGTCGCTAATGCTCTCTTCGCTGGCTCACGTGAAAATTGCTCACCACAGTTGCTAATTACTAAATATTTACCATACTTATTGCCCGATGAATTTAACGGTGCGAACATTTTAAGAATATGTCCAGTACGTGCGGAGTTACAAAGATTTGTCGCATGCTGAAACCACATTCTCTATTCACTCGTCCCGACGAAAGTACAGCAAGCTAAGCAGGGGAGAGTGGGGGAGGGGAATGGCGTGGGCAAAGAAAATACGTCACGCGCACCTCGTGACCTGTAGCACTTTTTTTAAAATACGTGGCTTTCACAGTGTGATTGTGCACGCACGCGACAAGTCGCCCTCCCACGGTGATCCCTGTAACGACCGGTCCACTATGTTCAAATCAACCAATGGCTGATAGAAGAGCTTCTGCGAGTGATTTTTGAGCTTCCTCTGTCATTTCTCAAGAGAATAGAAAGTAATCTTTATCCGAATTGAATCATTTATTGTGAATTGCAGGCCCCGATCTGTGTTATATTATTTTGCCCGCGTGCTCTCGGGAGCCTCCACCACCGATCCACCATGCTCAAAAAGAGCTGTAGGACTCCTTAAAAATATTCCTGTTACATGAGATGCCTAAAGTACTTTTTTATGTGATTAAAGTAATATCGAGGAAGACAGAACATCTACTTGCCACGCGTCCTCGGGTTGATTATCCATGAAACCGAAAATATTGGCATGTTTTTTTTTTCAATGTCTCACTTACAGACAGCACCAATTTTCCACTCGCAACCAACTACAATGCCAACTCCAGAACCGTTGCGAAACGAGCTTTCAACCGCCAAGTGGTAAATGTAGAAGATAAAGCTATACGCTGGCACGGATGACCAAGTGGTCGAACACAAGACCTCTTGGTCCTCAGAGATAGGCGCCGGGTGTTCGAACCACCATGCTACCGAAACACACTCTAGAGGATTTACGCACACCACTTATATATCTCACACTTTCTCAGTGAAAGAGACACAGGCGGGGAGTGAAACGCCTTTGCGCTGTTAAGTTTGTCCTGGAAATTCGTCTAGGCAGACGCCATTGTACGTAAGCTGGTCTACTGGGGAGGCTCTCAATCCCTTCGGCGCCTAGTCTGCCAGACGCTGTCGAAGATTTGAGTAATTACCCAGACAATGCGGCAAGCAAAGGCGAGTTCCCAACTTTCAAATGCGGACCCTTTCGTCGTCCCTTCAAGCAGCAGCGGTGCCTGATGACCTCGGTGATTCATCTGGCGACGGGGAGGCTGTTGTGACTGGCGCCAGAGCTTACAGGAGAGCGGCGCTCCTTCTAATCCCCAACCAAGTAGACGACCGGCCGGCTGCCTATGCTCGTCAGGAATTGTCCGTGCTAGCCGGAGGATGAGACGTCGTGTCGTTAAGACGCCGTTAACTGTTTGAGAGAGGCCAACAAAGACAGCATCTTCCTGGAAGAGACCGCGGCGGCCACCGCAAATCCCACCACTGCCACCAGTTGTTAGAGAAGAAGGAGGAAGTTCGCTGATCATGGCATGACACCGTTTCCATCAGTTGTTGCGAATGGGGGTCTACCCGGTCTCTTGTGGTAGCGTGGTTTAACCGGGTCGAGAAAAGGAATGCTGACAAGAAGAGGATACGAAAACAAACAGGTTTATGGCACTATTTACACATATTTACAGCCAAACGAGTGAGGTGCAGTCCAGAGCTAGGAAGGAGGCTAGCACGTGTGAAGAGCGCAGCAGGTTCGAAGACGAACCAAATGTGAGAGCTGCGAAAGGTGCTGCTCTGAGTAGAGAGGCCGAAAAAGGCCAGAGCGTGTGCGACGAGGTGCTGTGCCAGTTAGATGCTAGCGAAACAGCTAGGATATCTGTAGACAGGCTGGTACAGGCCTCAACTGAGGTTGTCGCGACGGTGGGACTTGCAAACAATGTGGTAGTAGGCAAGGAAACCGGAGAAATCTCAGGAGCAGCAGCCAAAGCAGAGGGTGAGAATCACAGTACAGTTGCCGACAGCTCCCACCTATTCGAGGTAAATTGTGTGAAAGAAAACTGCGGCACTGTTTTTGAGTGTGTTGAGCTTTTCACCAGTCTAGAGTGCGAGAGAGATGATGTTTTAGAAACTCATTTAGACTGCATGGACTCAACAGCTGACGCAAGGTGTTTGAGGGTTCACGAGTGTTAGATGCGATCAGGAGGCTCGGAAACCAGATGCTAAAAGCGGCGCAGACGCAAGAGACGACGGAGAGCCGTGAGCGAGACAAAAGTCAATACGCGTGTGGAGGAAAGTTCGAAACATTTGAGCGTAGCAGGCGAAACGAGGCGTTTCGCATCGGCGTCCAAGCTGCTCTGCATGCTTCCGAGCCGCCGGATGACAAGTAAAAGAACAGCGGATTCTTCACAAATGCAATCAAGTGGAAGGCGCCAGTTTCGTTGGGTGCGTGAGCACGTGGTTAGTGCAAGTCAACCAGCCCGACAAGGCAACACAGCCGAGAAATCAAAGTGCTGAAGTAGTGGCGCAGGTGGTGCAGAAGCACCCTTGAGCGGCAAAACCATCGATGACGCGACCCGAGGCCAATTTCCTAACTGTGCAGGAAAAGTCGTTCGCAAACGTTGCCGTAAGAAAGCGAAGCGACGAAGGAATATTAAAGATGGCCATCAGCCGGGTGAACGAGAGAGGAAAAGACCATCGGCCCGTTCAACGAAAGGTCCTTTGTGGCCTACAGTAAGGCACAGACGGCGAAACAGTAGGCCATGGCGCAGGTCCTCGCGACTGTATGCGCGGTGGAGATTTAGAGCTTTTCATGGAAAAGAGTGTCGACGGGGTCCTAGAAAAAAGGCCACAATAGCTAAGCACCACACGGGAGCTAGACCAAAGAGGACATCGTCACTCTTTCCCACGCGTTGCTTGTGTCCCCTCCGCGAGCCTGACGGAGGCAGGCTGAAATCGCGAACGACGCGTGACTGCGCCGTTCAGCTCGTAGTACTTACGCGACGTCGCCTCAGGAGTTCTCAAAATCCGGCAAGACCGTGACCGCCGCGTGTGCGATTGAGCTGAGGGACAGCTGTAAGCTGGAAAATGTGACACATGAATTTACTGGGAAGCATGTTTGTTTGCTTATTTTTGGTTTTAAAGCAATATCTCTTTGTCATCTCCCCGGCTAGTTTCTTTAGTTAGTTTTTCTCTTCAATGCTTTTTTGTAAACTTTGTGAGGGCTTCGAGTTAAATTACTAAGCGTTATGCGGAAGCAGTGACCCGCATCAGTCAGCCTATTGTGTGTAATCAGCTTCTCTGATATAAGAGCGCGTCAGTCGTAATTGAAGATTTGTACGCCCCGCTAGTTTTGAAAGCGGAGCTGGACTGTCGGGCGGATTGTCGAGCGGAGCCGGACTTTCTATGCTTCGTGCTCTTTAGTGTTGTGCGACATCGCATGCCGGCTTAAATAGAGTAAATGAGCAATGTTCAGGAAGGTTTTAGAATAAAAGCACAAGCAATTTTTAAGATGCTCACGTTTAGGAAACATTTGGTACGGGCTTTTAGCGCAAACTTTACGCAAGTTTTGTTAGGTGCTCTTGACGTGTACGGCATCTGGCGTTGTTTTCTTTGCATGTTCTTTGTGAACATTTACGTTCAGATGTGTTTAGTGGTGCCTAGCTTATATCGATAGGACCTATAGTTAGGTGTGTTAGTATGGTAGCGTTCTTTGAATCAGAGTATGATGTCGTGCTAGGGCGCACAGCAAAGTCCTGTGCGTTCTTTAAACACAGGGGCTGACATGAGGCTACATTCAGTTAACGAGCGTGCTAGTATCTGAGGGTAATTTCATTTTGTTGTTTTCATGATTGCTTATAGGGCTCGTTTGATCACTTGAGGTGAGAGCGTTGCGTTCACCGAACTTTGAGGCTAGACATACATTTCTAAGAATTTTAGGACGCAGTTTGATCTGCTGTGAGTGAGTTTTCATTGGCGTCAGGTTGTCCTACAAGTAGGCACTAACGACAACGTTAACTTTGTAATGAGAGAATAAAAAATGCGCCCAGATACTTTTTGTAGGTTCAGGCTGCATCTTTGTGGGACTTAGGTGGTTGTCTTTTATGAAACTAGTCATGAAGTTAAATGTGAGTTACAACTTAGTAGTGCGGATGGTAGGAGAAAGCTAGTTTTGTAAAAATGGGATTACTGTTATTTAGGGCCAAATTGTGTTTGCCTTTGTGTGCCTTTCTCACACGGCAATTTGTTCCGTCTTTGGTAAGCATCTCCACATTCATGATTGTTGTAATTTTGGCGGCACTAAATTGTCTCAAAATTTTAGCGTACAGGTTTTTCTTTTTGGGTTGAGAAGCCTGGAGGGTTTGAAACGGGTCCAAGGTGCTTCACTGCGGCATGGTGTTGTGTTGTGTGGTTCGCCTTGCGATTGTCGATCATTGTGGGCTGGTTTGGAAGTTGGTTTTGAGTTCGCAGCTGGAGGGTCAAAGCCAGGCCATCGTCCTTGTCACCAGTCATTCTCTTCGTGCCCAGCGCTTGGGAGCGCTGGCCAGCCGTGATTTTCCGGGCGGTGGAGGAGCTGTTAAGTTTGTCCTGGAAATTCGCCTGGGCAGACGCCGTTGTGCGTAATCTGGTCTACTGGGGAAGCTCTCAATCCCATTGGCGCCCAGTCTACCAGACGCTGTCGAAGATTTGAGTAATTGCCCAGACAATGCGGCAAGCAAAGGCGAGTTCCCGACATTCAAATGCGGATCCTTTCTTCGTCCCTTCAAGCAGCAGCGGTGCCTGATGACTTCGGTGATTCATCTGGTGACGGCGAAGTTGTTGTGACCGGCGCCAGAGCTGACAGGAGCACGGCGCTCCTTCTAATCCCCAACCAAGTAGACGACCGGCCGGCTGCCTATGCTCGTCAGGAATTGTCCGTGCTAGCCGGAGGATGAGACGTCGTGTCGTTAAGACGCCGTTAACCGTTTGAGAGAGGCCAACAAAGACATCATCTTTCTGGAAGAGACCGCGGCGGCCACCGCAAATCCCACCGCTGCCACCAGTTGTTAGAGATGAAGGAGGAAGTTCGCTGATCATGGCATGACACCGTTTCCATCAGTTGTTGCGAATGGGGGTCTACCCGGTCTCTTGTGGTAGCGTGGTTTAACCGGGTCGAGGAAAGGAATGCTGACAAGAAGAGGATACGAAAACAAACAGGTTTATGGCAATATTTACACATATTTACAGCCAAACGACTGAGGTGCAGTCCAGAGCTAGGAAGAAGGCTAGCACGTGTGAAGAGCGCAGCAGGTTCGAAGACGAACCAAATGTGACAGCTTCGAAAGGTGCTGCTCTGAGTAGAGAGGCCGAAAAAGGCCAGAGCGTGTGCGACGAGGTGCTGTGCCAGGTAAATGCTAGCGAAACAGCTAGGATATCTGTAGACAGGCTGGTACAGGCCTCAACTGAGGTTGTCGCGACGGTGGGACTTGCAAACAATGTGGTAGTAGGCAAGGAAACCGGAGAAAGCTCAGCAGCAGCAGCCAAAGCAGAGGGTGAGAATCACAGTACAGTTGCCGACAGCTCCCACCTATTCGAGGTAAATTGTGTGAAAGAAAACTGCGGCACTGTTTTTGAGTGTGTTGAGCTTTTCACCAGTCTAGAGTGTGAGAGAGATGATGTTTTAGAAAATCATTTAGACTGCATGGATTCAACAGCTGACGCAAGGTGTGTGAGGGTTCACGAGTGTTAGATGCGATCAGGAGGCTCGGAAACCAGACGCTAAAAGCGGCGCAGACGCAAGAGACGACGGAGAGCCGTGAGCGAGACAAAAGTCAATACGCGTGTGGAGGAAAGTTCGAAACATTTGAGCGTAGCAGGCAAAACGAGGCGTTTCGCATCGGCGTCCAAGCTGCTCTGCATGCGTCCGAGCCGCCGGACGACAAGTAAAAGAACAGCGGATTCTTCACAAATGCAATCAAGTGGAAGGCGCCAGTTTCGTTGGGTGCGTGAGCACATGGTTAGTGCAAGTCAACCGGCCCGACAAGGCAACACAGCCGAGAAATCAAAGTGCTGAAGTAGTGGCGCAGGTGGTGCAGAAGCACCCTTGAGCGGCAAAACCATCGATGACGCGACCCGAGGCCAATTTCCTAACTGTGCAGGAAAAGTCGTTCGCAAACGTTGCCGTAAGAAAGCGAAGCGACGAAGGAATATTAAAGATGGCCATCAGCCGGGTGAACGAGAGAGGAAAAGACCATCGGCCCGTTCAACGAAAGGTCCTTTGTGGCCTACAGTAAGGCACAGACGGCGAAACAGTAGGCCATGGCGCAGGTCCTCGCGACTGTATGCGCGGTGGAGATTTAGAGCTTTTCATGGAAAAGAGTGTCGACGGGGTCCTAGAAGAAAGGCCACAATAGCTAAGCACCACACGGGAGCTAGACCAAAGAGGACATCGTCACTCTTTCCCACGCGTTGCTTGTGTCCCCTCCGCGAGCCTGACGGAGGCAGGCTGAAATCGCGAATGACGCGTGACTGCGCCGTTCAGCTCGTAGTACTTACGCGACGTTGCCTCAGGAGTTCTCAAAATCCGGCAAGACCGTGACCGCCGCGTGTGCGATTGAGCTGAGGGACAGCTGTAAGCTGGAAAATGTGACACAGGAATTTACTGGGAAGCATGTTAGTTTGCTTATTTTTGGTTTTAAAGCAATATCTCTTTGTCATCTCCCCGGCTAGTTTGTTTAGTTAGTTTTTCACTTCAATGCTTTTTTGTACACTTTGTGAGGGCTTCGAGTTAAACTACTAAGCGTTATGCGGAAGCAGTGACCCGCATCAGTCAGCCTATTGTGTGTAATGAGCTTCTCTGATATAAGAGCGCGTCAGTCGTAATTGAAGATTTGTACGCCCCGCTAGTTTTGAAAGCGGAGCTGGACTGTCGAGCGGATTGTCGAGCGGAGCCGGACTTTCTATGTTTCGTGCTCTTTAGTGTTGTGCGACATCGCATGCCGGCTTAAATAGAGTAAATGAGCAATGTTCAGGAAGGTTTTAGAATAAAAGCAGAAGCAATTTTTAAGATGCTCACGTTTAAGAAACATTTGGTACGGGCTTTTAGCGCAAACTTTACGCAAGTTTTGTTAGGTTCTCTTGACGTGTACGGCATCTGGCGTTGTTTTCTTTGCATGTTCTTTGTGAACATTTACGTTCAGATGTGTTTAGTGGTGCCTAGGTTATATCAATAGGACCTATAGTTAGGTGTGTTAGTATGGTAGCGTTCTTTGAATGAGAGTATGATGTCGTGCTAGGGCGCACAGCAAAGTCTTGTGCGTTCTTTAAACACAGGGGCTGACATGAGGCTACATTCAGTTAACGAGCGTGCTAGTATCTGAGGGTAATTTCATTTTTTTTGTTTTTATGATTGCTTATAGGGCTCGTTTGATCACTTGAGGTGAGAGCGTTGCGTTCACCGAACTTTGAGGCTAGACATACATTTCTAAGAATTTTAGGACGCAGTTTGATCTGCTGTGAGTGAGTTTTCATTGGCGTCAGGGTGTCCTACAAGTAGGCACTAACGACAACGTTAACTTTGTAATGAGAGAATAAAAAATGCGCCCAGATACTTTTTGTAGGTTCAGGCTGCATTTTTGTGGGACTTAGGTTGTTCTCTTTTATGAAACTAGTCATGAAGGTAAATGTGAGTTTCAACTTAGTAGTGCGGATGGTAGGAGAAAGCTAGTTTTGTAAAAATGGGATTATTGTTATTTAGGGCCAAATTGTGTTTGCCTTTGTGTGCCTTTCTCACACGGCAATTTGTTCCATCTTTGGTAAGCATCTCCACATTCATGATTGTTGTAATTTTGGCGGCACTAAATTGTCTCAAAATTTTAGCGTACAGGTTTTTCTTTTTGGGTTGAGAAGCCTAAAGGGTTTGAAACGGGTCCAAGGTGCTTCACTGCGGCATGGTGTTGTGTTGTGTGGTTCGCCTTGCGGTTGTCGATCATTGTGGGCTGGTTTGGGAGTTGGTTTTGAGTTTGCAGCTGGAGGGTCAAAGCCAGGCCATCGTCCTCGTCACCAGTCATTCTCTTCGTGCCCAGCGCTTGGGAGCGCTGGCCAGCCGTGATTTTCCGGGCGGTGGAGGAGCTGTTAAGTTTGTCCTGGAAATTCGCCTGGGCAGACGCCGTTGTGCGTAATCTGGTCTACTGGGCAAGCTCTCAATCCCATTGGCCCCCAGTCTACCAGACGCTGTCGAAGATTTGAGTAATTGCCCAGACAATGCGGCAAGCAAAGGCGAGTTCCCGACATTCAAATGCGGATCCTTTCTTCGTCCCTTCAAGCAGCAGCGGTGCCTGATGACCTCGGTGATTCATCTGGTGACGGCGAAGTTGTTGTGACCGGCGCCAGAGCTGACAGGAGCGCGGCGCTCCTTTTAATCCCCAATCAAGTAGACGACCGGCTGGCTGCCTATGCTCGTCAGGCATTGTCCGTGCTAGCCGGAGGATGAGACATCGTGTCGTTAAGACGCCATTAACCATTCGAGAGAGGCCAACAAAGACAGCATCTTCCTGGAAGAGACCGCGGTGGCCACCGCAAATCCCACCGCTGCCAACAGTTGTTAGAGAAGAAGGAGGAAGTTCGCTGATAATGGCATCCCGCCGTTGTCATCAGTTGTTGCGAGTGGGGATCTACCCGGTCTGTTGTGGTAGCGTGGTTTAACCGGGTCGAGGAAACGAATGCTCACAAGAAGAGGATACGAAAGCAAACAGGTTTATGGCACTATTTACACATATTTACAGCCAAACGACTGAGGTGCAGTCCAGAGCTAGGAAGAAGGCTAGCACGTGTGAAGAGCGCAGCAGGTTCGAAGACGAACCAAATGTGACAGCTTCGAAAGGTGCTGCTCTGAGTAGAGAGGCCGAAAAAGGCCAGAGCGTGTGCGACGAGGTGCTGTGCCAGTTAAATGCTAGCGAAACAGCTAGGATATCTGTAGACAGGCTGGTACAGGCCTCAACTGAGGTTGTCGCGACGGTGGGACTTGCAAACAATGTGGTAGTAGGCAAGGAAACCGGAGAAAGCTCAGCAGCAGCAGCCAAAGCAGAGGGTGAGAATCACAGTACAGTTGCCGACAGCTCCCACCTATTCGAGGTAAATTGTGTGAAAGAAAACTGCGGCACTGTTTTTGAGTGTGTTGAGCTTTTCACCAGTCTAGAGTGTGAGAGAGATGATGTTTTAGAAAATCATTTAGACTGCATGGATTCAACAGCTGACGCAAGGTGTGTGAGGGTTCACGAGTGTTAGATGCGATCAGGAGGCTCGGAAACCAGACGTTAAAAGCGGCGCAGACGCAAGAGACGACGGAGAGCCGTGAGCGAGACAAAAGTCAATACGCGTGTGGAGGAAAGTTCGAAACATTTGAGCGTAGCAGGCAAAACGAGGCGTTTCGCATCGGCGTCCAAGCTGCTCTGCATGCGTCCGAGCCGCCGGACGACAAGTAAAAGAACAGCGGATTCTTCACAAATGCAATCAAGTGGAAGGCGCCAGTTTCGTTGGGTGCGTGAGCACATGGTTAGTGCAAGTCAACCGGCCCGACAAGGCAACACAGCCGAGAAATCAAAGTGCTGAAGTAGTGGCGCAGGTGGTGCAGAAGCACCCTTGAGCGGCAAAACCATCGATGACGCGACCCGAGGCCAATTTCCTAACTGTGCAGGAAAAGTCGTTCGCAAACGTTGCCGTAAGAAAGCGAAGCGACGAAGGAATATTAAAGATGGCCATCAGCCGGGTGAACGAGAGAGGAAAAGACCATCGGCCCGTTCAACGAAAGGTCCTTTGTGGCCTACAGTAAGGCACAGACGGCGAAACAGTAGGCCATGGCGCAGGTCCTCGCGACTGTATGCGCGGTGGAGATTTAGAGCTTTTCATGGAAAAGAGTGTCGACGGGGTCCTAGAAGAAAGGCCACAATAGCTAAGCACCACACGGGAGCTAGACCAAAGAGGACATCGTCACTCTTTCCCACGCGTTGCTTGTGTCCCCTCCGCGAGCCTGACGGAGGCAGGCTGAAATCGCGAATGACGCGTGACTGCGCCGTTCAGCTCGTAGTACTTACGCGACGTTGCCTCAGGAGTTCTCAAAATCCGGCAAGACCGTTACCGCCGCGTGTGCGATTGAGCTGAGGGACAGCTGTAAGCTGGAAAATGTGACACAGGAATTTACTGGGAAGCATGTTTGTTTGCTTATTTTTGGTTTTAAAGCAATATCTCTTTGTCATCTCCCCGGCTAGTTTGTTTAGTTAGTTTTTCACTTCAATGCTTTTTTGTAAACTTTGTGAGGGCTTCGAGTTAAATTACTAAGCGTTATGCGGAAGCAGTGACCCGCATCAGTCAGCCTATTGTGTGTAATGAGCTTCTCTGATATAAGAGCGCGTCAGTCGTAATTGAAGATTTGTACGCCCCGCTAGTTTTGAAAGCGGAGCTGGACTGTCGAGCGGATTGTCGAGCGGAGCCGGACTTTCTATGTTTCGTGCTCTTTAGTGTTGTGCGACATCGCATGCCGGCTTAAATAGAGTAAATGAGCAATGTTCAGGAAGGTTTTAGAATAAAAGCAGAAGCAATTTTTAAGATGCTCACGTTTAAGAAACATTTGGTACGGGCTTTTAGCGCAAACTTCACGCAAGTTTTGTTAGGTTCTCTTGACGTGTACGGCATCTGGCGTTGTTTTCTTTGCATGTTCTTTGTGAACATTTACGTTCAGATGTGTTTAGTGGTGCCTAGGTCATATCAATAGGACCTATAGTTAGGTGTGTTAGTATGGTAGCGTTCTTTGAATGAGAGTATGATGTCGTGCTAGGGCGCACAGCAAAGTCCTGTGCGTTCTTTAAACACAGGGGCTGACATGAGGCTACATTCAGTTAACGAGCGTGCTAGTATCTGAGGGTAATTTCATTTTTTTGTTTTTATGATTGCTTATAGGGCTCGTTTGATCACTTGAGGTGAGAGCGTTGCGTTCACCGAACTTTGAGGCTAGACATACATTTCTAAGAATTTTAGGACGCAGTTTGATCTGCTGTGAGTGAGTTTTCATTGGCGTCAGGGTGTCCTACAAGTAGGCACTAACGACAACGTTAACTTTGTAATGAGAGAATAAAAAATGCGCCCAGATACTTTTTGTAGGTTCAGGCTGCATTTTTGTGGGACTTAGGTGGTTCTCTTTTATGAAACTAGTCATGAAGTTAAATGTGAGTTACAACTTAGTAGTGCGGATGGTAGGAGAAAGCTAGTTTTGTAAAAATGGGATTATTGTTATTTAGGGCCAAATTGTGTTTGCCTTTGTGTGCCTTTCTCACACGGCAATTTGTTCCGTCTTTGGTAAGCATCTCCACATTCATGATTGTTGTAATTTTGGCGGCACTAAATTGTCTCAAAATTTTAGCGTACAGGTTTTTCTTTTTGGGTTGAGAAGCCTGGAGGGTTTGAAACGGGTCCAAGGTGCTTCACTGCGGCATGGTGTTGTGTTGTGTGGTTCGCCTTGCGGTTGTCGATCATTGTGGGCTGGTTTGGGAGCTGGTTTTGAGTTCGCAGCTGGAGGGTCAAAGCCAGGCCATCGTCCTCGTCACCAGTCATTCTCTTCGTGCCCAGCGCTTGGGAGCGCTGGCCAGCCGTGATTTTCCGGGCGGTGGAGGAGCTGTTATGTTTGTCCTGGAAATTCGCCTGGGCAGACGCCGTTGTGCGTAATCTGGTCTACTGGGCAAGCTCTCAATCCCATTGGCCCCCAGTCTACCAGACGCTGTCGAAGATTTGAGTAATTGCCCAGACAATGCGGCAAGCAAAGGCGAGTTCCCGACATTCAAATGCGGATCCTTTCTTCGTCCCTTCAAGCAGCAGCGGTGCCTGATGACCTCGGTGATTCATCTGGTGACGGCGAAGTTGTTGTGACCGGCGCCAGAGCTGACAGGAGCGCGGCGCTCCTTTTAATCCCCAATCAAGTAGACGACCGGCTGGCTGCCTATGCTCGTCAGGCATTGTCCGTGCTAGCCGGAGGATGAGACATCGTGTCGTTAAGACGCCATTAACCATTCGAGAGAGGCCAACAAAGACAGCATCTTCCTGGAAGAGACCGCGGTGGCCACCGCAAATCCCACCGCTGCCAACAGTTGTTAGAGAAGAAGGAGGAAGTTCGCTGATAATGGCATCCCGCCGTTGTCATCAGTTGTTGCGAGTGGGGATCTACCCGGTCTGTTGTGGTAGCGTGGTTTAACCGGGTCGAGGAAACGAATGCTCACAAGAAGAGGATACGAAAGCAAACAGGTTTATGGCACTATTTACACATATTTACAGCAAAGAAAGGTTAGGGGTATCACAAACCACGAGAGTGCTTGACGTTGCTCTGAACCATGTAACGGTTCAACAACCACGCTCGTGGTTTGTGAAACCCCTAACCTCTCTTTGCTGTAAATATGTGTAAATAGTGCCATAAACCTGTTTGTTTTCGTATGCTCTTCTTGTCAGCATTCGTTTCCTCAACTCAGTTAAACCACGCTACCGCAAGAGACTCGGTAGACGCCCATTCGCAACAACTGATGGCAACGGTGGGATGCCATCATCAGCGAACTTCCTCCTTCATCCCTAACAGCGCACTCAAGGCTCAAGCCACCCCACGCTCATGAAGCACAGTGTAGTAGTGTATGCACAGCACATACAAAGGTTCCCCAGTATTCGGGGAGCGTACACCTTCCGGTTTCTCTCCTAAAATATAACGCTTCCAGTGACTGCATGTCGAGTAAGAGTGCTTAAGGCACACGCCATCTCAGCGCAGTATTTTCTGTATAGTGTGATCATGTGTATATTAACTACTAGTACAACCACAAGCGTTTAATTATGATCATTGGTGTATACGCGGTGAGATCGGGCTACAGGTGGCAGTACTGTCCCCGCGCTAGTGTGGATAGGCAGTTATTGGCAGTGCGTATACAAATACACGCAGTGGCGCTTGGTTGATTGCAGTCTGAGCCGATTATCAGCGGATAACATGCAATTACTACATTAACTGTGAATAACTACGCTCCTCTCCACTGAACGGGTGCATGACGCCCATGCAACGTTAACAATACCTGCGAGTAAAGCGCATTTTGCCTTTCGTATGCTCGCCCTGGGTGACTCTCTTCATGCTTACACGCTAAATCATGCCTTTGCTGTGTTCTTTGTACGTGGTTAGCTTATGTTCCGCCTGCTACGAACTGCTGTAGCGTCACTTAACTACTTATTTAGTTCTTTCTCATCTGCATACTACGAAAAAGACAGTATTTGGGATCGTAGAAAGCCCGAATACCTGGGCGATTAGTTCAGTACCACCGGTCACACCTTATATACGCATACGATCTCTTTTTCTCTCGTTCTGTTCACCATGAAATATGCGACAGCTGATTAGTCTGGTCAGAAAAGCTTAGTGGCTGATGGCGTTTTGTGCTGTTCACTATGTTTACCACGTATACGCACATGTTCTTGCACCAGTCAAAATATAAATTTTTCAATAAAAGTTAAGCAGAAAGTTTTCATTGATAGATCACGTGCATGACGGTGCTACAGCAAAGGCCTCATTATTGGGATAAGCATATCTCTTTTTTCAGACAAAAATGATTACTGCATTTGATCACTCACTAACAATTCCACAGAAACGCTGAAGACAATGCGAAAAAGATAAATTTTTCATTGAAGATATACGAAATCATATAAAGGCATGCCGTCTACATTAATTTTCAACGTCTGGGCTCTTTAACGCATTCTTAAATCTAAGCACACGGTTTCGCATGGTAACCCTGTGTAAGTAGAGTTAAAGTACCGATGTTTCACAGTTTATGTAATAGTAGTATTTTTATGTAGTGGCACCACGGCCAGATAAACACAACTAAGGCTCCTCGCATGATCGATAAACTACAATTCCGTGGTTGCACGCCTACCAACGGCGCGCAAGTTCATGGCCTAGAGTCTTTTTTTTACAATCAAGTCGTCATAAAACGCTGCATTTTACACACCATTTATAGTCTTCATGTTTGGAAGGATTCTAAGAGCATTTTGTTATGTCCTTGAAACAGAAAGCAGCACCCACTCTAAAATTATTCTGGTAAATAGATGGTACGATGACAATAAATAAAACTCACGAAAGTTGCATTCGCCGTTCTTGTTACAATGCATTAGCAGACGAGCAAGACCAAATGCTTTCGTACGTCGTTTCAGGCATACGTAAAAAGAGTTACACTCACGCTGACATGACTGGACGAATCACTTGAACGTGCATGGAGCACGCGCACATAGAAACTAACGTGGATAGCAGACGACACACGAAGCAGTCCACACTTCGCCTGTTTGGCCAGTTACCGTCTGGCGGCATCTCGCCGTCAATATTCGTCGGGATGGAAATTCGCCACAAGGAGGCAACGACATTGCATCCACTGAAGACACGAATAGTTATTGTAAAATTTCTTACACATCTCGCGCTGCACCGTGCTCCCTGTCAGGCTGCAGAACCAAACGTCATTTCATAAACAAATGCTACTATCATGGTCCACGAAGTACTAAATTAACATGCTACCATGGTCCTTTAATACTTTTTTCGGGTCATGAAACTCCCGCGTCGCTGAATGGGACATCTTCATACACCGCCCTCACTTTCCATGCCGTGGCGCTAGCGTAAATAGAGGGGCGTGGAGATAGCGAGGAAGCCGGCTCGGCCGGCTGCTTCGCTGGCAGCCATTAGCGGAGTGCTGACGCGCAGTGGTGGTGGTCGTGCGGGTCACCCTCATTTTTTTTCCTTTTCGGAGTCGCATAGTGTTGACAGTGATGCCCAACACCTGCTGCGTGCTGGGCTGTCACTCTGGATACAAGTGCACCGGCGAAACATTTTCCTTGTTCTTCTCAGCAACCAACGCAGAACAACGTGACAGGTGGAAACATGTGATCCCGCGACAGGATACTGCAAGATTTCGACACAAAGAACGTCACAAAGCTTGTGTGAAAAAAATTACGGCATATTCATGGGGTGAATGACGATGAATGGGCAAAGGTCCGGAGGGATTCATCGGTAAACTGTGAATCTTCCGTGTAATTCGCCCAGTCGATCATCATGTAAAGACGTGAGAAATGCTGTGTGTGTATATACACAAATCAACTTTTATTTGTTCTTAGACGATGGATGGTTTGCGATGTCCCTTGCCTCGCGCGCTCGCACATCGGGATTCTGTCTGCGAGCGCGCGCTGCTGCCGCCTTGCGCTCTCTCCGCTGTGCAGCCTTATCCATCCGGCGACTCCGAGCGCGCGCCAACAGCGAACGGATTTTATTACAACGCTCCCGCTAGCGTACGTCGCCGCACTAAATCGAACGATTGCCTTCAACCAAT
This sequence comes from Rhipicephalus microplus, assembly GCF_043290135.1. Classification (NCBI taxonomy): domain Eukaryota; kingdom Metazoa; phylum Arthropoda; class Arachnida; order Ixodida; family Ixodidae; genus Rhipicephalus; species Rhipicephalus microplus. Next base: position 283,695 of record NW_027464712.1, read on the forward strand.
GACACGCGCCATATGTGACATCATTCCTATTTTATAAGATCTCGCGTCTTTCATCAACTACAAGTACCGCTTTCTAGTTTATAACATCTTGCATCTTTTCATCATCAGCTACAAGTACCACCATCTAGTAAACACTACAAGAATAAACGAGAAGTGGCTACATACAGGAGACGGTACCGCCATCTAGTGAACACTGCAAGAACTAAACTAGAGGTGGCTACATACAGGCTACAGGGGACGCACAGCCCACGCCCTAAGGAGCTTTGCCCCTAAAAAATGGCAGCATATTCACGGAGTGAATGATGGGTAGTGGGGCGAAGCATTCGTCCGTCTATTCGTTCTTGCTTCCGTTCGTTCCTGCGTACGTCTGTGTAACCGTCCATGCGTCCATCCACCCGTCCGTGCGTGCGTCTGTTCTTGCGTCCGTCCCTGCGTTCGTCCATGCATCCCCGCCTGCGTCCGTTCATGCGTCCATCCATGCATCTGTCTGTGTGTCCGTTCGTCCATCTATTCAGCACTGCAAGTACCACCATCTCGCATATTTTCATCATATATTCTCCATATAGAAGCACCGCCAACCAGCGCACATATCAAGGACTAAACGAGAGGTGGCACATGCACACTTTTTTACGGCTTGCGCTTCGAGTTTACTTCCCACCTTTAACCACCTCGAGTTCATGGTATATACTAGTTCACTGTATTCATGGCTATGCGGCCCAACGCTCGCTTGAGAGAGAGATATAAAGATGCAAGGAAAGGCAGGGAGGTTAACCAGACGCACATCCGGTTTGCTACCATGCACTGGGGAAGGCATAAAGGGGAAAAAAGAGGTTGCAGAGAGATGAGAAGGTACACACAATCATTAGCACACTCGGGGAGCACACACAGTCTACAGGCGGTCGCTCAGGTTTGTTGACTTTAGGTATAGTAGCAGTGCTTTAGTTGCTTTCCGCGCAACTGAGGCAGATGCCCAAGGTCCTAGTATCTTCTGCACACAAATTGGTCCGGGGTCAAGTTGATTCAAAACCATCCGGAGCTGGCATCGCTGTTGTCGTAGCAAGCGCAGCTGCACAGGACGTGTTCGATGGTCTCTTCAGCTCCGCAGTAGTCGCATGTAGGAGTGTCTGCCATACTAATGCGAAAGGAGTACACCTTTGTAAATGCAACACCCAACCAAAGGTGGCATAACAGTGTCACATCGAAGCGGTAAAGTTGTGATGGTAGCTTCAGCTTGAGCGAAGGATCCAGTTCATAAAATTGACACCTTTGGAAGCTGGTAGACGACCAGAACGTGCGTGTGAGATCTCGAGCCAGTAGGCAAAGTTTTCTTGCTGCATCATTCCTTGATAAAGGAATCGGGACTACACGGGTTCCTTCATGAGCTCAGCGGGCTGCATCATCGGATAATTGATTTCCGGTAATACCGATATGTCCAGGCAGCCATTGATATATAATATCGAGCCCTCGTGCTAGAGCTTCATGATGGCAATGTCTTATTTCTTGTACCAATTGGTCATGACTCCTCCTACGCATGGCAGACTGCAAACTCTGAAGCGCTGCCTTCGAATCACAGAATATGACCCATTTTCCTGGACGTTCTTGAACGAGATATTGTAAAGCAGCCCTTATAGCAGCAAGCTCTGAAGCCGTAGATGTAGTCATATGCGACAATTTAAACTTGATTGTCATTGCTGCAGCCGGAATTACAGCGGCGCCTGATGAGCTGCTGGACGAGACAGACCCATCAGTGTATATCTGCGCTCGGTCTAAGTACAACTCATGTAATATTAGCAGTGTTGCTTGCTTCAATGCTACTCTGGAGTGACTGTTTTTTTTATTCCCGGAATTTCTAGACGTACTTGCGGCTGGTCGAGGCACCACAAAGGACATGCCATTCTCGCAGCTGGCGTATATCCTGATGGAATGCTGTTTAGATGCTTCGCTATGACATCTGAAAACGTAGCCCGCGGTCTTCCGGAGGGTAGAAGGGCCAAGTGGTGGTCGGGGACACGGCTAGGATGTCGAATGTGCGCTCTGTGGCAATCCACAACTCTATATGTCCTGACCGGATGGTCTTTGGCAAGCATGATTGTGGCATAAGTAGAAGCACATCGGGGCACTCCTAGGCAGATACGCAGTGCCTGACCCTGCAAACTCTCCAATGAATGAGTATTGGATTTGCAAGTGTTAGTCAGTGCCGGCAAGCTGTAGCGCAATAGACCCAGAAATAGGTCCCTGTACAGCTGTAGCATGGAGGCCACAGAAGTTCCCCATGCTTTCCCGCACACGAATTTCATTATATGCACAATATATAGCAGTCTCTTGTTCAAGTACGCACAATGTGGGCTCTACGAAAGACTTCTGTCGATTATTATGCCCAGGAAACGATGCGTCCGTGCATATTTGACACTCTACCCATTGATGTAAACAGGGTATGGCGTCATCGGTTTGCGTGTACACCCAATCAACGCGTACTTCACAGTTGATATAGTGCGGCCTTGTATCTGAAGGTAGGCTGTTGTGAGGGTTGCTGCCCGCTGTATTCGTGCACGCACCTGAGGGCGAGTAACTGCAGCACTCCAGAGGCAAATATCATCGGCGTATATGGATAGGCACACCGACTTTGGCAGAACTTTCACCAGACCAATGAGGGCCACATTGAACAATGTGGGGCTTAAAATAGCTCCCTGAAGTACCCCGCAGTAGGTGTAATGTTCAGCAGTTGTACCCTCTAATGTTTGCACAAAGAAACCCCTGCCAGGTATATAATCTTTTATCCATTGAAACATTCGTTCACCAATGCCCATTGCTGCGAGAGAAGCGAGGATGGCATCGTGAGGTACATTATCATATGCACCCTTCACGTCAAGAAAGAGTGCCACTGATATGCGCTTGCAAATTTTTTCTTGTTGAACAAATGTCGATAAGTCAAGGACAAAGTCGATGGAAGAGCGGCCCCGACGAAAGCCTGCCATGCAAGAAGGGTATTTGGTGTATCGTTCCAAGTACCACTCGAGACGAAATGGAACCATTCTTTCCATCACTTTTCCGGGGCAGCTTGCAAGGGCAATAGGGCGATACGCTGTCAAGTCCAATGGTGATTTTCCCGATTTCAAAAGTGGTATTAATCGACTTACTTTCCATTCTCGGGGAACACTGCCGCTGAGCCAGGAGTTGTTGAAGCACGTTAAAAATTTTTTTCTGGCTTTTTGTACAAGGTGTCCCAACGCACTATAAGTAATACCATCAGGACCTGGTGATGACATACGCTTAGAAGCGACTAACGCACCTTCCAGTTCTTCCATGGTGAATGGAATGTCCATTTCTGGTAATCGCGTCTCAGGAACGATCACGGCGTCGATGATCTCGTTCATAATATTCCCGGCAACTCTCGTGCAAAATTCTTCAGCCACCTCGAGTTCTGTTTTTCCATGATGGAGTGCCGAAGCTTTAAAAGGGTGCCGTTGTTGTGGAGAGGAGCGAAGACCACGAACTGTTCTCCAGATATATGACAGCGGTTTATGAGGGTCTAGAGATTCGCAGATCTTTCCAGCGTTCGCTCTCCAGCTTGTAAATACGTCGTTGAATCTTTTTCTGGAGCCGCCTTGCTTCCCTCAGATCGTAAATTGATCTTGTGCGTCTGTAGCGTCGTTCAGCTCGCCTTCGTATAGCTCGTAATCTTTCCTGTTGTATGTTAAACTTTGTTATTTTAGACGAAAATGGTAATTTACATTTGGACGCTTGCATAGCTTCCGCTATGGTATTTTCCAGGCTGCAGGCGAGGCCCTCTTGGCAAGCGTCCTCAACGCGCGATGTAAACATCGACCAGTCAGTGCCAATTACAACACCGGAAGAGAAATTTTTTATGATACCATCGATCGTCACGTAGGTGGGTATGTGATCACTCCCATGAGTCTCACTATCGCAAAACCATTTAACTTTGTGAGAGAAGCACCGTGACACCAATGTCAGGTCAAGGCAACTGCCACACGTGAGACCCCGCAGATATGTGAGGGTACCATCGTTCATGATGGAAAGGTCGTAATCGGAAGCGAATGTAACAATGTTCCGGCCCCTGGCATTCATCCTAGTGCTCCCCCAAAGCATGTCATGGGCGTTGAAGTCACAGGTGATTATTCAAGGCCCATCGGTCCTCATTAGAATGTCTTTTAATCTGTCGCAGTAATCGCGATGACGGAGATATATATCCGCCAATAAGCGTGAACGAAACTGCATTCTTTTTTACACGAAGACACACGTACTGATTGTCGTCATTTGTACTTATTGGGTGCGAAAGATAAGTCAAGTGTGTGCGAATGTAAACAATTACTTTGCTTCGTTCTTCGCAAGCGGCTGAACAAAAACCTTCATAACCTGACAATCTATAAGGCGTTGATACGTTTGGTTCACAAATGACAAGTATATGGAATTGATTGGCCTGAACAAATTGGCGAAAGTCCGAGATACGGGACTTCATGCCTCTGGCATTCCACTGCAAAATCGACGCACTTTCAACTTCAGTGCGGAAGATGAAGTTTTGTTGAGCCATTGTGCTTATACGACGTTAGCAAGAACTGGATTGCAGTGCACTCTTAGCAGACGGAGATTGTATGCTGCTCAGTAGCGTGCGAATCATGGCAATTAATGATTGCACGATTGCAATCACTTGCCTGTCGTGGTTGGAAAGATCTCGAACCGGGATCATGGACTGGCCGTCATGAAATTCCTGTGCTTCGCTTGATTCTGCTTCCCTTTGAAGTGCAGGCCACTCTGTCGCAGTTGGGGTATGCTCACTGGCTTTGTCCTTTACAGCCTTTCCCATGGAATGTGGTCTGGGAGGCAAAGGAGCTGGTACTGATGAGGGATCTGGCAAACGTGTCGAGGAGGTAGCGGGCGTCCTTGAAGATCGATGTCGACGTGAACGACGCCTTCTGACTTTCGCTGTGGCTTCTCGATGAGATGAGTGATCACGCACCATCTTCTTCAAGATGGCAATTTCTTTCTGAATCTGCGGGCAGTCCTTCGATGTGGCTTCATAGAATCCATTGCAATTAGAGTATTTCATGACAGTTTCGACGCACTTATCTGCTTCATGGGGCTCAGCGCAGCGGTGGCATACCACCGAATTCTCGCAGACGCTGCTCACATGTCCAAGTTTCATGCATTTACGGCACTGGAGAGGCTTTGGAAAGAAAGGCCGCACAGCATGTCTGAAGTACCCCACCTTCACATGAGAGGGGAGTGATCTGCTTTTAAACGCAATCTTCACACAGCGAGACTTGCCTAGCCGGGTGACATCAACAATTGTAGTATCAGTTGTTGACTTGACAAGAAATTGTAAGTCATTATTGGAAATAGCCACATTTATGTCGTAGATCACGCCGGTTACTACATCACATCTCAAGGGAACATGAGAGCGCACCTGGTTGCCGTGCAAGTCAGTTACACTGCGCAGAACGCCCAACGCACTTGCGTGCATAACGTCCACATCCAGTATATTCTTTCTGGCGTTCACTCTTATGTCGGTGATCTCGTTTGGCACGAGCGTTTCCATAGACCTCGACACAGACTGTCTGTTAAGGCGTTTCATGCTGACGGTAGGAAGTGCAGGCAGAAACAGGATGGTATAAGTGTTCGATTGGGGCACTTCACTTACAGTTTGAATAGTTGAGGATGAGGATGTCCTCATGTTCCTCCTCTTCGCTTTGCGGCTCAACACAGGTTGGAAACCGTCATCTGAAAAGTCCTCACTGCTGAGATAGTAAGCATGAGTATCTTCGCTGTCGCTGTCACTCGCTTGTCCCATCCGCTTCCTGGAGGCGGTGGCCGCTGACGCCGCTGGTGCCGGCAGGCGCCCGGGGTGGTCTACATCCATCCCCTCCAAGGGAGCAGCGAAAACTGATCAACAGACTTAAATTACAACTGAAATACGCCGGAGTTAGCAGAAGTAGCTCCTATTCAAACACGAAACGCTCGCTAAACCTTTCTAAAACCAAGGAGGTTACACCCAGCGAGTGTAACGTAGCAATCCTTTCTTGTCAGATCGTGCTCAATGTACATGCCAATAGCTGCTAACGGGGATCGCAGCGTGCGTGTTACCTAAAGGCCGAATGCTCCTGTTTCTCATTCTCCCTTAGCAGCCATTAACATGTGCATTGAGCACTATCTTTTATTGTTCAACAACGCACAAAAGAAATCTCTCACCGGAACCACCTTGGAGGTCAAAATCGTAAGGACCGCTATTTCTGGTATGTGCCACTGGTGGTTACGTAGTACGAGGGACGCGCAAGCCACGCCATAAGGAGCTTCGCGTCTCACGTCGTCGTTGGCGTCTCACGGCGTCCCTGGGCTGGCGGACGCCCGTCGTGGCGGGCCGGCCCCCGAAGGGGGCGCTGGCCTTCGACGTGGTCGTCCCCGAGGGGACTGGTCCCGAAGACGTCGTTGGCGCGACGTCTTCAATAGTGGGGGTCGAGGAAGTGTACTGCGTTCGGCACTTTGGAGGCCGGAACTGCCGGGTTGCCGTCAACAGTGGGGCCGCACTGGCCCGGGTCATGGGCGCGTCGCGCCTTATCGTCCGGGGGGGAGCGCGTCGCCGTCGTGCCCCTGGGACCCCGAGTGACCCGGGTGACCGTGCTGTTTCTGCCGTGCCGCGTGCCCGGCGAGGTCCTCGCGCGGGCGCTCTGTCCCTGCGGGAGGGTGCTGCGCATCGCCGGAGGGCTCGTGGGATCGCGCCCAACCGTGGCCGCTGGGACGCGATGCGTCCGCGTGGAGGTGAGGGCTTCGTCACCGGTGCCCAGCTGCCTCGGGGTCACGGGCCATCGAGTGACCTGTGACTGTGGGGGCATCCAGCGAGTGTGCCGTCGATGTGGAGACGGTGGGCGCTTCCGCATGAAATGCGCGGCTCCGTTTTGTGGAAGGTGCGGCGTTTGCGGCCGCGACGGGGAGGGATGCTCGCTGCCGTGTCGCCGTTGTGGGGACCCGCATGCCGCCGTGGCCTGCACCATCAGGCCATCGTGTTCCGAGGCGGCATCCAAGGATTTCCCTCCACTTCAACCAGGAACGCCATCTAAGAACAAGTGCGACGATTCGTCAACGCGAGCCGTGGTAACCGACCACGACCAAGGTGTGCCAATCGCGACGCTGCACCAGACGCCCACTGCGTCCCCAACGATTCCGGGCCTGGTACTCCCTCCAGGTACTGAAAACTTAAGTTCCCCGCGTCCCGTGGCCAATTCTGAGGAATCGCAGGCCAAGCCCTCGTCAGACGAAGCGCCTCGTGAGGACGGCGTCTCGGATGGTAATATTGCATCTGAGGCTCCCCGCATTGCTGCTCTGTCGACAACAAGTTCAGGTGTTATCGAGGAGTCTACATCTCAAGACGACGACGCCTGCATTAACGAGGACTCCAACAGCACCGCGAGTGAGGCGCCCCTACAAATTGACGAAGACACCAGCCCCAGTGACTTAAGCCAGGACAGTGGAGACGTCTTTGTACCATCCTCGCTCAAAAACCCGGACACCAAACGCCACCGGATAACTACTCGTGACTTAGAAGCCCCCACCAGAGACAGAAGTCCCCGGCGGACTTCGACGCGATCCCGTAGGCCCCGAGCCTCCGGTGGATCGCCTGGCCGGAAAAAACGACTCAGCCATTTGCGGGGCATTGACTCCCGCATTCGATAAAGGTACCCCTGCATTTGCGTGATTCTATACTATGTTTTCATTTTTCCCATGGCTCTTACTCTAAAAGTTATTACTTTTAACGTTCAAGGTTTCCGAAATCCACAAAAACAGGCTGAGGTATTGGCTTTTGCACGTTCAGTGCACTGTGATTTGCTGTTCCTGCAAGAAACAAAATTTTTCAAGCTTTCTGATGTACTCGCTTTCAAGCGCGCGTTCAATTTTGATTGTTTCTTTTCGTACGCCAGCACGCATTCGACTGGCGTCGGAGTCGTTATTTTTAACCGAGGTCTTTTACGTGACCATCATGTTTCCTTCGATGCCTTCGGACGCGTGCTGGCGTTCGACTGCACCTTTTTTTCGTTAAGAATAAGATTTGTTGCCGTGTATGCCCCCGCGGCACGCGAGAACTCAAACGCGTTCTTCCAATCTCTTGATGTGTTTCTTTTAAATTCCCGACATGTGGTACTTTTAGGGGATTTCAATTGTGTCTTAGACTCACACGCAGACGTTCGAGGTCCGGGTCGCGGCCGGTCAAACTGGAATGCCAGAGAACTCGAACGTCTAGTGCAGCAATTGGCATTGAGTGACATTCATCAAAGTGTGCATAGCAGTAATTATGTCTATACTTGGCGTCGAGCAGCGTCGAGCAGCCGAATTGATCGCGTGTATGCATCCCCCAGTCTCATTACCTACGTTCACGACACCGGGGTAATGTCATTGCCACCGACACCAGTATACATTAGCGACCATCGACCGGTTATGTTCTCTCTCCGCCTGCCAGCGGGGACGCCAACGGTTCACAGACCATGGCGTCTCGATTGCCGCGTCCTCCAGAACTCTCAGGCTACAGAGAAATTGTCCCGAGCGTTACGCGCATCGCTCATTGGGGCTGATGTAGCTGATTGGGATCGCCTCAAAGAACAGTGGCGGCATCATTGCAGTGTGTCTGGCAGAGGACTTTGCACCCGTATGTCGAAAGATGCGTCATTGTTAATCCAGAAGATACGCATTGCCAATCGAGATCGCACTCCTTCCACTGTAATGCGGGCATGGTAAGAGGAGCTCGTTGAACGGTACCAGCGTATTATGCGCGCTTCTTCACTCTCGGCTGCAGCTTGGCGCTGTAGACGTGCACCATGTGCGCACCCTGAGGTGCTAAGGTATGCACGCAGAGCTCTGCTTTGTCCACCAGGCTCGCCTGCCCACTCGCTGAACTCTATTACCCCAGCTGCTGTGGGTACGCGCGACTTTCAGGAATTCACTCAACACTTTGAGTCAATAGCTAAATCTGGTGCTAATGTCTGTTACCCAGGATCCATTTCTTCGCATCCTCTGCTAACAGATTTACCTCATGATTCCAACATGTCAAATGACGTCCTCCTATCACCGCCATCCGATGACGAAATCAAAGGCGCATTAGACGCAATGAAAAAGGGATCTGCCCCAGGACCTGACGGACTCCCTGCAGAGTTTTATGTACAGTTCTGGCCTATCATTGGTCCAACTATGTCACGCGTCATTCGCAAGTGTTTCCAAGATATTACACTTCCAACTTCTTTCCACAAAGGCCGTATAACACTAGTTCCCAAGAAAGACCCAATGTCCACGCGACCAGAAGATTGGCGCCCTATTACCCTGCTCAATGTAGATTACAAGCTCTTGGCTAACATTTTGGTGCGCCGAATCAGTCCATTTCTTGCAACATTAATCGCTCCCCACCAGGTCTGTTCTGTTCCGGGCCGAGAAATACGCACCCATACGTGGTTAACGCGTGACATCATTCAATACACCATTAGCCGATGTGCGCAAGGACTGTTGGTTTCATTAGATCAAGAGAAAGCTTTTGATTTCATAGAACATGGCTACATACTAAATGTTTTACATGCATACGGATTCCCGGATAAGTTCATTGACCTTATCAACGCGATGTACACTAATTTAGAAAGTACCCTTTACTTAGATTCCCGAGAGAATCACGCACTTAGAGTCACGCGTGGGGTCCGTCAAGGGTGTCCCCTCTCCCCAGTGTTATTTATCCTTGCATTAGAGCCCTTCTTAAGGGCCGTTGAACATCACCCGCAGATTCGTGGCTTACCTCTACCCGGTAACACTCAAGTAAAGGTCGCTGCATATGCAGATGATATCACTCTATATGTACATAATGAACAGTCGCTGCAGCATGCTCTTGATACATTCCAAGATTTCGGTATTATTTCCGGTGCAAAGTTAAACTTTTCTAAAAGCCAGTATTTTTTCATTGGCAAGCCCAGCGGTCGTATCAACATCACATCGCCTTTACAGTGGTCTCCTGAGATTTCAATACTCGGAGTTACTTTCACTGTATTTGGCATACAGGATAGTATCTGGTCATCCGTTGTACAAACTCTTCTAAATGATATCGAAGCAGCCAGGCACTTCGAATTCCCCCTCTTGGAACGCCGATACTTAACTCAAACGGTGTACCTAGGAAAATTTTGGTACCTTTGCCATTCTGTTAAACCACCGCTTCACGTCTGCAGGAAAGTGCAAAGCTGCATCAGTTCTTTTTTTTTGGTCTGGTGGCACAGAATTGTTATCGCGTCTAGCGTTAGCTCAACCGCGAGATCAAGGCGGTTTTGCATTCCCTGACGTTTCTGTCGCGGCTTCTACATTGTGCCTCCGCACTCTATTGCGAATACAAAGCAATGATGACATGCCTGCTCAGACACTGGCTCGCTGCCATCTGGGGCCATCACTACGTGTCTTCTTGCCGGATAGCCAAACAAACAAAGGTCCCCAATCAACTGAATTACCACCTTTGTATCGAGCCCATCTGGCATTTCACCGACGAATGGAAGCTACTTACCCAGAGATAGAGGTGGCTGATTCTAAAGTGGTGGACACAATGGCCGCCCTTCTACGGCCCTTGGTGCCCCAGCATCGTCAATCTGTATTGAACCGCGCTTGGAAACCAATAACTGCCGCAGTGTTGCCAGGGCATCTCAGAGACTTTGTCTGGAGGCTGGGCTGGGGCTTGCTCCCCACGCGAGATCGGTTGCAGCGATGGCAGGTGGTTCGCACTTCTACTTGCCCCAACTGCGTCATGGTAGAGACCAATCGACATGCGACGTTTGAATGTGTGGTTTCCCGCCTTTTTTGGCGTGCGGTTAATGCTGGTTTTCGGGGACAGGGTGTGCGAACTTTCGTATCTAATGGCCGATTTCCACGTAGCCGCTTCTCCGCTCTCTTAATAGTTGCGGGGCTGTTCAGCCTTTGGAGAAACCGATGTGAGCCCGTAGCTGCCAATTGCCGCCGGCGTGCTTTGTGGCCGATACTGGGGAGAATGAGACGAGAGATCCTCGCGTTCCTCTCCGAAGAGCTTTTCTTTCTCGGGGAGCAAGAGTTTCTGCGGCATTGGTCGTGCCCTTTCGTCAAGGTGGAACACGAAAGGATACAACTCATTTTTCGACCAACTTGGTGCTAAGCAGCGCCCGTTGAGTTTTTATATATGATTTCATTTGTTACAAATTGTGTTTCATTTGGATCCATTGTATCGTTATACCCCTGTATCGTAATATCACATTGAATTTTTGTGTACATGTATGCCAACATAATCATGTATATTAGAGCAAATGTCTTCACTGTAACGTAGTGATGTTAGTCGTGAAATATAGATGTGCCGAAGTGTATGTGCCCTGTTACTGAAATGGTATGAAGCCTTTGTGTTCTGTACATGCTGTAAATAAACTTTTTCTAAACAAGGAGCTTCGCCCCTAAAACGTTTCGACGCCAGTGACATTACGTGTGGACGAGTGCGCAGTGAACGGGGTCATCGTTTCGCTGCCCTGAGAATGACCGAGACTGGTGAAAGACACCTGACCAAGAATTTTTGAAGGTGTGCCATCTTACCTCTCCAAACCAAAACAGCGTTCGCGTACAACGATGTACCCTCTTCTAGTGAGTGAGTGAAACAACTTTATTTACGATCTGGCATAAAAAGGGAAGGGGTAGGGGAATTAAAGCGAGACACTAGCGTGCTCGGACGTCCCGGAGCAGCAACCTACTCGCGTCGAACCCGTGGGGGCGCCGCTTTTGGCCACTGGCGTTCCAGGATGCTAAGCACGTGCCGGACCACGTCTCTTTGATTGCCTGGCTCTCGGCTGATAATTTTGCTGCTTATGGCAGTTGGCATTACTTCTTGGTTACCCGGCGGTGGTGCACAGTCCCAAAGGAGGTGTCTCTGGGTGGCTCGCGCCTTCTTGCAGTGTTGGTATACGTCAGTGGTGTAAACCTCCAGGCAAACGTGCTTTGCCCAGACGGGGTTCCATATTGCTTGTACTTGCAGCTGCCGTAGTGTGGCTGCTTCTCTGCGTTGTAGGTCTCGGTGAGGCGGTGGGTAGAAGCGTCTGCTCGTTCTGTACCAGTGCAGAACGTCGGCGTAGGTTGTGATAAAATACTCTCCGTCTTCGGCATCGGGTCATTGCGGCTCCGAGGAATGCCTTGACAGAGACCCGCGGCTAGTTAGTGCGTGTGCCTCCGTATCTGCCTCCTCGTTGCGGTTCAGGCCCACGTCCAGCTCCCCGGCGTGCGCAGGGAACAACTTGACGGTAATGTTGGTTTTCGGTCTTGCTAAGTTGAACATACTCTTGCAGTGGTTCCATGGACGTTGTTTGTAGCAAATTTGGCTATTGCAGTCTTCGAGTCGCTGAGGACCATGAGGCAATCCGGGATCGCTAGTGCCAGTGCGATTGCAAACTCCTCGGCTTGCGTGGGCGACTTCCACCGTATGCTTCCCGACGTTGTAAGTACTCCAGTGTTGGCTGCGATGACTGCTGCTGCGCACGTGTTTGGCCGGTGGGGATACTTCGCCACGTCCACGTAGTACGCGCGCGGATCGTTGGCGTGACCTTTTGTGAGGGCCTTGGCTCTCGCCGTTCTTCTTTCTTGGTGCGCTTGTGGATGCATGTGCTTCGGTAAGGGTGGAACCCTCAGTCTTTGGAGAACGTCCCGGGGTAGCTGCTTTGCCACCTCCGGAGTCGTCGCTGGCTCGTTCATTCCGATGCGCTGTAGTATCGTTCTTCCCGTCCTGGTCTGGGACAGGCGGTGATACTGCGCCGTTCGCTGGGCTTCTGCGATTTCTTCCAGCGTGTTGTGAACGCCCAACGCGAGCATGCGTTCCGTGTTGGTGTGGGGGTATAAGCCCAGGGCCGTCTTTTACGCCTTTCTGATCATCGCGTCAATCTTGATCTTTTCCGCCGCTTTTCAATTGTGGAACGACGCTACGTAAGAGATGTGGCTGACTGCAAACGACTGGGTGAGTCGTAGAAGACTGTCTTCTCGCAAGCCCTGGTACCGCGTGGCCACCTTCTTGAGTAGGCGGGTGGCTAGCGAAAGCTTTGCGTGGAACTTCTGTACCGTCTCGTTGTTGTGGTTCAAGTCCTGGAGGTGCAGCCGTAAAACTCTGAGCGTCTGCACGTGCGGTATCGGCGTTCCGCTTGGGTTACCACGTTGATGTTCTGCGTTGTCGGGCGTCGCGCACTTCGCGGTGAGACCACTAGCCGTTCCGACTTGGTTGGTGAACATTTGAGTCCGGTGGGTCGTAGGTGTTCTTCTACGGCAGCGACGGCTTCTTGGAGAGCTGCCTCGATCTGGCTGTCGCTTCCTCCCGTTGACCACAGCGTGATGTCGTCCGCGTAGATCGTGTACTTGATGTTTCTAACGCGTTCCAGTCTTCTTGCAACGCCTATCATGACAAAGTTGAACAACAGAGGGGAGATCACCGAGCCCTGCTGTGTCCCTGTGCTCCCCAGCTGCTTGAGTGGTAGTTGTAGTTCTCCTGCCACAAGCCGCGTGGTGCGGTTGGTCAGGAAATCTTTGATGTAAGTGAACGTCCTCTCCCCCGTGTTGAAGTGGGACACCTGCCGAAGGACGGCCGAGTGGTCTACGTTCTCGAATGCTCCCTGGAGATCCAGTCCGAGCACCGCTCTGTTATCCAACGTGGGAAAGTGTCTGTCCAGGATTTCGTTCTTGAGCAACAGCATGGCGTCCTGGGTACACAGTCTGGCTCGGAACCCCGGCATTGTATATGGATATATGTTGGCTTCTTCCAAATAACGTTACCATCTGTTGGGTAGGACGTGTTCAAGCACCTTGCCCACGCACGACGTTAGAGAGATGGGTCTCAGGTTGTCTATGCTGGGTGGTTTGCCCGGTTTGGGGATCAGGACCGTCTTCGCGGTCTTCCATTGTTGCGGTAGCTTGCCCGTCCACCAGCACTGGTTGTAGTACTTGGTGAGGGCTTGGATTGCCGTGTCGTTCAAGTTCCTCAATGCCTTGTTGATGACGTGGTCCGGTCCGGATGCCGATTTACAGTTGATTGTTTGTATAACCGCTCGCACTTCCCATTCTTCGATGTCGGCATCTAGTCTCTCGTTGGTTGCCCCTTCGTAGTTGGGGAGTGGGTCCGTTGCACCGCGCCTCACGGCACAGTGAAACGAGTAATTCGTTGCATCGCAGTAGAAAACACTGCCGAAGATCTGCACGAGAATAGCGTTAACCAAGCAAACTCGCAGGCCCTCGAAGCGCACAGGATTGGAAACCCTACCTCGATCGTCACTTTGTTCGCAGGAACAAAGGTTCCCAACTACATAAAGTATGGCTCCATTATAGTAAAGTATGGATTATACAGACAACACCACAACGTATGCAAGACATGCGGCAAAATCGGTCATCGAGCCGATGTATTCCCGACGCCGGAAACCAAGATCTGCTTTGCGTGTGGCGCGCCTAACCCGACGGCAGACCACCCAGCGCGGTGCAAGCCACGTTGCAAACTGTGTAACGGAGCCCACGCCACGGGCACGGAAGGCTGTAAGAACAAGTACAAGGTGCCCTTCGTAGTTACTCCGCGCAGATGGGAGCGTAGAAACGCGGCGTCAACGTTTTCGTCGCAAGACTTTCCTCAGCTGCCACCGCAACAACAGAACGAAGCGCATCTATCAAAGAGAGGACGCAGCCGCTCGAGGAAGCGGGATAAAAGCAGGAGACAATCGGCGAGCCGCGGCAGAAGCACCGACGGCAAGCGCAGCGAAAACATGAATTACAACCGCAACCAGCAGCGACCGGGCAATGTGATAAATGAGGCCCAGGCAGTCAACCCGCAAGCGGCGAACCGCAATCCGCTCAACCACGTAGCTGAAGCAAATGACAACACCATCCAGTCACTACGCAATGAAAATGACCAGCTCAAGCGATGCATCGCTGAACAGAGAGCTCAAATGCAAGAGATGAACGCTAAGTTGAACAAACTCATCAACGCACAGCAGCAGCAGCAGCAACAACAGGTGACTCCGACTCCGCCACTACCACTGTCGCCGCTGCAGAGTCAACCAAGACCCCCAACGCCAACGGAAAACAACACAAACTCAGCCATGGAGGTACAAGTCCCAGTTACTACGGAAGCTAACAGCGCAGAACCCGAAACGATCGACGTTGCTAGGACAAGCGAACCGGCACCCAAGAAGCGAGCGCTCGAATACGCACGTGAACGAAGAGTCAACGCTAGGCTGGACAGCCTAAACGAACGTCAAGATCGACTAGAACAGACCATGAAAGCCAACTACGAAACCCTGAGCCAAGTCATCAAAGCTACTAACGATCACCTTCGATGCTACCAACGCACGCCTCGACACACTGGTGACACCCCCACACGGCATGCAGTCTACGATACAAGGAATACAGACTAAGTTGGATGCACTAATACACGCGCTGACGGCGTCAGAACTAATCCCATAACAGGCATTTACCCAACCGCAATAATGGACGGGACAACGGCAAAAGGCACCGCTAACCACAGAAACAGAGCGCAGACACAACAGCATCATCTCCTCATATGGCAATGGAATCCCAACGGCATACAGGGGAGAAAAGCATCGTTACAATAGTACATAAAACAAAGCACCAAGAGACCCGACGTTATAATACTACAAGTAACGCACAGTGAAACCCCACCGACGTTACCGGGGTACAGATCCTTTGCGAAGCCCCCAAGCGCACGAACAGTTGGGAAAGGCGCAGGGCAGGGGGTCTGCACCCTGGTAAAGAAGAATCTAACTTCAATAGATCACGAGCTGCAACCCAATGGCGCCATCGAGCACAGCACGGTCGAAATCGTCACCGGGAAGCGCAAGCGCCGTGAAAGCACTTTTATAATCAACGTGTACAGCAATCCGAAGCACTTCCAGCAAAAATTCCGCACCCTTGTGCACAAAGCGATCTCTCGCGCTGAAAAAGGCCGCGTAGTCTAAGGCGCCATCAGAGGCCTGCGCTCGGCCGGTCATTCCTCGAGCACAGGTATGAGCCGCCTCACTGCCACTCAACCCCGCATGCGCAGGCGTCCATATGAGAGCAACGTCTCGCGTGGGAGGATGTTTCTTAAGATCTGAAAGGGCAGTTGATGAGATGCGACCTGCGCTGAAGTTGCATATGGCAGTTTGAGAGTCACTTACAATCTTAGTGATATTGGGGATGGATAGACCTAAAGCGATGGCAGCCTCCTCTGCCTCCTCCGAAGAGTTGACAGTGACGGATGTCGTTGTGAGCGCTTGCCGTTATAGTCAACAGCAGAGAGGGCATAGGATGAGGA